>NC_139995.1:27946391-28343891 GCF_964263955.1 Coregonus lavaretus
CAAGACCTCAGAAAAAATTTTGTAGACCTCCACAAGTCTGGTTCATCCTTGGGAGCAATTTCCAAATGCCTGAAGGTAACACGTTCATCTGTACAAACAATAGTACGCAAGTATAAACACCATGGGACCACGCGGCCGTCATACTGCTCAGGAAGGAGATGCGTTCTGTCTCTTAGAGATGAACGTACTTTGGTGCAAAAAGTGCAAATCAATCCCAGAACAACAGCAAAGGACCTTGTGAAGATGCTGGAGGAAATATGTACAAAAGTATCTATATCCACAGTAAAACTAGTCCTATATCGACATAACCTGAAAGGTCGCTCAGCAAGGAAGAAGCCACTGCTCCAAAACTGCCATAAAAAAGCCAGACTACGGTTTGCAACTGCACATGGGGACAAAGATCTTACTTTTTGGAGAAATGTCCTCTGGTCTGATGAAACAAAAATAGAACTGTTTGGCCATAATGACCATCGTTATGTTTGGAGGAAAAAGGGGGTACTTGCAAGCCAAAGAACACCATCCCAATCGTGTAGCATGGGGGTGGCAGAATCATGCTGTGGGGGTGCTTTGCTGCAGGAGGGACTGGTGCACTTCACAAAATAGATGGCATCATGAGGAAGGAAAATTATGTGGATATATTGAAGCAACATCTCAAGACATCAGTCAGGAAGTTAAAGCTTGGTCGCAAATGGGTCTTCCAAATGGACAACGACCCCAAGCATACTTCCAAAGTTGTGGCAAAATGGCTTAAGGACAACAAAGTCAAGGTATTTGAGTGGCCATCACAATGCCCTGACCTCAATCCTATAGAACATTTGTGGGCAGAACTGAAAAAGCGTGTGCGAGCAAGGAGGCCTATAAACCTGACTCAGTTACACCAGCTCTGTCAGGAGGAATGGGCCAAAATTCACCCAACTTATTGTGGGAAGCTTGTGGAAGGCTACCCAAAGCATTTGACCCAAGTTAAACAATTTAAAGGCAATGATACCAAATACTAACTGAGTGTATGTAAACTTCTGACCCACTGGGAATGTGATGAAAGAAATAAAAGCTGAAATAAATCATTCTCTCTACTATTATTCTGACATTTCACATTCTTAAAATAAAGTGGTGATCCTAACTGACCAAAGACAGGGAATTTTTACCAGGATTAAATGTCAGGAATTGTGAAAAACTGAGTTTAAATGTATTTGGCTAAGGTGTATGTAAACTTCCGACTTCAACTGTATGTGTTTGAGTCTCTGTCTCAGCAGTATTCACAGATATGTCAGATAAATAAACAGATAAGTCTTAATGTAACTGTCCAGCTGTCCTCTTTCTACCCCCCTCCACCCCTACTCCCCTCCCAAGAACGGAGTGTGTACCAACATGTGCCAGACGAGGGGTGAAGGGGTAACCGGCCATTTACAATATATACAAGCAGCACTCGCTTAGCCACGCTAGCCTCGCCCTCATGTGTGTGCTTTCAAACTAGGGATTTTGTGGCTAATTGAGGTAAGACAGTAATTCTGCTCATAGATTATGCATGTATGAAGAACACTTTGACACATCCAGCCCAAAGTGGGAGGTTTAAAAAATACTTAGTCGTCGCAAAAGTACCGGAGCATGTCTTAACAACATGACTGTAAAAATAGGCTGAAGACTGGGTCCTTATTGTCTTTAACAGGACTGAGGTGAGTAGAGGGTGGAGGGTGGAGGAGGTAGCATAAACACATTACAGTACAGATCCTGACACAAGCAAGGCCTAGTGTTGTCTGTAGCCTACAGGTGGAACATTACTCAATGCCTCAACATTCTGTTTCTGAGTCCATACTGCAGAACACAGATGTTCCATTATATTGACCAGATACTCCATTGGCCGCTCTAACAAGGAAAATAAATGTCTTCAAAAATGGAAGGCAGTCGGGAGGAAACAAGTTCAGATGGGACCATTCTAGCAAATGAGAGGGCAGATAAGCGTGTGAACAACCACAATGGTCCTTGCAATACAGTATCCTTGGGACATCCTTACCCCATTGAAGTTTAAATGTAAAAATGTTAATGTACCAGTTAAAGTTAGGGTCAGGTAAGGGTTATGGTTAGGGTAGGGGTTAAGGTTAGGATTAGGGTAGTGACGTCCCAAGGATTCTGGATTGCACTAACAGGCACAACTCTGAAATCAAGTGGTTTTTCTCAAAGTTGCTGGGATGTCACGTGTCCTACTTATATCGGTACACTCTTTAACAACCTAAGCATTAAAACACCTCTATTCGATCAAATAAACCTCACATAGCAAATAAGCCTTAGATTTCTTGCTGGCCAAATTCGACACTCATTGACCTCAATACAAAAACTCCTTGCTTGGTGAGCGGAAAAACCCCACCTGCAGGAGAAGCCAGAATTGAGGCTGAGTTATCCCTCTCGCTTCGCCTCTTCCTCTCTGTGCAGAATCAAATAGAATCAATAGGTTCAGGAGTTTTGGTCTGACGACCATGTGACCTGTCACCTGACCTGAAATAAATTGGTGTGAATCAAAACAGTTTCTCCTCACCTGAACAATGTCCAGCACCATGCCCGCCGCCACCGTCCCGAACCCGGCCAGCAGGAACGGCAAGACCACCTGGAGGCCGATGGAGAAGGAGGTTTCTTTTAGCGGCGCTGGTGGCTCTGGGCTCTGGTCGGTGCTTATGTCATCGCTCTCGTTGCTCTGGCTGGCGTTCTCCAGGAGAGCATCCTCCTCGCGCTGGCCCTTGGCATTCGCCCGGCAGTCTATCACCACTATCTCCCGGCCTTCATCTCCTGGTTCACCAGACCTGTCCGTGAAGGATGTCACTTCCGTGAGCTCGTACTCGCCCCTCTCCTCCGGTCTCATCACCTCGGGGTCGTCAGTGAGGATAGCCGGGTGAACGGAGCCGTTGGAGTGGAGGTACACTGGTGGCACCACCTTCTTCATTTCTATCGCCCCGGATGACATGTCGGTGTCCGACGGTTTGTCTTGCTCTTTCGACCAAAGTACCATGCGGAAGCTTTTGGGGACAGTAAACTGAATTACAAATATACGCTATGGCTAAAAGCTGTGGGATGTTTGAGTTTAGATTTCCCTTGATCGGTTTTTAATAACCTGATCTCAGGTGTGGTCATGAACACGAAATAATGTGGTAAAAAACGTTTTGAAGGCACAACTAGGCTACTGCAAAGGCAGGTGTGCGTAGCTGCTCTCCCCCAGGCATGTGTGAGATCTTGCCGGTGCTTTGGGAGAAGCTGGAGTATGTTCTCCATTCACTGCATGCGCACGGTAGACAGATGTATAGAAGAATGAAACATAATTATATATTTGTTAAAGACAGCAAAACAAACGAACAAACCAATTGTTATCTGGTCAACAACGACTGGTAACCAAAAAGTCTTGAAAAGTTGGTATGGAAAAGTACATGAAATATTGCAGGTCCAGCTCGTAGCCTGAAGTTCTTTTCAGAAAGTCATCCAGTCCTGCACGCGCTCTGATGGTCCTTTCAGACTAGCTCGCGCTAGTCGGTGTCCTGGGCTGGGAAGGTCTCACCTTTCACCAAGTGGCTATTTTATGAGGAGTATTTAAAGGTCTGCAGCACACGGATAGAGTTACGGAGCTGCACTGCGGGAGAGTACTTCTCCTCCAGCGCTCTGGCTGCTGTTTACCTGAAAGAGAAGAAAATTATAAATAAAATAAAATTGTATTTGCCACATGCGCCGAATACAACAGGTGTAGACATTACAGTGAAATGCTTACTTACCAACAATTTTCTTTTTTTATAACAAATTTAATACAAAATGTGTTAAGTAAAAAATAGTGAAGTAAAAGATAAAAGCAAATAACTAAAGAGCAGCAGTAAAATAAAATAACAGTAGGGAGGCTATATACAGGGGGGTACCAGTACAGGGTCAATGTGCGGGGGCACCGGCTAGTCGAGGTAATTGAGGTAATATGTACAGTCGTGGTCAAAAGTTTTGAGAATGACACAAATACTAATTTTCACACAGTCTGCTGCCTCAGTTTTGATGATGGCAATTTGCATATACTCCAGAATGTCATGAAGAGTGATCAGATGAATTGCAATTAATTGCAAAGTCCCTCTTTGCCATGAAAATGAACTTAATCCCAAAAAAACTTTTCCACTGCATTTCAGCCCTGCCACAAAAGGACCAGCTGCCATCATGTCAGTGATTCTCTCGTTAACACAGGTGAGAGTGTTGACGAGGACAAGGCTGGAGATCACTCTGTCATGCTGATTGAGTTAGAATAACAGACTGGAAGCTTTAAAAGGAGGGTGGTGCTTGAAATCATTGTTCTTCCTCTGTTAACCATGGTTACCTGCAAGGAAACATGTGCCGTCATCATTGCTTTTTACAAAAAGGGCTTCACAGGCAAGGATATTGCTGCTAGTAAGATTGCACATAAATCAACCATTTATCGGATCATCAAGAACTTCAAGGAGAGAGGTTCAATTGTTGTGAAGAAGGCGTCAGGGCTTCCAAGAAAGTCCAGCAAGCGCCAGAACCGTCTCCTAAAGTTGATTCAGCTGTGGGATCGGGGCACCACCAGTGCAGAGCTTGTTCAGGAATGGCAGCAGGCAGGTGTGACTGCATCTGCACGCACATTGAGGCGAAGACTTTTGGAGGATGGCCTGGTGTCAAGAAGGGCAGCAAAGAAGCCACTTCTCTCCAGGAATTTTTTTTTTTTACATTTTTACATTTTAGTCATTTAGCAGACGCTCTTATCCAGAGCGACTTACAGTTAGTGAATATATATATATATATATATATATATATATATATATATTTTTTTATACTGGCCCCCCGTGGGAATCGAACCCACAACCCTGGCGTTGCAAACGCCATGCTCTATCAACTGAGCTACATCCCTGCCGGCCATTCCCTCCCCTACCCTGGACGACACTGGGCCAATTGTGCGCCGCCCATGAGTCTCCCGGTCGCGGCCGGCTGCGACATAGCCTGGATTCGAACCAGGATCTCTAGTGGCACAGTTAGCACTGCGGTGCCTTAGACCACTGCGCCACTCAGGAGTAAAAAAAAAACATCAGGGACAGACTGATATTCTGCAAAAGGTACAGGGATTGGACTGCTGAGGACTGGGGTAAAGTCATTTTCTCTGATGAATCCCCTTTCTGATTGTTTGGGGTATCCAGAAAACACCTTGTCCGGAGAAGACAAGGTGAGCGCTACCATCAGTCCTGTGTCATGCCAACAGTAAAGCATCCTGAGACCATTCATGTGTGGGGTAGCTTCTCTGCCAAGGGAGTGGGCTCACTCACAATTTTGCCTAAGAACACAGACATGAATAAAGAATGGTACCAACACATCCTCCGAGAGCAACTTCTCCCAACCATCCAAGAACAGTTTGGTGACGACCAATATCTTTTCCAGCATGATGGAGCACCTTGCCATAAGGCAGAAGTGATAACTAAGTGGCTCGGGGAACAAAACATCGTAATTTTGGGTCCATGGCCAGGAAACTCCCCAGACCTTAATCCCATTGAGAACTTGTGGTCGATCCTCAAGAGGTGGGTGGACAAACAAAAACCCACAAATTCTGACAAACTCCAAGCATTGATTATGCAAGAATGGGCTGCCATCAGTCAGGATGTGGCCCAGAAGTTAATTGACAGCATGCCAGGGCGGATTGCAGAGGTCTTGAAAAAGAAGGGTCAACACTGCAAATATTGACTCTTTGCATAAACTTAATGTAATTGCCAATAAAAGCCTTTGACACTTATGGAATGCTTGTAATTATACAAAAATATCTCATAACACTGAAGCAGCGAACTTTGTGAAGACCAATACTTGTGTCATTCTCAAAACTTTTGACCACGACTGTACATGTAGAGTTAAAGTGACTATGCATAAATAATAAACAGAGTAGCAGCAGCGTAAAAGAGGGGGATGGGGTGGGGTGGGGTGGGGGGCAGTGTAAATAGTCAGGGTAGCCATGATTAGCTGTTCAGGAGTCTTATGGCTTGGGGGTAGAAGCTGTTATGAAGCCTTTTGGACCTAGACTTGGCGCTCCGGTACCGCTTGCCGTGCGGTAGCAGAGAGAACAGTCTATGACTAGGGTGGCTGGAGTCTTTGACAATTTTTAGGGCCTTCCTCTGACACCGCCTGGTATAGAGGTCCTGGATGGCAGGAAGCTTGGCCCCAGTGATGTACTGGGCCGTACGCACTACCCTCTGTAGTGCCTTGAGGTCGGAGGCCGAGCAGTTGCCATACCAGGCGGTGATGCAACCAGTCAGGATGCTCTCGATGATGTAGCTGAATAACTTTTTGAGGATCTGAGGACCCATGCCAAATCTATTCAGTCTCCTGAGGGGGAATAGGCTTTGTCGTGCCCTCTTCACGACTGTCTTGGTGTGTATGGACCATGATAGTTTGTTGGTGATGTGGACACCAAGGAACTTGAAGCTCTCAACCTGTTCCACTACAACCCCGTCGATGAGAATGGGGGTGTGCTCAGTCCTCTTTTTTTTCCTGTAGTCCACAATCATCTCCTTTGTCTTGATCACGTGAGGGAGAGGTTGTTATCCTGGCACCACACGGCCAGGTCTCTGACCTCCTCCCTATAGGCTGTCTCATCGTTGTCGGAGATCAGGCCTACCACTGTTGTGTCGTCGGCAAACTTAATGATGGTGTTGGAGTCGTGCCTGGCCATGCAGTCATGGGTGAACAGGGAGTACAGGAGGGGACTGAGCACGCACCCCTGAGGGGCCCCCGTGTTAAGGATCAGTGTGGCAGATGTGTTGTTACCTACCCTAACTTAATAGGCTACATTTTCTGTCTCTTTCACAGGGAACATTACATCAGCTTCAGCTTTTTTTTTGTAGCCAAGCCTATAAATGCGCATTGTTGACCACAAATGGCTGCCATGGAATGGACATGGCAATACTGAATTTATTTGGTATAGGCACCGGTTGGAATAAATCTGTTTGTTGGAGAGCCCTGCCTTAGACACTCGGCTATAGCCTACCTAAATCAGCCTTTACTTTCAGCGGTCTACTTCAAGCTGAGTTGACTGAGGGTAGGATATTAACCTTAAAAAAGCAGCGTGTTGCACTAACAAAACTCAACGCTTTACTCGGACTCTGTTTGGCGTTATGAAGAGGGGTCACCTATGGAAGAGTTTACAAACGGTTTCATACAGCGCCAAACATGTAAATTCCTCTGGCCGGCTACAAATATTCTGCCAATAGCCGAGGTGTAGGCTACGTCCTCTAATGCTGATTCTCCCCCCACATGTTAAGACATCAGATACGCTCCTACGTTAGTGCGCATTTGGTTTCCCCCCTGGTCCTGGTCCTGAAACAATCCTCTGTTTAGTAGTCAAGACCAATACCCCGCAGCCCAACACAGCAAAGGCGTAAATTAGTACAAGCTTGGTCGTGGGTGAATAGGGGGAAGGAACCCTTCTGTGAGTTTGTGATAATGCCAACACAACCCGATTATTGATCGTGGGGATTTTTTCTCTCCAAATTTAGTCAGCCACCCACTTGTAGCCCAGTTATGTATAATGAAATATTTCAGGCAACTGACGTGACAGCTAGATGAACCATAACATAACGGTAACATGAGCCAGGGAATATTCTCTAAAGTGGTAATGACAAAAAACAACGATTCCCTTCACAGAGAGAGAGGGGGAGAGGGGGGAGGGGGGAGAGATAAAGAGAGCAGCGAGGAATAAAAGAGGAAAATAGCCTGAGGTGAAAAGCATCCCCCAGTCCAATATGTCTGGATCGGTACCAGCACATCTGGTATAACAGACAGTTCTTTACCTAAAACGCAGAGGTCCACAGAGGAGACGAGAGAAACCACACAGAACAGAGCGCACTGCTGAACGCCTCAAAACGGTTGTCTCGTATCCTGTCAAAACTGTTGTCTCGTATCCTGCACTCCGTTATAATGTGTGCTGCAGCCTGATGCGTGGGTGCCGGTATGCATGCCTTATTTACGGTAACGGCCCGTACCTGGCTTAATCGTTAACCCCACACGGTTAAGGCTGTCACTTCCGACCAGTCACATTGTTCCATTTAGAACCCCGCGAGCCGCTACATGCGCATCTGACAAACTCCTGGCATAGGAAGTTACAAGGCGGGTCCACCAGAGATGACGTGAGCGCGTGCGCGTGATAGCCCCCTGTGTTTAGTCACGGTTGAGCGGGCGCCGCATTTCCGTCTGATAAGCACGAGCGCGAATTGAGCTATCCCTGCGCTGTATGTATGTGTGTATGTGTGTGTGTGTGTGTTGAAATGCGTGCCCATGACGTGGCATAGGCCAGCCACAGTGCCCCTACTTATTTAGGCTACCAGACTGGAAAATGAATTGGATTTTAATTTAACAATATCACCCATGGAGGGAAGAGTTGTGATGGTTATAGCCTGGATTCTTCAGTGTAGCTGAAGTGGACTTTCAGGTAACTCATTCCCCAATGCATCCTTATATAACTGGATTGCTTATCACGTCACCCCACCATGCTCATTCAAAAGTACACTTAGCCATGCAGGTTGAGGATGCTATTCTTATAGCCTTAAAAGTAAGTAGTACACTAGTAGAGATAATAGCACAGGGAAAATGGTATTGAGCCCAGGTCATCTGTGCTTTCCACGACGATGTTAGCCCAGTGAGCATAAGGCTTATGCATTCACCGAATTACCTCAGCTATACTTTGACCTCAGCAACTGATAGGCTAGACATCAACTGTGTGACTTGAGTCCAGGCACCATTGTGACCTTTTTTCACCAATGTGAAATGAACTGAACCATCTGGGTATTGATCCCAGGTCATCTGTGTAACTCAAGATGGCGTTTGCCCGCTGAGCTAAAGTCTATATATACTGTATAGGTGTTAGCTCTGGCTTACACCAAGGGTTTTCACAATGGCAGGCATGGGCCCAGTACTGTTTCCTGTTGTTTGCTAATTGACTGGTTTCCCAGTAGGTATTGAAGGCGGGGCTATACCAGGATGGAGATTTAACAAGAATTACATAAAGCATCACGGTATTATGGTACAACATACAATGCTGGTAATGTAGTGTTATCTTCTGTAGATTGTGTTTCCCAGATGGTGGATTTGTGGTTGGGCTCGTGACTGGGATTGGCCAGAAACCAGGATAGGGGTTAATTCCATTTCTGGGTCCGGGGAACCATCCCTAAAAGCTTCAGGTAGTGCAGTATAGCAACGTGGTCTCAAAGCATTTCGTATCATTCTTTACATAAATTCGAGACACTTCATTTAGTATGATATGTTACGTTTCGTATGGCATGTATTAATTTGTGGGTGTCCATCAGCCATTTCGAATGATATGTTATGAATTACAATTCTTATGATATGTTACGAATTTGTAAAACATACAATATGTTATGGTAGCTAAAGTTAGCTAGCTGACTAACGTTAGCTAGGCTAGGGGTTAGGGTTAGGGTTACGTTTAGGAGTTAGGTTAAAGGGTTAAGGTTAGGGTTAGGGTTAGGGTTAGCTAAAATGATTAAGGTTAGGGTTAGGGGAAGGGTTAGCTAAAATAGTTAAGGTTAGGGGAAGGGTTAGCTAACATGCTAAGTACAGTAGTTGCAAAGTCACTAAGAAGTAGTAAGTAGTTGAAAAGTTGCTAATTAGCTAAAATGCTAAAGTTGTCCATGTTGAGATTCAAACTCGCAACCTTTGGGTTGCTAGACATTCGCATTGTACGCCCACCAACCCTGGCCAACTACACTACTTTTGTTTTTTCCTTAAGTAGTCTCATGTAACCATACCAAATGGAATATGTCTTACTAATTTGACTGTTCCAGATTTATATTTACTATGTTACGCCTAGTCTATGAGACCAGGCTGAGCATAGTGCAGCAACTTTTGGGAAGCACAGATTAGAGTTGCCCCATACTGATTGAAGACAGTGGTTATGTTTTTCTGATCCTAGATCTGTGTAGTAGACAGTGTGTCATCCCATGGGTAGGGTTTGAGTTCTGTATAAACAAGTTGAGGATGGGAAACTCTATCCGAGAGAGAGAGAGAGAGAGAGAGAGAGTGTCAAGGGGTGCTGAAGGTGGGTGTGGTGCATGAATCAAGCGCAGGACGCAGAAGCTCAGTCCAAAAGACTTTAGTGCAATATTCACGTAGAAAATAAGCACGATAAGCCCGAAGGCGAAATAACAGCGCACACAGGCGTCAAACAAACGGCGCACTAACATGTGCGAAAAACCTCTCCAAAACACTGGAGGGAAGTACGTAGCTCTAACACAAAACAGAAGAGCAATCACACACAAAGACAAACACACTCAACGAGAACTAAATAGGACACTAACGAGGACTAACAAGACACAGGTGTACAACATCAAGACAAAACCAAACGAACATGAAACATAGATCGGTGGCAGCTAGTACTCCGGGGACGACGACCGCCGAAGCCTGCCCGAACCAGGAGGAGGAGCAGCCTTGGCCGAAACCGTGACAGTACCCCCCCCTTGACGCGCGGCTCCAGCCGTGCGCCGACCCCGGCCTCGGGGACGACCAGGAGGACGCGGAGCAGGGCGCGCGGGATGGTCCCGGTGGAACTCCAACAGGAGAGATGGGTCTAGGATGTCCCTCCGCGGCACCCAGCACCGCTCCTCCGGGCCGTACCCCTCCCACTCCACGAGATACTGGAGACCCCCCCCCCATCCGACGTCTTGAGTCCAATATGGACCGAACGGTGTACGCCGGAGCCCCCTCGATGTCCAGTGGGGGCGGAGGAGTCTCCCCTATCTCATTGTCCTGGAGTGGACCAGCTACCACCGGCCTGAGAAGAGACACATGGAACGAGGGGTTAATATTCTTATACTCAACAGGTAGATGTAACCTATAACACACCTCGTTCAATCTTCTCAGGACTTTAAAGGGCCCCACAAACCGCCGACCCAGCTTCCGGCAGGGCAGGCGGAGGGGTAGGTTTCTGGTAGAGAGCCAGACTCGATCTCCGGGTGCGTACACCGGCCCCTCACTGCGGTGGAGATCGGCGCTCGCCTTGTGACGAAGGACGGCCCGCTGCAGGTGGACGTGGGCAGCGTTCCACGTCTCTTCCGAGCGTCTCATCCAATCATCCACCGCAGGGGCCTCGATCTGGCTCTGCTGCCAAGGTGCTAGAACCGGCTGGTAACCTAACACACATTGGAAGGGGGTTAGGTTGGTAGAGGAGTGGCTGAGAGAGTTCTGGGCCATCTCGGCCCAGGGAATGTACCGTGCCCACTCCTCCGGCCGGCCCTGGCAATACGACCTCAGAAACCTACCCACATCCTGGTTGACACGTTCTACCTGCCCGTTACTCTCCGGGTGGTACCCTGAGGTAAGGCTAACCGAGACCCCCAAACGCTCCATGAACGCTCTCCAAACACGGGAGGTAAACTGGGGGTCTCGATCAGACACTATATCCTCGGGTACCCCGTAATGCCGGAAGACGTGGGTAAATAGGGCCTCAGCGGTCTGTAGGGCAGTAGGAAGACCCGACATAGGGAGAAGACGACAGGCCTTAGAGAACCAGTCCACAACGACCAGGATGGTGCTATTCCCCTGAGAGAGGTGAAGGTCTGTCACAAAATCCACCGAGAGGTGGGACCATGGTCGTTGTGGAACGGGCAGGGGTTGTAACTTACCCCTGGGCAGATGTCGGGGCGCCTTACACTGGGCGCACACCGAGCAGGAGGAGACATAAACCCTCACATCCCTAGCCAAAGTGGGCCACCAGTATTTAGTGCTAAGGCAATGCACTGTCCGGCCAATACCCGGATGTCCAGAGGAGGGTGACGTGTGAGCCCAGTAAATGAGTCGATCCCGAATCTCGAGCGGAACGTACTTCCGACCCTCAGGACACTGTGGAGGGCTGGGGTCAGCACGCAACGCTCGCTCGATTTCGGCATCGACCTCCCACACCACCGGTGCCACAAGGCAAGACTCCGGTAATATGGGAGTAGGCTCAACGGACCTCTCCTCCGTGTCATACCGCCGGGACAGCGCATCTGCCTTACCATTCTGGGACCCAGGGATGTACGTGATTTTAAATACGAACCTGGTGAGAAACATACTCCATCGAGCCTGGCGAGGGTTCAGTCTCCTCGCTGCCCGGATGTACTCCAGGTTCCGATGGTCAGTCAAAATGAGGAAAGGGTGTTGAGCCCCCTCAAGCCAATGCCTCCACACCTTAAGGGCTTGAACTACAGCTAACAGCTCCCTGTCCCCAACGTCATAGTTACGCTCCGCCGGGCTGAGCTTTTTTGAGTAAAAAGCACAGGGGCGGAGTTTAGGTGGCGTGCCGGACCGTTGAGAGAGAACGGCCCCTATACCAGCCTCAGACGCGTCTACCTCAACCTGAAAGGGTAATGCGGGATCCGGATGCGCCAGCACCGGAGCCGACGTAAACAGGTCCTTCAGTCTCCTAAAGGCCCTGTCCGCATCAGCTGACCACTGCAGGCGCACCGGACCCCCTTTCAGAAGGGACGTGATGGGAGCTGCCACCTGTCCAAAACCCCGGATAAACCTCCGGTAGTAATTCGCAAAGCCCAAGAACTGCTGCACCTCTTTTACAGTGGTTGGAGTTTGCCAATTACGCACAGCGGACACACGATCCACCTCCATTCTCACCCCTGACGCGGACAACCGATAACCCAAAAAGGAGACCGACTCCTGGAAAAACAGACATTTCTCTGCCTTGACATATAGGTCGTGCTCCAACAGCCTCCTCAATACACGACGCACCAGGGTTATATGCTCGGCTCGGGTAGACGAGTACACCAGAATGTCATCAATGTACACGACCACCCCTTGTCCCTGCATATCCCGGAAAATGTCATCTACGAAGGATTGGAAGACTGATGGAGCATTCATCAACCCATATGGCATGACGAGATATTCGAAATGACCTGACGTGGTACTAACCGCTGTCTTCCATTCGTCGCCCTCCCTAATGCGCACCAAGTTATACGCGCTCCTGAGATCCAATTTTGTGAAAAACCGCGCTCCATGCAATGACTCTGTCATGGTCGCAATCAGAGGGAGTGGATAACTGTATTTCACAGTAATCTGATTGAGACCACGGTAATCAATGCACGGGCGCAACCCTCCATCTTTCTTCTTCACAAAAAAGAAGCTTGAGGAGGCGGGAGAAGTGGAGGGCCGAATGTATCCCTGTCTCAAAGATTCGGCTATGTAAGTCTCCATAGCTTTTCTCTCCTCTTGAGACAAAGGATACACGTGGCTCCGTGGGAGCGCTGCTCCTGCCTGGAGATCAATCGCACAATCCCCCTGTCTATGAGGAGGCAACTGCGTCGCCCTCGTTTTACTAAACACGAGAGCTAAATCCCCATATTCAGGCGGAATGTGCAGTGCGGGCACTTGGTTTGGACTTTCCACCGAAGTCGCCCCCACGGAAACACCCAGACATCGCCCCTCGCACTGAGCAGACCACCCATCGAGAGCCCTCTGTTGCCACGAAATAGCAGGGTTATGGGTGCTTAACCAGGGAATTCCCAGCACCACTGGGTACGCAGGAGAGTCGATCAGATACAGCTGTATAGTCTCTTCATGACCCCCCTGCGCACACATCCTAAGTGGCGCTGTGATCTCCCTAATCAACCCCGACCCCAACGGGCGGCTATCTAAGGCATGAACGGGAAAAGGTTTGTCAACAGGTAGGAGAGGGATCCCTAAATCTAAACAAAACTTCCGATCAACAAAATTCCCAGCTGCGCCTGAATCTACTAGCGCCTTATGCTGGGAATGAGGTGCAACCTGTGGAAAACACACAGGTATACAAAAGTGCGCAACAGAAAGCTCTGGGTAAGTGGGACGTCTACTCACCTGGGAGGCCCCCCCAGTGCGTGGCCTGTTGTCTTCTCCCCCGGAGAACCCTCCCCAGCACCTGGCCGCAGTGTGCCCTCCACGACCGCACTTGGTGCAGGAGACAGGCCCCCTCGGGCTCCTCCTCCTCCGTTCTCTAGCGCCGGCACCCCCGAGCTCCATAGGGCTCGGCTCTGAGGTGCCGGAGGGTGAAATGGACGGACCCCCCTCGGGACGTCCACGGGTGGCCAGCAGGGTGTCCAGACGGATGGACATATCGACCAACTGGTCGAAGGTGAGATGGGTATCCCTGCAGGCCAACTCACGTTGAACGTCCTCCCGTAGGCTACATCGAAAATGGTCGATGAGGGCCCGTTCATTCCACCCTGCGTCCGCCGCTAGAGTCCGGAACTCTAGAGCAAACGCCTGTGCGCTCCTCCTCCCCTGTCTCAGGTGGACTAGACGCTCCCCCGCCGCTTTGCCCTCAGGTGGATGGTCGAACACGGCCTTGAAGCGGCGGGAGAACTCGGCGTAGGAGAAGGTGTTGGCGTCCATCTTCCTCCACTCGGCGTTAGCCCACTCCAACGCCTTGCCCGTGAGACAGGAGATGAGGGCGGAAACGCTCTCGTGTCCCGAGGGCACCGGGTGTACAGTGGCCAGGTAGAGCTCCACCTGCAGGAGGAACCCCTGACACCCGGCAGCTGTTCCGTCATACGCCCTCGGGAGCGAGAGCCGAATCCCCCTGGGTTCCGGACCTGGGACTGGTGGACCGGCCGATGGGGTTGGCAGGGTAGGTGGAGGTGTGGGTACCCCGCTGGCCTCCCATCGGTGCAGGGTGTTGATGACGTCCTGTAGAGCGGTCCCCAGTTGTCGTATCTGGTCATCTTGGCCGCGAACATGCTCCTCGAGCGACTCAGGCGTAACTGCAGATCCTGCTGATTCCATTGTGGTGTGTGATTCTGTCAAGGGGTGCTGAAGGTGGGTGTGGTGCATGAATCAAGCGCAGGACGCAGAAGCTCAGTCCAAAATACTTTAGTGCAATATTCACGTAGAAAATAAGCACGATAAGCCCGAAGGCGAAATAACAGCGCACACAGGCGTCAAACAAACGGCGCACTAACATGTGCGAAAAACCTCTCCAAAACACTGGAGGGAAGTACGTAGCTCCAACACAAAACAGAAGAGCAATTACACACAAAGACAAACACACTCAACGAGAACTAAATAGGACACTAACGAGGACTAACAAGACACAGGTGTACAACATCAAGACAAAACCAAACGAACATGAAACATAGATCGGTGGCAGCTAGTACTCCGGGGACGACGACCGCCGAAGCCTGCCCGAACCAGGAGGAGGAGCAGCCTCGGCCGAAACCGTGACAGAGAGAGAGAGAGAGAGAGAGAGAGAGAGAGAGAGAGAGAGAGAGAGAGAGAGAGAGAGAGAGAGAGAGAGAGAGAGAGAGAGAGAGAGAGAGAGAGAGAGAGAGAGAGAGAGAGAGAGAGAGAGAGAGAGAGAGAGAGAGAGAGAGAGAGAGAGAGAGAGAGAGAGAGAGAGAGAGAGAGAGAGAGAGAGAGAGAGAGAGAGAGAGAGAGAGAGAGAGAGAAGGTAGAGAGGGCACAGAGAGGCAGACATACTGTACCTCCCTCCCTTCTGAGGATGTTACAGTGGTGATGGCTATTGGACTTTCTATCATGCTCCTTGAGAGCCTGTTTGTAGACAGACTGAATGGGCTTTAATGTTGTACATTAAGCTTGGGCCCAACTAGTCAGGCGGTATGTTAAGTGGGGGAGTATCATAGCATTGAAGTACAGTTCTGCTGCCTGTGTAGTCAAACTATTCCATATATCAGAAATTAGCCAGGTTGAATTTGGTTATTTGGGTTACCTTTTTCACCTGCTTTTTGAAAGAGAAATTGTATTCAAGTATGATTCCAAGGTACTTAAAACGAATACCACCTGGAGCTTCTCCCCTGACACATAGACATCTGGCTCAGTAGAATCAGTTGCCGTCTTTGTGAAGAACATACAGACTGCATTTTTCACATTGCGGTGCAAACATGAGTCACTGAGCCCCTTTGTAACATTGACCATTGCTGCAGTGAGTTCTTGTGCAGCTTGCTGTTTGCTCTTTGCATGCACATAAAACACTGTATTGTCTGCATACATTTGTACTTTAGACCCAGTACAGACAGAAGATAAGATCATGAATGTGCAGGCTGAACAGGAGGGGCCCCAGTGATGACACTTGGGGCATGCCCACATTATAGCTGAGGGTGGGCGACATCTCATTGCATTTCATTGGTTGACATCTCATTCCATCTCATTGGGCGACACCTTATTGCATCTCATTGGGCGACATCTCATTGCATATCATTGGGCGACATCTCATTAGCATGTACAGGATTAACCACCACACCTCTGTGTAGTGTGCATGCATTTGAAAAGCCTAGATAAAAAGGAGCATGGTGTCACTGTGGTTTGTGTGATGCTGCTACAGATTCAGATTCAGAGTGTTTAATAGTCACATGTACAGGTGTGCAGGTGTGATTGCAGGGTACAGTGAAAATCTCAGGCTCCGAGCTACAACATGCAGGACTAAGTGAAAGAAAATAATGAAAATGGTAATAAAAAAGCAACAATATACACTACCGGTCAAAAGTTTTAGAACACCTACTCATTCAAGGGGTTTTCTTTATTTTTACTATTTTTAACATTGTAGAATAATAGTGAAGACATCAAAACTATGAAATAACACATATGGCTTCATGTAGTAACCAAAAAAGTGTTAAACAAATAAAAATATATTTTAGATTTTAGATTCTTCAAAGTAGCCAGCCTTTGCCTTGATGACAGTTTTGCACACTCTTGGCATTCTCTTAACCAGTTTCATGAGGTAGTCACCTGGAATGCAATTCAATTAATAGGTGTGCCTTCTTAAAAGTTAATTTGTGGAATTTCTTTCCTTCTTAATGAGTTTGAGCCAATCAGTTGTTTTGTGACAAGGTAGGGGGGGTATACAACAGATAGCCCTATTTGGTAAAAGACCAAGTCCATATTATGGCAAGAACAGCTTACACAAGCAAAGAGAAACGACAGCCCATCATTACTTTAAGACATGAAGGTCAGTCAATACGGAACATTTCAAAAACGTTGAAAGTTTCTTCAAGTGCAGTCGCAAAAACCATTAAGCGCTATGATGAAACTGGCTCTCATGAGGACTGCCACAGGAATGGAAGACCCAGAGTTACCTCTGCTGCAGAGGATAAATCCATTAGAGTTACCAGCCTCAGAAATTGCAGCCCAAATAAATGCTTCACAGAGTTCAAGTAACAGACACATCTCAACATCAACTGTTCAGAGGAGACTGTGTGAATCAGGCCTTCATGGTCGAATTGCTGCAAAGAAACCACTACTAAAGGACACCAATAATAATAAGAGACATGCTTGGGCCAAGAAACACGAGCAATGGACATTAGACCGGTGGAAATGTGTCCTTTGGTCTGGAGTCCAAATTGGAGATTTTTGGTTCCAACTGCCGTGTCTTTGTGAGATGCGGTGTGGGTGAACGGATGATCTCCGCACGTGTATTTCCCACCGTAAAGCATGGAGGAGGAGGTGTTATGGTGTGGGGTTGCTTTGCTGGTGACAATGTCTGTGATTTATTTAGAATTCAAGGCACACTTAACAAGCATGGCTACCTACTGCTCAGCATATGTGGGAACTCCTTCAAGACTGTTGGAAAAGCATTCCAGCTGAAGCTGGTTGAGAGAATGCCAAGAGTGTGCAAAGCTGTCATTAAGGCAAAGGGTGGCTATTTGAAAAATCTAAAATCTAAAATATATTTTGATTGTTTAACACTTTTTTGGTTACTACATGATTCTATATGTGTTATTTCATAGTTTTGATGTCTTCACTATTATTCTACAATGTAGAAAATAGTAAAAATAAAGAAAACCCCTTGAATGAGTAGGTGTTCTAAAACATTTGATCGGTAGTATAAATAGCACTATATACATCATAACAACTGTAGCAATGATGAATAAATAAATGTCCATTGGGGTGGAGGCAGAGTAAAGACTGTTGAGGGGGAATGACCATAAGGGGAGTAGCATGAACACTGAGGGGGTGTGGGGACCAAGTGAAATAAAAACAATAAAAATGATAATAAAAATCTATAATATACATATTAACAACTACAAACATTTGATCGGTAGTATAAATAGCACTATATACATCATAACAACTGTAGCAATGATGAATAAATAAATGTCATTGGGGTGGGGGCAGAGTTAAAGTCTGTTGGGGGGAGGGGAATGTCCAAAGGGGGAGCAGCAGGTAAGGTAAGTGACCGTTGTTTTTGGGGGTGTGGGGGGAAAATGTCCATAGGGGGAGAAGCGGGGGGTGGGAGCAGTTAGCTGACTAGTGGTGGCTATTTAGCAGCCTGATGGACTGAGGGTAGAAACTATTTTTATTTAATTTTTATTTCACCTTTATTTAACCAGGTAAGCCAGTTGAGAACAAGTTCTCGTTTACAACTGCGACCTGGCCAAGATAAAGCAAAGCAGTGCGATAAAAACAACAACACAGAGTTACATATGGGGTAAAACAAAACATAAAGTCAAAAATACAACAGAAAATATATATACAGTGTGTGCAAATGTAGCAAGTTATGGAGGTAAGGCAATAAATAGGCCATAGTGCAAAATAATTACAATTAGTATTAACACTGGAATGATAGATGTGCAAGAGATGATGTGCAAATAGAGATACTGGGGTGCAAATGAGCAAAATAAATAACAATATGGGGATGAGGTAGTTGGGTGGGCTAATTTCAGATGGGCTGTGTACAGGTGCAGTGATCGGTAAGGTGCTCTGACAACTGATGCTTAAAGTTAGTGAGGGAGATAAGAGTCTCCAGCTTCAGAGAATTATTGGCCAGTCTTCCAGTTTTTGCCTTGATGCTCCTGTACTTCCCACGTATGAGTGATTGATGCAGGGAGAACAGGGAATGGCTTGGGTGGCTGGGGTCCCTGATGATCTTGGCCTTCCTTCGACACCTGGTGTTGTAGGTGTCCTGTAGGGCAGGCAGTGTGCAACCAATGGTGCATTCGGCTGCACGTATCACCCTCTGAAGCGCCTTGTGGTGGTGGAGTTGCCGTACCAGGCTGTGATGCAGCCCGACTGTATGCTCTCAATGGTGCTCCTGTATAACACTGTGAGGGCCCTCGGGGACAGGCCAAATTTCTTCAGCATCCTGAAGAAATTCGGCCTGCTAGGGGATACATCAATGTTTGTCATCATGACACGTCAATTACCTCTGCTAACACTGCCAGGCTAGATGTGCACTCTGTGCAGTATGTGTGTATTCATGTGTGTGTTTGATAGAGAGAGATGAGATTATACTTTGTCTGCTTGTGCAGAATTTCCCCTTGCATCGCATGCTCCACGTCACACAGATATAACACAGGTGTGTGTCCTCAGAAGATGGCTGATCCTGTTGGCCGTAGTGAGTCTGTTGTCTGTGTGTCCAGGTGTGCTGTGCTCTGGAAGGAGCCTGTTCTATTGTGGTGTGTAGGTGCAAGTGCTGGGTGGGGCTGACTGACTGACTCTGAGAAGGGTGGGTTGTGTGACCTCTCTCACAATGATAGTGCTGTGCGAGATAACCCAGTCAAAAAGACTAGCCGTGCCCATATCTGTAAGACCAGAAAAAAACATGTCGCTTAATCGGAATCTATGGCGGGCTGAGGTGAGAGTGGGACACGTGCCAGGGAGGAGGAATGGAGAGCAAAGTCATGAATTGTGTAATACTGTTATTGCACTGTTTATTACACAATTAATCACTTTGCTCTCAATTCCTCCTCACTGCCACATGTGGAAATATCCTACTGTACATTTGTTTGAGTGCCTCAATGTTTTTATTCCTTTGAGCTTATTTAATTTAATCATTCCTTTGTATTATTCTTATTATGCAGCATTGTCGAGAGTGAACATACAAGGAAGCATTTCATTGTATTGTATCCTGTGTATACAAATAGTCTTGACTTGGGACAGAGGCAGAGTCTAGACCCGCTGAACTGACCTGAAGAGCAGTGGGACTAACATGTTATGTGGCAGTTCTGAGTTTTGACATTCTTAAAAAAATGGTTTGTCTCTCGTACAGAAATTAAACTTCAACGTGTGGGTCAATCAATGGTGTGGGTGTATCAGGAGCGAATGTGCGTCTGTAGACTTCAGTCAGTCAAGTAGATTTCCATTGGAATGTATTCAGGCAGATGGGGGGCCTGATAGGCCTATGTGACACACATTTGAGTCCTTGCGGGAATGCAAAAAATATGGAAACTCACAGGGTTGTCCTTAATCGTCACATATAAGAACAGAACAGACAAAGAGAAAATGGAAAGATCTGACCCAGATCAGTCTGTTAACCAGTCATTATAACTACTGGAGGTATGTGGGGGTTATCTTCTTTCTTGGCAGCCTCCGTTACAATAAATACACTGAACAAAAATATAAACACAAAATGTAAAGTGTTAGTCCCATGTTTCATGAGCTGAAATTAAAGATCCCAGAAATGTTTCATACGCACAAAAAGCGTATTTCTCTCAAATTGTATACACAAATTTGTTTACATCCCTATTAGTGAGAATTTCTCCTTTGCCAAGATAAACCATTCACCTGACAGGTGTGGCATATCAAGAAACTGATTAAACATCATGATCATTTCACAGGTGCACCTTGTGCTGGGGACAATAAAAGACCACCAAAATGTCCAGTTTTGTCACACAACACAATGCCACAGATGTCTCAAGTTTTGAGGGAGTGTGCAATTGGCATGCTTACTGCAATAATGTCCACCAGAGCTGTTGCCAGAGAATTCTACCATTCTACCATAAGCCGCCTTCAACTTCATTTTAGAGAATTTGGCAGTAAGTCCAACCGGCCTCACAACCGCAGACCACGTGTATGGCATCGTGTGGGCGAGTGGTTTGCTGATGTCAATGTTGTGAACAGAGTGCCCATGGTGGCGGTGGGGTTATGGTATGGGCAGGCATAAGCTATGGCCAACGAACACAATTGCATTTTATCGATGGCAATTTGAATGCACAGAGATACCGTGATGAGATCCTGAGGCCCATTGTCGTGTCATTCATCTGCCGCCATCAACTCATGTTTCAGCATGATAATGCATGTCCTTATGTTGCAAGGATCTGTACACAATTCCTAGAAGCTGAAAATTCCTAGAAGCAGCTGCATACTCACCAGACATGTAACCCATTGAGCATGTTTGAGATGCTCTGGATCGACGTGTACGACAGCATGTTCCAGTTCCCGCCAATATCCAGCAACTTCGCACAGCCATGAAAGAGGAGTGGGACAACATTCCACAGGCCACGATCAACGGCCTGATCAACTCTATGCGAAGCAAAAGTGTTGCGCTGCATGAGGCAAATGGTGGTCACACCAGATACTGACTGGTTTTCTGATAAATGGCCCTACCTTTTTTTAAAGGTATCTGTGACCAACAGATGCATAGCTGTATTCCCAGTCATGTGAAATCCATAGATTAGGGCCTAATTTATTTATTTCAATTGACTGATTTCCTTATATGAAGAACTGTAACTCAGTAAAATCTTTGCAATTGTTACATGTTGCGTTTATATGTTTGTTCAGTATAAAATGCCATTTGCTGCCAAAGAGGACAGCAAACTGGCTCTAACCAGAATAGAAAGAGGAGTGGGAGGCCCCGGTGCACAACTGAGCAAGAGGACAAATACATTAGAGTGTCAAGTTTGAAAAACAGGCGCCTCACAGGTCCTCAACTGGCAGCTTCATTAAATAGTACCCGCAAAACACCAGTCTCAACGTCAACAGTGAAGAGGCGACTCCGGGCTGCTGACCTTCTAGGCAGAGTTGCAAAGAAAAAGCCATATCTCAGACTGCCCATCTTCATCTTTTCTTTTTATTGGCCAGTCTGAGATACGGCTTTTTCTTTGCAACTCTGCCTAGGTCAGCATCCAAGTTTCCGTCCTGACTGGCGGATTGACTCACTGACTGGCTGACTGATTTCAAGTTATCGCAGCAAAATGCTTGTGTTTCTAGCTCCAACAGTGCCGTAAAACCTAGCAATAAAAAAATACATTAAAAAAACTATACACACATAATCCAGAAGAAAAATAAAAAGTTATATGGGATGAGTTATGACTAGAATGCAACATTTAAAGTGGGTGAAACAGTATGTAAACATTATTAAAGTGACCAGTGTTCAATGACTATGTACATAGGGCAGCAGTCTCTAAGGTTCAGGGCAGTACTGGGTGGAGGCTGGCTAGTGGTGACAGTCTGTAGTTTAACAGTCTGATGGCCTGGAAATAGAAGCTGTTTTTCAGTCTCTCTGTACTGTACTGTCTCCGCCTTATAGATGGTAGCGAGGTGAACAGGCCGTGGCTCGGGTGGCTGAGGTCCTTGATGATCTTCTTGGACTTCCTGTGACACCAGGTGCTGTAGATGTCCTGGAGGGCAGGCAGTGTACCCCTGGTGATGCGTTGGACTGACCGCACCACCCTCAGGAGAGCCCTGTGGTTGCGGACGGTGCAAATGTAGTGTTCAGATTTGAATAATATGTACAGGATAATACAACTTATGTACATTCAATTTGTGTAGTGTTGATGGTATCAACCACATCAAACACATGGTTTCCATGTGGTTGATACCATTCCATTAACTCCATTCCAGCCTTTATTATGAGCCATCCTCCCCTCAGCAGCCTCCACTGACTCACACACAGTCACACACACACTGTTGACATAGCTCTAGCTTCTATGGCCCTGAGGTGAGACATTTTGTCATACATTTTGTCTCAATAGTCTATATACGATTATATTCTTGCTTTGGTCGAGACACAGGCAGCGTGGCATTGAAACTGAAACAACAACATTCAGGGAGAGAGAGAGAGAGAGAGAGACAGACAGAGAGAGAGAGATAGAGAGAGACAGAGAGATCTCGGGGCAAAGTGGTTCAACAAGTTTGCCTTGGAAAAAATAGCTTTTACACTGCCTATTCAGGTGATAGGTCTGGTTGGGCAGTAGGGGCGCTCAGAGAGTTAATGATTCTCTTCCCTCTTTTACCTTCTCTCTTTTCTCCAACAGGAAGTGAGGTGGCGACGGGACACAAAACAGTGCTCACCCCGGCAACGCTTCAAGAGAGTGCTTCTCCATAGCAACCGTGTGGCAGCCTGTGCCAGTTCTGTCCCTGCGGTTCTTTGAGCCCAGAAGAATGTCAGGAGAGATTTGGAACTTGGGCTTGGATGAATAGCTGTCCACCAACCCGCCCCTCCCCCCTCCACTATTTCCTTTAGTTGAGAGGCCCAAACAAGCAACTTCAACAGTCAGATTTGTGGGTCTTAATTTTTGTCTGACACTGCATTACTCTGGCTGAAAATACTTGTCCTCTTTCAAAGTTTTGATAAGGTAGGAAATCAATTGAATCATTCAATATGATTGACTAGAAAAAAAAATATTGTGCTATTAGGGACATAACACAAAACACTACACAAATTGAATGTACATTAACAAAATAAGTTGTATTATCCTGTACATATAATTCAAATCTGAACACTACATTTGCACCGTCGACAACCACAGGGCTCTCCAGAGGGTGGTGCAGTCAGTCCAATGCATCACCAGGGGCACACTGCCTGCCCTCCAGGACATCTACAGCACCTGGTGTCACAGGAAGTCCAAGAAGATCATCAAGGACCTCAGCCACCCGAGCCACGGCCTGTTCACCTCGCTACCATCTATAAGGCGGAGACAGTACAGTACAGAGAGACTGAAAAACAGCTTCTATCTCCAGGCCATCAGACTGTTAAACTACAGACTGTCACCACTAGCCAGCCTCCGCCCAGTACTGCCCTGAACCTTAGAGACTGCTGCCCTATGTACATAGTCATTGAACACTGGTCACTTTAATAATGTTTACATACTGTTTCACCCACTTTAAATGTATATACTGCATTCTAGTCATAACTCATCCCATATAACTTTTTATTTTTCTTCTGGATTATGTGTGTATAGTTTTTTTAATGTATTTTTTTATTGCTAGGTATTACAGCACTGTTGGAGCTAGAAACACAAGCATTTTGCTGCGATAACTAAAAATCAGTCAGCCAGTCAGTGAGTCAATCCGCCAGTCAGGACGGAAACTTGGATGCTGACCTAGGCAGAGTTGCAAAGAAAAAGCAGTATCTCAGACTGGCCAATAAAAAGAAAAGATGAAGATGGGCTGTCTGAGATATGGCTTTTTCTTTGCAACTCTGCCTAGAAGGTCAGCAGCCCGGAGTCGCCTCTTCACTGTTGACGTTGAGACTGGTGTTTTGCGGGTATTATTTAATGAAGCTGCCAGTTGAGGACCTGTGAGGCGCCTGTTTTTCAAACTTGACACTCTAATGTATTTGTCCTCTTGCTCAGTTGTGCACAGGGGCCTCCCAATCCTATTTCTATTCTGGTTAGAGCCAGTTTACGCTGTTCTGTGAAGGGAGTAGTACACAGCGTTGCACGAGATCTTCAGTTTCTTGGCAATTTCTCACATGGAATAGCCTTCATTTCTCAGAACAAGAATAGACTGATGAGTTTCAGAAGAAAGTTATTTGTTTCTGGCCATTTTGAGCCTGTAATTGAACCCACAATTGCTGATGCTCCAGATACTCAACTAGTCTCAAGAATGCCAGTTTTATTGCTTCTTTAATCAGCACAACAGTTTTCAGCTGTGCTACCATAATTGCAAAAGGGTTTTCTAATGTTTAATTAGCCTTTTAAAATGATAAACTTGGATTAGCAAACACAACGTGCAATTTGGAACACAGGAATGATGGTTGCTGATAATGGGCCTCTGTACGTCTATGTAGATATTGCATAAAAAATCAGCCGTTTTCAGCTACAATAGCCATTTACAACATTAACAATGTCTACACTGTTTTTCTGATCAATGTGATGTTATTTTAATGGAAAACAATTGCTTTTCTTTCGAAAACAAGGACATTTCTAAGTGACCCCAAACTTTTTAACGGTAGTGTATATCAGCAATCTACACACAATACCCCATAATGACAAAGTGAAAACAGGTTTAGACATTTTTGCTAATTTATAGGAAATACAAAACTGAAATACCTTATTTGCATAAGTATTCAGACCCTTTCCTATGTGACACGAAATTGAGCTCAGGTGCATCCTGTTTCCATTGATCATCCTTGCGATGTTTATACAACTTGATTGAGTCCACCAGTGGTAAATTCAATTGATTGGACATGATTTGGCAAGGCACACAACTGTCTATACAGTGGCTTGCGAAAGTATTCACCCCCCTTGGCATTTTTCATATTTTGTTGCCTTACAACCTGGAATTAAAATGTATGATTTGATTTACACAACATGCCTACCAATTTGAAGATGCAAAACATTTATTCTTGTGAAACAAACAAGAAATAAGACAAAAAAAACAGAAAACTTGAGCGTGCATAACTATTCACCCCCCCAAAGTTAATACTTTGTAGAGCCACCTTTTGCAGCAATTACAGCTGCAAGTATCTTGGTGTATGTCTTGGCACATCTAGCCACTGGGATTTTTGCCCATTCTTCAAGGCAAAACTGCTCCAGCTCCTTCAAGTTGGATGGGTTCCGCTGGTGTACAGCAATCTTTAAGTCATACCACAGATTCTCAATTGGATTGAGGTCTGGGCTTTGACTAGGCCATTCCAAGACATTTAAATATTTCCCCTTAAACCACTCAAGTGTTGCTTTAGCAGTATGCTTAGGGTCATTGTCCTGCTGGAAGGTGAACCTCAGTCCTAGTCTCAAATCTCTGGAAGACTGAAACAGGGAATATCCCTGTATTTAGTGGATGGTGTTCTCGGGTTGATGAGAGGTGTTGGGTTTGCGCCAGACATAGCGTTTTCCTTGATGGCCAAAAAGCTCAATTTTAGTCTCATCTGACCAGAGTACCTTATTCTTTCCATTTTTTAAATAATGGATTTAATGGTGCGCCGTGGGTTGTTCAAAGTTTCAGATATTTTTTATAATCCAACCCTGATCTGTACTTCTCCACAACTTTATCACTGACCTGTTTGGAGAGCTCCTTGGTCTTCATGGTGCCGCTTGCTTGGTGGTGCCCCTTGCTTAGTGGTGTTGCAGACTCTGGAGGGGGGGGGGGGGGGGGGGGATTATTTAAGACACTTTTTTAAGAGGTAGGGTTTCAGATGTTTTCGGAAGATGGACGGGGACTCTTAGCCTCAGGGGTATGCTGGTTCCACTATTGGGGGTGCCAGGACAGAGAAGAGCTTGACTGGTCTGAGAGGGAGCTGCACTCCCGTAGCGGATGAGAGCTTCGACTAGAAGTCAGTGGAGTGTGCAGAGGATTGGGGTGATATGAGAACTTGTGAATGTTGAAAACCAGGCGGGCTGCAGCGTTCTGGATAAGTTGCAGGGGTTTGATGGTACAAGCGGGTAGCCAACAGTGAGTTGCAATAGTCCAGACAGGAGAGGACAAG
This sequence comes from Coregonus lavaretus, assembly GCF_964263955.1. NCBI lineage: Eukaryota > Metazoa > Chordata > Actinopteri > Salmoniformes > Salmonidae > Coregonus > Coregonus lavaretus. The sequence goes on from NC_139995.1 coordinate 27,972,754, forward strand.
TGCCTGGATATGGACCGGCGCCGCTTCCTGTGTGAGGTAGGGTCGTACTCTACGGATGTTGTAGAGCATCAACATGCAGGAGCAAGTCAACGCTTTGATGTTTGCATAGAACGACAGGGTGTTGTCCAGGGTCAAGCCAAAGTTCTTTGCACTCTGGGAGGGCGACACTAGAGTTGTCAACTGTGATGGAGGTCTTTGAGTGGGCAGTCCTTTCTCGGGAGGGAATGCTAGGCATGCAGAGGTTTGTGTTGCCACCTGTGGTGTCAGAAAGGGGGAAGGAGAAAAGTAGTTGAGTGTCATCCGCATAGCAATGATAGGAGAGACTATGGAGAGACTATGTGAGGATATGATGGAGCCGAGTGACTTGGTGTAAAGAGAAAAGAGGGCCGAGAACTGAGCCCTGGGGGACACCATTAGTGAGAGTACGTGGTGTAGACAGATCCTCTCCACGTCACCTGGTAGGAGCGGCCAAATACAAATGTGTATTCTTGGACTTCGATTTAGCTTTTCCACTCTTAGTAGCCATGTTTTACTTTTTCAGTTTTGAGAAAAGTTTGTGGAAGAGAATGAACCGCTGTGTAACATAGACTACCGTTAGTCCTGTTTGCTTTCACCTGAGAATGAACACTGTTGCGCACAGCTCTAGCATGATGGCTGTTTGTCGTACAAAGGGTGTTCACATACTACTGGAAAGTCCAGCTCATTGGCTATCTAGCTAGCTATGTTTCAAAATGATAGGTGGTCATTGGCCCAAGACACTGTCAATCAAGTGAACACCGCTCGTCTCATTGGTGCGTAATGATGGCTGACCTTCATGGGCTAATTGACGTGTTGTGTAGCCAATACCTTATGTAGAATTATGAAACAAGTTTGGTTGCCTTGTCTGAGGATTGCACAGAAACCAAATTTGACCGGGGTTAAACAACATTTTGCCGATCTAGATTTCATAAATTGTTTGTTACAAGTTGAAAGAGTCGGAATTCATGCAAAACGCTGTATACAACATGGATCGTATTAGGATATAAAAATTGATTTGATCAAACAAAACTATGCTACATTTTATCTCTGGGACCCTCAGGATGACAAATCAGAGCAAGATTACTGAATGTAAGTACATTATTTACCGTCAGAGGTGAATGTATCAAACCAGTTGCCTTGACAATGATCCTCAAACAATAGCATGGTATTTAATAGCTACTGTAAATTGGACACTGCAGATTATCAATCATTTAAGCTTTCTGACGATATAAGACATGTCAATGTCCCGGAAAGTTGGCTGTTGTTTACAACGCCATTCTAGTCACATATCGCATATTGAGCAGCAACTGTCCCGATTTCAGGACACTGATCCTGTAGAAGTTAAGGTCACTACATTACCCCCATGCTTCGGGAGAGCTTGTCCCCACACTTCTCTATACCAAGTCCCTTAAGTGTACACGCCTCTCCAATGGCCTCACAGGTGCCATCCCACTTCTGACACCAATGTGCCAAATGCAGGGGGTAGCCCTGATCAGGACTCGAACCCAGGTCCAGCAACTGTCAAGCCAACACCTTAAGCATTATGCCAAGAGGTCCGAACCTCCTCTTGACAAGGTCACTAGGTATTGGGTTACGTTGCTACAATATGAAAACAACAAAGTGGTAAAACAAAGTCATTTTCTTATGTAGGTGAGGATCTGGGATGGGGCACCATTGTTAGTAATGTTAGAGTGAAACCCTCATGGCTGGACAGCTGTGATGTTCCGACCACACTGTTACTTCTTGCTGCCAGCTAACCACTTCCTGCCTGCGTCCCATGCTCTCAATGAATCACATGCTGACACAGACGAGTTGAGGATAAAGCCATGACCTCCTTCCTTCCCTCACTCCCTTTATCCTCAGTAGCTACATTATCTTTAGACAGGTGGCATCACTCTGATGCGTCACTAGTCCTATTAGGGATGACTGAATCTAACTGTGATCATTTGAATGGATCACAGTTCTGGGAAGGCTTTCCGACCCACATCATGACCTGTTGGCAGCAGTCAATAAAGGGTTAAACATGCCACTAGTCTGAGCTGAAACTGGATTTCTGTCCATCATAATAATCTCTCTCTCTCTCTCTCTCTCTCTCTGCTGCAGGGCAAGGCCGTAGAGACAGGCCTAACTGAGTTAATAATGTGGAAAAAGCACAGGGGAGAATACAGTGGCCACAGAGAACAGTCAACCTCTCTCCTCAGAATGCAATTAACCCATTTGGCAGTGGTGATTCATATACGGTGTTTGTGGTGTGTGTCTGGCTGCTCAGCCGGTGTGCAGGGCAAAGAGGGGTCATGGGGCAAATGTAGACCTGGCAGTCATCACGCACAGAAAGTCTTGGTTACAGCATTAGAATTAATAGAACCAGTTTCCATTCACAACTAATCTCCTCCTTGGTGGATTAACAGAAGGAATACTATTTGGAAGAATATTAATGTAATTGATGCTTATAACATGTGGCCATGTTTACTTCAACTGTTCACGATACATTCTACAACTGCACTTAGCGCCAACATTCTAATATGGTTAATTCCAACATTCTAGAACGCTAGCTTTTATATAGGTGTGCCAAACAGGCAAAGAATCAGTGGCTTGTAAATGTCAGTGTAATGCCTATGTTTCACCTATTTTTGTCACCTTAGTGAGGAAGGAGTATCATTTAAAGACCAGTGTTTCAGGGCACAGTGTGTCGTCCATGTATAAATCCACTGGATCATTGACTTTGAGGGGGAAGGTGCGGAACTGAGCGTGTGTTTGCATAGTTATTGTGAGGCTTTGACCTATGGCTACACAGTGAAAAAAATACTGTTTAACAAAAGTACACCATAAAGAGCCAGCCAGCCTGTTTAGTATGTTTGGGTCAATTCTGTCCTAGGGAAGAACCATCTGCCTCAGTTTATAGCTTATGTGTTGTGTTTAATTGTCATCTAGTGGTGAAGTGTGAGATTACAAGGCAATTCTCAACACCAACCGTATGCCCAGCAGAGGCTGAGAATAATTTTGGTATTTGGTCAACTATATGACCAATGTGGACACCTGCTCATCGAACATCTCATTCCAAAATAATGGGCATTAATATGGAGTTGGTCCCCCCTTTGCTGCTATAACAGCCTCCACTCTTCTGGGAAGGCTTTCCACTAGATGTTGGAACATTGCTGCGGGGACTTGCTTCCATTCAGCCACAAGAGCATTAGTGAGGTCGGGCACTGATGTTGGGCGATTAGGCCTGGCTCGCAGTCGGCATTCCAATTCATCCTAAAAGTGTTCAATGGGGTTGAGGTCAGGGCTCTGTGCAGGCTAGTCAAGTTCTTCCACACCAATCTCGACAAACCATTTCTGTATGGACCTCGCTTTGTGCACGGGGGCATTGTCATGCTGAAACAGGAAAGGGCCTTCCCCAAACTGTTGTCACAAAGTTGGAAGCACAGGATCGTCTAGAATGTCATTGTATGCTGTAGCGTTAAGATTTCCCTTCACTGGAACTAAGGGGCCTAGCCCGAACCATGAAAAGCAGCCCCAGACCATTATTCCTCCTCCATCAATCTTTACAGTTAGCACTATGCATTGGGGCATGTAGCGTTCTCCTGGCATGCTCCAAACTCCGATCCTTCCGTCCATCGGACTGCCAGATGGTGAAGCGTGATTCATCACTCCAGAGAATGCGTTTCCACTGCTTTAGAGCCCAATGGCGGCGAGCTTTACACCACACCAGCAGACGCTTGGCATTGCGCATGGTGATCTTAGGCTTGTGTGCGGCTGCTCGGCCATGGAAACCCATTTCATGAAGCTCCCAACGTTTGGATCTCGGTAGTGAGTGTTGCAACCGAGGACTGATGGTTTTTACGCGCTACGCGCTTCATCGGTCCCATTCTGTGAGTTTGTGTGGCCTAACACTTCGCGGCTGAGCCGTTGTTGCTCCTAGACGTTTCCATTTCACAATAACAGCACTTACAGTTGACCGGGGCAGCTTTAGAAGGGCAGAAATGTGATGAACTGACTTGTTGGAAAGGTGACATCCAATGACTGTGCCACGTTGAAAGTCACTGAGCTCTTCAGTAAGGCCATTCTACTGCCAATGTTTGTCTATGGAGATTGCATGGCTGAGTGCTCGATTTTATACACCTGTCAGCAACGGGTGTGGCTGAAATAGCCGAATCCACTAATTTGAAGGGGTATCCACATACTTTTGGCCATGTAGTGTATTTTATTAGGATCCCCCTTAGCTGTTGCGAAAGCCGCAGCTACTCTTCCTGGGGTCCACATAGAACATGAAACATTACATAATACAGAACATTAATAGATAAGAACAGCTCAAGGACAGAACTACATACATTTAAAAACAGCATGCATAGCCTACATACTGTATCAATACATACACACAAAATATCTAGGTCAAATAGGGGAGAGGCGTTGTGCCGTGAGGTGTTGCTTTATCTCGTTTTTTTTTTACCAAGTTTGCTGTTCATTTGAGCAATATGAGATCGGAGTTCCATGCAATAATGGCTCTATGTAATACTGTACGCTTTCTTGAATTAGTTCTGGATTTGGGGACTGTGAAAAGACCCCTGGTGGCTTGTCTGGTCGGGTAAGTGTGTGTGTCAGAGCTGTGCGTAAGTTGACTATGCAAACTATTTGGAATTTTCAACACATGAATGTTTCTTATAAAAAGAAGTGATGCAGTCAGTCTCTCCTCAACTCTTAGCCAAGAGAGACTGGCATGCATATTATTTATATTATCCCTCTGATTACAATGAAGCGCAAGACGTGCTGCTCTGTTCTGGGCCAGCTGCAGCTTAACTAGGTCTTTCTTAGCAGCACTTGACCACAAGGCTGGACAATAATCAAGATAAGATCAAACTAGAGCCTGCAGGACTTTGTGGAGTGTGGTGTCAAAAAAGAAGAACATCTCTTTATTACAGACAGACCTCTCCCCATCTTTACAACCATTGAATCTATATGTTTTGACCATGACAGTTTACAATCTAAGGTAACACCAAGCAATTTAGTCTCCTCAACTTCTTCAACAGCCACACCATTCCTTACCAGGTTCAGCTGAGGTCTAGTGCTTAGAGAATGATTTGTACCAAATACAATCTTGTTAGATTTAGAGATTCAGTTTATTACTGGACACCCATTCCACAACAGGCTGCAACTCCTTGTTAAGGGTTTCAGTTACTTCATTAGCTGTGGTTGATGACACGTATATGGTTGAAACATCAGCATACATGGACACCAGGCTTTGTTTAATGCCAGTGGCATGTCATTGGTAAAAATAGAAAAAAGTAGAGGGCCTAGAGAACTGCCCTGCGGTACACCACACCCTACATGTTTGACATTAGAGAAGCTTCCATTAAAGAAAACCCTCAGATTTCTATTAGATAGATACAGTGCATTCGGAAAGTATTCAGACCCCTTGACTTTTTCCACATATTGTTATGTTACAGCCTTTTTCTAAAATGGATTAAATAATGTTTTGCCCTCATCAATCTACACACAATACCCCATAATGACAAAGCAAAAACAGGTTTTTAGAAATGTTTGCAAATGTATTACAAATAAAAAACAGAAATACCTTATTTACATAAGTATTCAGACCCTTTGCTATGAGACTCGAAATTGAGCTCAGGTGCATCCTGTTTCCATTGATCATCCTTGGAGATGTTTCTACAACTTGACTGGAGTCCACCTGTGGTAAATTCAATTGATTGGACATGATTTGGAAAGGAACACACCTGTCTATATAAGGTCCCACAGTTGACAGTGCATGTCAGAGCAAAAACCAAGCCATGAGGTCGAAGGAATTGTCCGTAGAGCGCCGAGACAGGATTGTGTCGAGGCACAGAACTGGGGAAGGGTACCAAAAAATGTCTGCAGCATTGAAGGTCCCCAAGAACACAGTGGCCTACATCATTCTTAAATGGAAGAAGTTTGGAACCACCAAGACTCTTCCTAGAGCTGGCCGCCCAGCCAAACTCAGCATTCGAGAGAGAAGGGCCTTGGTCAGGGAGGCACATTACAGCCCACTTGGAGTTTGCCAAAAGGCACCTAAAGGATTCTCAGACCATGAGAAACAAGATTCTCTGGTCTGATGAAACCAAGATTGAACCCTTTGGCCTGAATGCCAAGCGTCACGTCAGGAGGAAACCTGGCACCATGCTTCACCGTAGGGATGGTGGTGGCAGCATCATGCTGTGGGGATGTTTATCAGCGGCAGCAACTGGGAGACTAGTCAGGATCGAGGGAAACATGAACGGAGCAAAGTACAGAGAGATCCTTGATGAAAACCTTCTCCAGAGCGCTCAGGACCTCAGACTGGGGCGAGTTTCACCTTCCAACAGGACAACGACCCTAAGCACACAGCCAAGACAACGCAGGAGTGGCTTCGGGACAAGTCTCCGAATTTCCTTGAGTAGCCCAGCCAGAACCCGGACTTGAACCCGATCGAACATCTCTGGAGAGACCTGAAAATAGCTGTGCAGCGACGCTCCGCGTCCAGCCTGACAGAGCTTGAGAGGATCTGCAGAGATGAAATGGGAGAAACTCCCCAAATACAGGTGTGCCAAGCTTGTAGCGTCATACCCAAGCAGAATCAAGGCTGTAATCGCTGTCAACGGTGCTTCAACGAAATACTGAGTAAAGGGTGTGAATACTTATGTAAATGTGCTAGTTTTTTTATTTGAATACATTTGCTAAAATTTCTAAAACCCATTTTTTTCTTTGTCATTAGTGGGTATTGTTTGTAGATTGATGAGGGGGGAAACAATTTCATCAATTTTAGAATAAGACTGTAACGTAACAGAATTAGGAAAAAGTCAAGGGGTCTGAATACTTTCCGAATGCACTGTAGCTCTGAATCCATGATATGGCAGAGGATGAAAAGCCATAAAACATACGTTTCCTCAACAACAGGTTATGGTAAATAATATCAAAGGCTGCAATGAAATCTAACAGTACAGAATAAGAATGAAACAAGAATGATATAGAAGCACACTACATACAGGTAGGAACTGGATGGACTTATTTTGTTAAACGTCTTTTGTTTTATTTTCTAATCAAGTTAGAAGAACACCTAATTGAACCCATACTTACTGTAGAAGTATTCATCCACTAGTTTGTGCTTTTTAATAACATCCTGAGAATGAAGCTATTCATTAATTAATTTTCACGAATCAATTGTCACAGTGGACTAATGACAAACCAAAACAGATTAACCAAAAACCAGTATTGCAGGTATCATGAGTATAACATATTTTCAAAAATGAGGATGTTAAAAAGAGCAGTCTCCCTAACAAATCTTAAGTAGGATTGAAGAACACAATTGAATATACACCATTTGATATATACTCTAAACCAGACATTACATGATTAACCTTCTCATTGACAAATATATGAAAGTATGATATCACACCTATATAATTCCTATTGCCATGGCAATCCATAGGCAACACATTCAAATATGTGGGTATCAGTGGAGGCTGCTGAGGGGAGGACGGCTCATAATAATGGCTGGAATGGAGTGAGTGGAATGGTATCATGGTTGTGTTTGATACCAATACATTCAGTCCATTCCAGCCATTACACTCCTCCCCTCAGTAGCCTCCACCAGTGAGTATAGTCAACTCCTGATAAGTGCACCCTCTGTTTCAGTACAGTGCAGTTAATTCATATACATTATTTTGACTTGCTCCAGATATCTGCATGCATGCTATCTGCTCGCTCCAGTTAAGTGCATGTCTTCACGCCAGTCCAAGCCACTGCATACTGTACGTCAGGAGTTGACTAATTTAGGTCCTAGAAATGGGTGGACACTAACATGAGGTCATTTGCATCTACAGTAATGAATATAAAACTGTTGACAAACAGCACACATTTCATACACAACAAATATACAGTATTTATCTAAGTAACAATACAAAATGTATTACCTTGCTTTAGTCTTTACTCACTGTTAAAATCACATCTATATTTCCTGTTGAAAATGTTTAATGCAAGGCAAGCAGTAAGTCTACAACAATAGATGTAAAAGTAAAAAAATATTGAAGACCTTGAGAATCTCCATGGGGAGATCACACACAGTGCAGAGGAATCTTTTCATTACTAAAACTCTTATTTATAACTTATTTACAGAGAAAGCCAGCTCCTCGTGTGTAGAGCAGGGATGGGAAATTGGCGGCCCTTTTTTTAGAATACACAAGATGCAATTTCGAAATGTGGTTTTGCACATGTGGGTAAGCAGACCTGCGAGTACCTACGGCCCCTCATGATGAGTTCAGATTTTTTGTGGCCCCCATGCCCATCAAAGTTGGCCATCCCTGGTGTAGAATATTTTTGTATGCTGTGAGTCAGTATGGTGATAATTGGGATATATTCTCTGTGTGTGTAGCCTGTGTGATACAAGTTATCTCACTGTGTGTTGGAGTTGAGTGTGTATAGACAACCCAGCAGAGGGCACTGTTCTGTGTTTGTGGTATGATTTCCCCATCCTTACTATTCCTCTGTAGATCTTAGGAAGCATATTGCACTTGTCCCAGACCAGCAGCCATTCTGAAAGCATTGGAACCACTGATCTTGAATAGAATGTTCTAGAATTTGGAATCTTGTTGTTGTCATCCTGCTGTCAATCATCCTGTAAGGGTTGTGTCCTCTAGCCTACAAATATTCCTCCTCTTTCACATACAGGATCTCATTGGCTGAACTAGGGACCTTAAAGACAGTTAGACAGAGACAGATAGTAAATAACGAGTGTGTGTGTGTGTGTGTGTGTGTGTGTGTGTGTGTGTGTGTGTGTGTGTGTGTGTGTGTGTGTGTGTGTGTGTGTGTGTGTGTGTGTGTGTGTGTGACAACATGCAGAGCAATACTCCAGCACCTGGTTGACTCCTCCCACCACCAGCAGGCGGTCCCTGATGACGATGGACGAGGCGGAGCATCGTGCCATTGCCATGGGAGCCAGTCTCTCCCACTTCCTCTTCTGAGGGTGGAAGGCTTCCACCGTGTCCAGAACTGAAGGCTGGTGACCTGGGGACCACGCACAGTCATCATACGGTGTGCATTCGGAAAGTATTCAGACCCCTTGACTTTTTCCACATTTATTACGTTACAGCCTTATTCTAAAATTGATTAAATTGTTTTTCCAATCTACACACAATACCCCATAATGACAAAGCAAAAACAGGTTTTTAGAAATGTTTGCAAATGTATTTATAAAAACAAAGGAAATATTAAATTTACATAAGTATTCAGACCCTTTACTCAGTACTTTGTTGAAGCACCTTTGGCAGCGATACAGCCTCGAGTCTTCTTGGGTATGCCGCTATAAGCTTGGCACACCTGTATTTGGGGAGTTTCTCCCATTCTTCTCTGCAGATCCTCTCAAGGTCTGTCAGGTTGGATGGGGAGCGTTGCTGCACAGCTATTTTCAGGTCTCTTCAGAGATGTTCAATCGGGTTCAAGTCCGGGCTCTGGCTGGGCCAATCATTCAGAGACTTGTCCCGAAGCCACTGCTGCGTTGTCTTGGCGTTATCCAGTTCGAAAGTGAACCTTCGCCCCAGTCTGAGGTCCTGAGCAGGTTTTCATCAAGGATCTCTCTGTACTTTGCTCCGTTCATCTTTCCCTCGATCCTGACTAGTCTCCCAGGCCCTCCCGCTGAAAAACATCCCCACAGCATGATGCTGCCACCACCATGCTTCACCGTAGGGATGGTGCCAGGTTTCCTCTAGATTTGACGTTTGGCATTCAGGCCAAATAGTTCAATCTTGGTTTCATCAGACCAGAGAATCTTGTCTCTCATGGTCTGAGAGTCCTTTAGGTGCCTTTTGGCAAACTCCAAGCGGGCTGTCATGTGCCTTTTACTGAGGTGTGGCTTCCGTCTGGCCACTCTACCATAAAGGCCTGATTGGTGGATTGCTGCAGAGATGGTTGTCCTTCTGGAAGGTTCTCCAATCTCCACAGAGGAACTCTGGAGCTCTGTCAGAGTGACCATCGGGTTCTTGGTCACCTCCCTGACTAAGGCCCTTCTCCCCCAATTGCTCAGTTTGGCCAGGCGGCCAGCTCTAGGAAGAGTCTTGGTGGTTCCAAACTTCTTCCATTTAAGAATGACACAATCCTGTCTCGGAGCTCTACGGACAATTCCTTCGACCTCCTGGCTTGGTTTTTGCTCTGACATGCACTGACTTTATATAGACAGGTGTGTGCCTTTCCAAATCATGTCCAATCAATTTGCCACAGGTGGACTCCAATCAAGTTGTAGAAACATCTCAAGGATGATCAATGGAAACAGGATGCACCTGAGCTCAATTTCGAGTCTCATAGCAAAGGGTCTGAATACATATGTAAATAAGGTATTTCTGTTTTGTATTATTTTGATAAATTAGCAAAAAAAAAAAAAAGGGGTATTGTATTGATGAGGATTTTTATTGTATTTAATCCATTTTAGAATAAGGCTGTAACGTAACAAAATGTGGAAAAAGTCAAGGGGTCTGAATACTTTCTAAATGCACTGTATGTTCATAACACATTGTCATGACCAACTAGCGTTCAACAAAAACACACGTATATGAGCACATATACACACACACATTCACACTCCCTCACCGAGTCCTCCTGCTACGACCATCCTGCCCCTGAGGAAAGATGAGGCGAAGTCAGCCCTCTTAGTCTTCATGGCCACCGTGTCCTCTGACTTCAACCACAACCCTGGAGGGAGACAGGAGAGGACAATGTTAGAGTGTGTGCGTGCGTGTGCAAGTGTAAACCACATTTGAATGAGGGTGGGGGAGGCAGGGAAGTGTGTGTACAATCAACTTTGACCACTGCATAAAACTCCAGCAAGATTTCAATTTTCTTATTTCCATTTATTGTGGAATCCTGCAAGCTACAATTTGGTATGTCCCTGAACGCTGGTGGCATCACAACTCAATAAGAAATACTGTGCACACCATGAATACAAATGTCCACACACACACCAAGCTACCAGGTCATGGCCCCAGATATTAGAAATAAGAAAATAGGGTCAATATCCTATAAAACCACCCAATCTGAACACTTTAATTGCTTCAAAGGAGAAAAACAAGCTATTTTCCTCTATTACAGTAAATTGGCATTTATTTACACTTGTACTTAGGCAAACATTTGTGCTGCTAAAGACAGTGAAACTATTTCAGAGAAACAGCAACTAGGGAGATTTTGTAGATTTTCAAATAATATTTTAAAGCTTTTATGTTGTCTGTAAGAAACCCAAGCCTGCGTGAGTTTAGTGTCTCTGACTTCACAATCAGCTCCACAGAGAGAGAGAGCGGAAGACAGAGAGAGACATAGAGAGGAAAACTTAACCAGAGCAGATAAAAGCACTTTGTTAATGAAGTGTTGCGATGCCAGCCCATTTTTGAGCTTGAAAGGGAATAAGGCGGAGCACAGCTGGCGACGGGCACACTGCTCTGCGACTCACTGACAGGGCCTTTGTTGTTGAAGTGTTGGCTGGCTGGCACTCTCAGGGGCTTCCTCTAAATAACTTTTTAAAACATATAATATTCAGCACTAAGTTCCCTTTTTCCTGCAGACTCAGAGGGTGGGGCACACACTAACACACTAAGACAGGTCAGAGAGTTGAGTTGCTCTACTACAGATAGCTGAACTAGAAGGGACTGGAGATATTGCAGTTGTGTAGTTATTGTATGTGCTGGGCTGTGTGTAGAGAGTGTGTATTGGTGTGATGTGTTTTCTACAGTTCTGTAGAGGCTTTGGTAGTCAGTGGTTTTCCATTGAACAGATTACGATGAGCTACAGTCAGACAGACATGGAGAACACAATTCTGGATACTAGAAAATCCGGTGCTCTACTTTGTAATGAGTCATCATTATGTCATATTACACAATGTCTGTCTTTGTATATTGGAGTCATTTTAATATTCTACTTTTATCAATGTAATCTACACTCAGTGGCCAGTTTATTATTAGGTACACCCATCTAGTACCAGGTCGGACCCCACTTTGCCTCCAGAACAGCTTGAATTCTTCGGGGCATGGAAGAATTGCTCAATTGGTATCAAGGGACCTAATGTGTGCCAGGAAAACATTTCATACACCATTACACCACCACCACCAGCCTGTACCGTTGACACAAGACAGAATGGGGCCATGGACTCATGCTGTTTATGCCAAATCCTGACTCTGCCATCAGCATGACACAACAGGAACCGGGATTCATTGGACCAGGTGATGTTTTTCCACTCCTCAATTGTCCAGTGTTGGTGAATGCGTGCCCACTGCAGCCGCTTCTTCTTGTTTTTAGCTGATAGGAGTGGATTCTTGCCATTCTCCTTCGACATCTCATCAAAGAGCTGTTTTCGCCCACAGGACTGCCACTGACTGGATGTTTTTTGTTTGTCGCACCATTCTCTGTAAAACCTAGACACTGTTGTGCGTGAAAAGCCCAGGAGGCCAGCTGTTTCTGAGATACTAGAACTAGCGCCTGGCACCAACGATCATACCACGCTCAAAGTTGCTTAGGTCACTCGTTCTGCCCATTCTAACGTTCAATCGAACAGTAACTGAGTGCCTCGATGCCTGTCTGCCTGCTTTATATAGCAAGCCATGGCCACTTGACTCACTGTCTGTAGGAGCTAACCATTTTCGTGAACGGGGTGGTGTACCTAATAAACTGGCCACTGAGTGTATACTTCCAATGCAGCTTGTTGCTGCTATTTTGCACGCACATTTTCTGTCAACATTCTAAAAAAATATATATCAAGACATTGAAGAATAGGTAAATCCAGAGCCATATAATCAGATATCTAAATAAATGGCTCTGGGTAAATCTAACAATGTGAGCTACAGAGTATAATATCCCTGTGTGAGAGTTGCAGACACCATGACCATCTGTGGAGGAAGATAATAACGCAATCTGTTTCTGAATCCTGTAATTTAAACACCTCCCTCCCTCCGTGCTATAGCTCATCTCCCATCTCATCTCCACTTAGATTAGATTGGGAGGGAATGTGAATGGGCCTTATTGTTTACTGTGTGTGTGTGTGTGTGAGGGCCTTATTTGTGTGTGTGTGTGTGTGTGTGTGTGTGTGTGTGTGTGTGTGTGTGTGTGTGTGTGTGTGTGTCTGAGGAGGAAGGTAGGGAGGAAGGTAGAGTAAATGTATGTCTGATATCTCTGGAGTAAAACCCAGACAGCCTGCCAGCTGGCCAGACATACATTCTCACCGTGGTGTTTGGCTTTGATTGGTTAAAATAGACAAATCAAAATGCGTGACAAAATACCCTATTGTTTGAAATTACTTATCGATTTTTTTACCTGGGTATGGCTCTCACTTTTCTCTTCCTGGTCTATTCTCAATTTGACCATTTGTTATTCATTTTCTGTGAGACAGAAGATAAGTTGTTTTTCCAGGAATATGAGATGTGTGTGTGTGCAGCATGCAGCCAGCTTTTACTCTTAGAGAATTACTTTTCTTTGGGGAGAAATTTTATAGGATGAATGTCTGACAGGCACTTCAAAATTAATAGGAGACGCTATCAGTATGATGATACACACACATACACATGTGTGTTTGTCTTAGTGTGTGTTCTATATTGTACATGCAGAGAGTGATCTCTTATCCCCTTACTCTCTCTCAGATTTACAGTAGAATATAGTAGAATAGAATAGAGCAGAATAGAATAGAACTTTATTGTGTAACTGGAAAAGGAAATCAGTGCACTTAAATGTATACAGTGAGGGAAAAAATTATTTGATCCCCTGCTGATTTTGTAAGTTTGCCCACTGACAAAGAAATGATCAGTCTATAATTTTAATGGTAGGTTTATTTGAACAGTGAGAGACAGAATAACAACAAAACAATCCAGAAAAACGCATGTCAAAAATGTTATAAATTGATTTGCATTTTAATGAGGGAAATAAGTATTTGACCCCCTCTCAATCAGAAAGATTTCTGGCTCCCAGGTGTCTTTTATACAGGTAACGAGCTGAGATTAGGAGCACACTCTTAAAGGGAGTGATCCTAATCTCAGCTTGTTACCTGTATAAAAGACACCTGTCCACAGAAGCAATCAATCAATCAGATTCCAAACTCTCCACCATGGCCAAGACCAAAGAGCTCTCCAAGGATGTCAGGGACAAGATTGTAGACCTACACAAGGCTGGAATGGGCTACAAGACCATCGCCAAGCAGCTTGGTGAGAAGGTGACAACAGTTGGTGCGATTATTCGCAAATGGAAGAAACACAAAATAACTGTCAATGCAAGATCTCACCTCGTGGAGTTGCAATGATCATGAGAACGGTGAGGAATCAGCCCAGAACTACACGGGAGGATCTTGTCAATGATCTCAAGGCAGCTGGGACCATAGTCACCAAGAAAACAATTGGTAACACACTACGCCGTGAAGGAAATGAAATCCTGCAGCGGCCGCAAGGTCCCCCTGCTCAAGAAAGCACATATACAGGCCCGTCTGAAGTTTGAAAATGAACATCTGAATGATTCAGAGGAGAACTGGGTGAAATTGTTGTGGTCAGATGAGACCAAAATCGAGCTCTTTGGCATCAACTCAACTCGCCATGTTTGGAGGAGGAGGAATGCTGCCTATGACCCCAAGAACACCATCCCCACCGTCAAACATGGAGGTGGAAACATTACGCTTTGGGGGTGTTTTTCTGCTAAGGGGACAGGACAACTTCACTGCATCAAAGGGACGATGGATGGGGCCATATACCTCCTTCCCTCAGCCAGGGCATTGTTTTATCTGGATTTTGTTGTTGTTATTCTGTCTCTCACTGTTCAAATAAACCTACCATTAAAATTATAGACTGATCATGTCTTTGTCAGTGGGCAAACATACAAAATCAGCAGGGGATCAAATACTTTTTTCCCTCACTGTATGTGTTTGTGAATGTGTTTTTTGGTGGTTCTTACCCTGGTTAGTATCAAAGATGTTGACATTCTTGGTGAACTTGGAGCTCTGGTGGCCCCCTCCCTTCCTTAGCCCCCCCAGCAGACACAGCCTCCCTGAACTGTCCCAGAACACGCCCCCATACGAACGTTTGCACGGCATGTTCGGTAGTGTACTCCAGGAGCGTGTCTCTGAATCAAATACCTCAAAGACCTTCAACGTGCGCTTACACTGACGCCCACCTAGAGAGAACACACACACTTAGTATACACATTACACGTGCAAACTGGCAAACATGCACGCAAGCATGAACAAACACCCAAACACACACACCCTTTCCTTACCTGCCACGTAGATTTTGTTGCCCAGTAGGTGTGCTGTAGCATCATATCTCGGTGTGGGCATAGGTGGCAGTAGTGCCCACACATTCTTCCTCAGGTCATACTGCTGCAGTATACTACGGGGGAGCAGGTCTGAACCCATTCCACCCACTGCCAACGCACGCCCATCTACAGAGAAGGGTGAGAGAGAGAAAGGTGGAGGAGGTGGAAACTGAGCCATTAACATGGATCTGGCCATGTACAGAATGCACGTATATACACTACCAGTCAAAAGTTTGGACACACTTACTCATTCAAGGGGTTTTCTTTATTTTTTACTATTTTCTACATTGTAGAATAATAGTGAAGACATCAAAACTATGAAATAACACATATGGAATCATGTAGTAACCAAAAACGTGTTCAACAAATCAAATAGCCACCCTTTGCCTTGATGACAGCATTGCACATTCTTGGCAATCTCTCAACTAGCTTCATGAGGTCGTCACCTGGAATGCATTTAAATTAACACGTGTGCCTTCTTAAAAGTTAATTTGTGGAATTTCTTTCCTTCTTAATGCATTTGAGCCAATCAGTTGTGTTGTGACAAGGTAGGGGGGTTATATAGAAGATAGCCCTATTTGGTAAAATACCATGTCCATATTATGGCAAGAACAGCTCAAGTAAGCAAAGCGAAACGACAGTCCATCATTACTTTAAGACATGAAGGTCAGTCAATACGGAACATTTCAAGAACTTTGAAAGTTTCTTCAAGTGCAGTCGCAAAAACAATCAAAACTGGCTTTCATGAGGACCGCCACAGGAATGGAAGACCCAGAGTTACCTCTGCTGCAGAGGATAAGTTCATTAGAGTTACCAGCCTCAGAAATTGCAGCCCAAATAAATGCTTCACAGAGTTCAAGTAACAGACACATCTCAACATCAACTGTTCAGAGGGGACTGTGTATATCAGGCCTTCATGGTCGAATTGCTGCAAAGAAACCACTACTAAAGGACACCAATAATAATAAGAGACCTGCTTGGGCCAAGAAAGATGAGCAATGGACATTACACCGGTGGAAATGTGTCCTTTGGTCTGGAGTCCAAATTTGAGATTTTTGGTTCCAACCGCCGTGTCTTTGTGAGACGCGGTGTGGGTGAACGGATGATCTCCACATGTGTAGTTCCCACCGTAAAGCATGGAGGAGGAGGTGTTATGGTGTGGGGGTGCTTTGCTGGTGACACTGTCTGTGATATATTTAGAATTCAAGGCACACTTAACCAGCATGGCTACCACAGCATTCTGCAGCGAAACGCCATCCCATCTGGTTTGGGCTTAGTGGGACTATCATTTGTTTTTCAACAGGACAATGACCCAACACACATCCAGGCTGTGTAAGGGCTATTTTACCAAGAAGGAGAGTGATGGAGTGCTGCATCAGATGACCTGGCCTCCACAATCCCCCGACCTCAACCCAATTGAGATGGTTTGGGATGAGTCGGACAGCAGAGTGAAGGAAAAGCAGACAACAAGTGCTCAGCATATGTGGGAACTCCTTCAAGACTGTTGGAAAAGCATTCCAGCTGAAGCTGGCTGAGAGAATGCTAAGAGTGTGCAAAGCTGTCATCAAGACAAAGGGGGGCTATTTGAAGAATCTCAAATATAAAATATACTTTGATTTGTTTAACACTTTTTTGGTTACTACATTATTCCATATGTGTTATTTCATAGTTTTGCTGTCTTCACTATTATTCTGCAATGTAAAAAATAGTAAAAATAAAGAAAAACCCTTGAATGAGTAGGTGTGTCCAAACTTTTGACTGGTACTGTATGTCCCAGTGCCACTGACTCAGTAGCCCCTACACACCTTTCACAGTGACGGCCGCCCCCATCAGTGCTTCTCTGAGGGCGCTCCTCTTCTTCCACCTCCCCTCCTCTGTGTTGTACACCTCCACCACCTTCAGAGGGTGCTGGTCCTCCCCCACACCACCCACAACCAGGATCTGTTTGCCCAGCACCGCCACGGCCGCACCCGCCCGAGGGGTGGGCATGGGGGGCAAGCTTAACCACTGGTCCCCCTGAAAACAACAATAAATAAAGTGTAATTAATTACATGGTCTATTAGTCCTGTGTGTATGTTTGAACCGATGCGTTCTGTGTTTAATCCTGTGTGTGTTTCTGTGCGTGTGGGTCGTGTGTGTTTGTGCGTGTATGTGTGTGTATGCTCCAACCTACCTCTGGAGAGTAGAGTTCCAGGGCTGGGGAGGGCCTCCCTGCAGCATCACAGCCCCCCAGCATGTACATCTGCCCCCCCACCTCTGCCAGGGAGTGGTAGACACGCCCACTGGGCAGCCGAGCCAGGCTCTGCCAGTGGAACTCCAGGGCCGAGGGCACAGACATCTGTATCTCAGCCCAGGGAGGGGAAGGGTTGCTGGGGGAGAGGTGAGGGAGAGGTGGGTCCAGGGAACCAGAGATGGAGTTGGACAGGTTTAGCACCCCGGGGTATAGTGCCGTGTCTACGGGAAGAGTCGAGAGAGTGGTGTTGTCAGGAGATCCAGAGAACCAGGTGGAAAACCAGAGATAGCGGGTGGAGCAAGGTCAGCAAAGCCCAACCGGAGGCTCTTCCCTGGGGTTGACCACCGGCTCGGTCTAGGTCCTGGAGGAAATGAGAGGGAAGGATGATTAGTATGGAACAGGAAGGAGATTGTAATATAATCCAATACAAGGACATAAAGAGTACTCATCTAAATTCCCTCTGACTCAGAATAATATGGTAATTTAGCAGATGCTTCTAATAAAAGCAACCTACAGCTATTTACTATTGAATAGATTGGATGTTCTGTTGTAGACTTTGGCTGTGTGTGTGTGTGTGCGTGTCATGGCCCTCTTTAGCTGTGTACACAATCAGGATGAAGTGGGCTTTACAAGCAGAGGCAAACATCCATCAGTAACCAGGCAACCATCCTTCCCTTCCCCCCATCCCCCTCCCTCTTCCTCCTCTCTCTCCGTGTCTGGTTCTTGTCTGTAACCTACTTCGTCTACCCACACAGACAGTGTGACTGAGCAGCAGCAGCGGCATGGTGGATCAGCTCAGTGTGCTCTCATAGTCCGAGAGCATCTGGTCGTCGCAATGGTGGCACAGGGCTACTCGTTTCTCCCGAGTGGCGCAGTGGTCTAAGGCACTGCATCGCAGTGCTAGCTGTGCCACTAGAGATCCTGGTTAGAGTCCAGGCTCTGTCGCAGCCGGCCGCAACCAGGAGACCCATGGGCGGCGCACAATTGGTCCAGCGTCGTCCAAGGTAGGGGAGGGTTTGGCCGGCAGGGATGTGGGTTCGTTTCCCACGGGGGGCCAGTATGAAAAAATAATTTAAAAAAATGCATTCACTAACTGTAAGTCACTCTGGATAAGAGCATCTGCTAAATGACTAAAATGAAAGTGGAGATTTTTTATTTTCTCCCTCACTCACCTGCCCATCTCGTCATTTGAATTCCATGCTGTCACTGTCACTTGTCCCCTCAAGTTTAACATTGTTGTCATCTATCCCCCATCAGGTGGCCTTAAAGTGTTCCTCAATGAGCTTGACACCTTCATAAGCTAATTTCCTGACGATGGCTCACCGCTCTTCGCACTTGGCGACTTCAACCTCTCGGCATCTGCCTTCAATTCATTTATTTCCAACTCTCTCTTACCTCTCCTTGCCTCTTTTGACCTCACCCTTTCCCAGTCCCCTCCCACTCACAAGGCAGGCAATATGCTTGACCTAATCTTTACTAGAGGCTGTTCGCCTACTAATCTCACTGCAACCCTCCTCCAGGTCTCTGATCACTACTTTCCTTTTCCGTCTCCCTTTCCTCCAACCCTAGCCACTCAGCCCCTACCCAGATGGTCATGCGCTGTCGCAATCTCGCTGTCTCTCTCCCACTACTTTCTCCTCTTCTATCCTATCATCTCATCCCTTCCGCTAAATCCTTCTCACTCCTGTCTACTGAATCTGCCTCTTTACCCCTACTCCCCTCCCTTTCCGCATCCTATGGCTCGCACTGTCCCCGTTCCTCCTGGCCGGCTCGGCCCTCCCCTCCTGAAACATTGGCTGAGTGACTCATTGCTTACAGAACAGGGCTGCGGGCAGCTGAGCAAAAATGGAGGAAAAATAAACTTCCAGAGGACCTATCATCCTTCCACTCCCTCCTCTTTACATTCTGTTGCTCTGAATGCTCTGCTAAAGCCACTTTGTATTACTCTAAATTATAAGCTTCTGTCTCCTCCCTCCTTAATCCTCCACCCCTCCCTCTCCCTCCTCCCTCTCTGCGGACGACTTTGTCAACCACTTTGAAAAGAAGGTTAACGACATCTGCTCCTCATTCACTCAGCCTATTGAGTCCACTCATCCCACTCACACAGAACTACCCTGCGCCTTGACCTCTTTCTCCCCTCTCTCTCCAGATGAAATCCTGTGACTAGTGAGGTCCGTCCGCCCGACAACCTGCCTGCTTGACCCCATCCTCTTCCCCCTTCTCTAAAGACCTTCTCCCATTCCTCACATCCCTCATCAACTCATCCCTGACCACTGGCTGCGTCCCCTCTGACTTCAAAATGGCCCGAGTTGCTCCCCTTTTTAAGAAACCAACACTCGAATCCTCTGACGTAAAAAACTACAGACCGGTATCCCTTCTTTCTTTTCAAAACACTTGAGCATGCTGTCTTTGACCAACTGTCTCGCTATCTCTCTCAGAACGATCTTCTTGACCCTAACCAGTCAGGTTTCAAGACAGGTCACTCAACCGAGACTGCTCTTTTCTGTGTCACAGTGGCTCTCCGCACTGCCAAATCGGACTCGCTCTCCTCTGTTCTCATCCTCCTAGATCTATCCGCTGACTTCAACACTGTGAACCACCAGATCCTCCTCTCTACCCTCTCAGGGCTGGGTGTCTCAGGTTCTGCACACTCTTGGATTGCATCCTACCTGGCAGGCCGCTCCTACCAGGTGTAGTGGAGATCTGTGTCTGCACCACGTACTCTCATGACTGGTATCCCCCAGGGCTCGGTTCTAGGCCCTCTCCTCCTCTCTATACACCAAGACACTCAGCTCTGTCAAATCCTCACATGATCTCTCCTATCATTGCTATGCGGACTCAACTACAACTACTTCTCTCCTCCCCCCTTGTGACCCCCAGGTGGCGACACGCATCTCTGCATGCCTGGCAGACATCTCAGCTTGGATGTCGGCCCACCACCTCAAGCTCAACAAGACGAAGATCATCTTCCTCCTAGGGAAGGCCTGCCCGCTCAAAGACCTCTCCATCACGGTTGACAACTCTACGGTGTCCCACTCCCAGAGTTCAAAGAACCTTGGCATGACCCTAGAAAACACACTGTCGTTCTCTGCAAACATCGAAGCAGTGACTCGCTTCTGCAGGTTTATGCTCTACAACATCCGTAGAGTACAACCATACCTCACACAGGAAGCGCCACAGGTCCTAATGCAGGCACTTGTCATCTCCGGTCTGGACTACTGCAACTCAAATAAAATAAATTTGTATTTGCCACATGCGCCGAATACAACAGGTGTAGACCTTACATTGAAATGCTTACTTACAAGCCCTCAACCAACAATGCAGTTTTAAGAAAATAAAAAAAAGTGTGAAGTAAAAAATAGATCAGTAAAAGATAGTCCGGGTAGCCATGATTAGCTGTTCAGGAGTCTTATGGCTTGGGGGAAGAAGCTGTTAAGAAGCCTTTTGGACCTAGACTTGGCACTCCGGTACCGCTTGCCGTGCGGTAGCAGAGAGAACAGTCTATGACTAGGGTGGCTGGAGTCTTTGACAATTTTTAGGGCCTTCCTCTGACACCGCCTGGTATAGAGGTCTTGGATGGCAGGAAGCTTTGCCCCAGTGATGTACTGGGCCGTACGCACTACCCTATGTAGTGCCTTGCGATCGGAGGCCGAGCAGTTGCCATACCAGGCGGTGATGCAACCAGTCAGGATGCCCTCAATGGTGCAGCTGCATAACTTTTTGAGGATCTGAGGACCCATGCCAAATATTTTCAGTCTCCTGAGGGGGAATAGGCTTTGTTGTGCCCTCTTCACGACTGTCTTGGTGTGTTTGGACCACCAAGGAACTTGAAGCTCTCAACCTGTTCCACTACAGCCCTGTCGATGAGAATGGGAGCGTGCTCAGTCCTCTTTTTTTGCTGTAATCCACAATCATCTCCTTTGTCTTGATCACTTTGAGGGAGAGGTTGTTATCCTGGCACCACACGGCCAGGTCTCTGACCTCCTCTCTATAGGCTGTCTAACCTTAAAGCTAGGACAGCAGAGTCCCTGCCCATCTTCTGAAAACATCTGAAACCCTACCTTTTCAAAGAGTATTTTAAATAATTCCACAGCATTAACTGTATGTCTGCTACAGTAAATTACAAAAATTTAAAATGTAAATGACGTAAGAGGAGTCCACAGCACAAACCCTGGTAGCCACAGGATCACTTACAAAATACCTATTTCTACTGTGCAGTGAGAACCCATTAACACCCCCACACATCACACTGAGAGTGTGGGTGGGTAATATAAAACATGGATATCATTAGGCTTCATTGACAAAAGGCCTTTAGTAGACTAAGCGCTTGGGTCCACATCACTCAAACATAATTGGCTTATTTTACTATGTATTTTTTCCTGCGAGGGAACTTGTGTGAGTTTGGCACATTCAACAATGGAAGTTTAATTAGTCAGTCAATCTCTCCATCCATTTTTATTGATTGACCACAATGCAACTCCTTAAAGAGTTTTCACTACTGTCAAAGTGTTTCTATGCAGTAGGCAGATTCTTTGTCCTTCCCTCCCTCTTTGCTCTCTCTCTCTCTCTCTCTCTCTCTC
Organism: Coregonus lavaretus; assembly: GCF_964263955.1. Lineage (NCBI taxonomy): Eukaryota > Metazoa > Chordata > Actinopteri > Salmoniformes > Salmonidae > Coregonus > Coregonus lavaretus. The sequence goes on from NC_139995.1 coordinate 27,994,858, forward strand.
CCTCTTTGCTCTCTCTCTCCCTCTTTGCTCTCTCTCTCCCTCCCTCTTTGCTCTCTCTCTCTCTCTTTGCTCTCTCTCTCCCTCTCCCTCTCTCCCTCTTTGCTCTCTCTCTCCCTCCCTCTTTGCTCTCTCTCTCCCTCCCTCTTTGCTCTCTCTCCCTCTTTGCTCTCTCTCCCTCTCTCCCTCTTTGCTCTCTCTCTCTGCTCTCTCTCTCTCTTTCTCTCTCTTCGCTCTCTCTGCAGACAGACGAATAAAAGGAAGGATGCATGCACAAAGAGAATAAAGAGAGATAGACGCTTCTTTTAGAATATTTTTTCTTAGGGGGCAGGGGTGGGTTACCATAGAAACAGTGACACGTTTTGGAGTTGCGAGGCCAGGGTACAGATGGCCACCCAGCCAGTATATTACTTGGTTTGGTTTTAATAATGGATTAAAGAAGGAAAGCATAACAGCAAATAAAAGCTGTGGTGTTGTTCTCCACTCTGACCCCGGCAGGCAGAGTCTTGTTAGCGAGACAGAATTGCTTTCTCCTTGCGTGCCTTGCAGAGCGTTTTAATTGCAATCAGTAACAGATTTGCTTTGCCACATCTTTTTTTTAATTAACCGCTTGAACAGCTTGAGATCAACAGTAGTCCCACCAACACCCATGGAAGTCATTCACAATCAGCATGAGTCTCTTTTCAAACTTTTAATTAGTTAGTCTCCCTCGATCCCTTTATATGCACGAGTCGGCCTCCAACTTGTTATAAAGTAATCCTCCAGCAAAGCTATTAGCCCATGTTTCAGATACAAGGAGCTTGGTTTGATCATGGTGGTGGCGTGCTCCCAACGGTCTCCCTATTGTCTCTCCATCTATCCCGTCGCTCCCCTTTTTCACTCTCTTTCTCCCCCTGCCTCTCTCTCTCTCCCCCTGCCACTCTCTCTCTCCCCCTGCCTCTCTCTTTCTCCCCCTGCCTCTCTCTCTCTCCCCCTCCACAGGTGAAAACGGCGAAGCAAGGGATTGTTTAACGACTAACATTTCATTTAGCCTGCAGTATTCAAATAGTACTTAACTCTCAGAGCCTCTGTGCTGCTCCCCACACCTCAAAACCACTGCAGTGTGAGCAGTGGAGTCAGGGGAAGGGGTGTGTGTGTGTAGGAGACAGGGGAAGGTATAGCAGGGCTTAATAATATAATACATTAATGGCTTAATCCTGCTCTAATAGCAGTGTTCACGCTGGGGTGGGTTTAAATAAACTGACACCCAGGAGAGCCACTCATTGCTAAGGCCAGGGAGGGGAACGTTATAAAACTGCTGCTCTAACGTAATCAAATCCAATTTAATGCAATTAAAACCTGCCTTGGCAACGCTCATGCAGTGCAAATACAGTCAAACACAGCTTTATTCCACTCATACAAGGCTGTTCACACTAAGGTGGATGACTCACTGAAACACGCCAAATGCATTTCAATAACAGTACTGGCCCCGTGAGACCCACTCCCAGACAGAGACCAGAGGCGGATAGAATCAAACCTATCTTATAACTGGTTATGTAGTACCTTTTCATACATTACTCCTCACAGCAGTTCTACCATAGTGATTCACCAGCCTGAGGGCTTGCTATACTGCAGTATACTGCTCATGCTATTATTCTTTGTTTACACAGTTATAGTACAGTACATTGCAGGGAGGCAGTCTCTCACAGAGTCATACCACCCTGAAGGCTAACATTACTGCTTATTACACTTTGAAGACCAAGAGAAAGAGGAACATTCTCCCTACAGGCCCAAATATGGAAATGAGAAAATCTCATCCTCACTTCTCATCATTAAAAAAGTTGAATCAAGGAATTTCATCCTCTGTTCTGATTGCATTCATTAGCATCCTCAATGCTCTCCTGCTTTCTGACAAAATAAATGGTGCCTGCCTTGTGCCTCATTGTTGTTGTTTTCTATGAACATTACAATAACAACAACATTGACGTTTGGTTTAGTTTAAATGGCTCTGCTGTTGGTGGGAAGCAGCTCCCTTTCCTTCACAGCATGTTGTACAGTATGAATGTACCCACATCATCACACACAGTAACACATTAACTAACAGTGACAGATGTTGATTCTCAGCTACGTCTTCCAATTTGTAACAGCAACTGACACACAAACAGCAAATCAATAGAATGAGAAATGCATCTCTTAGAGCTACTCTACTCCGAGCTTAGTGATTACTAACCCTGGTCCTGGAGATCTACAGGGTGTGCAGGCTTTTGTTACAGCTCAACACTACCACACAGCAATTGAGCTAGTCAAGGCCCTGCAATTGATTAGTAGAATCAGGCATGTTAGTGGTGCTGGACTAAAGAACCAAGGTTGGAGACCAGCTGATTGTAAGGCTGTGGGCAGAGGCCAGGCCACTGAGTGACTATACACATCCCTCATTATCTCTCTCTCTCTCTCTCTCTCTCTCTCTCTCTCTCTCTCTCTCTCTCTCTCTCTCTCTCTCTCTCTCTCTCTCTCTCTCTCTCTCTCTCTCTCTCTCTCTCTCTCTCTCTCTCTCTCTCTCTCTCTCTCTCTCTCTCTCTCTCTCTCTCTCTCTCTCTCTCTCTCTCTCTCTCGCTCTCTCTCTCTCTCTCTCTCTCTCGTCTTAATTTCTAATGAGCAATTAGCAGCCCCATATTGCTCTAAATAAATAAATGTGGTTTCAAAACACAGGACCAGGGAGAAGAGAGTTGTGGCAGATTGTTGGCAGAGTTGGAGGAATAGTTGGCCAAGTAAGTATCTTATCTCTCTCTGTTAAAAGGCTAATGTCTGTCTCGCCCTCCTGGCATCGCTTGTGTGTGTTTGTATGCTGTCTGCATGTGAGTAAACAGCTGCTGTAAAAGCGGACCAATCTTTCCATAGCAACCCAGTAGAGTGCATACAGGCAGCACGAGCGGATGCAAGGCAGCGTGGCAGAGGTGATGATGTCACAATGAGAAATGAAAGCATCAAAAGTTTAGATAGAATGTCTCCCTATCGGCCAATTAACATACTTCTGTCTGTCCATCTCTAGACTATGCCATGTCCATGTAAATGTATACCAACTCCCACTCCTGTCCCAACAATAAGCTAATATTCCTTTTTCATGTAGGCCAAAGAGGAATAAACTGTATGCATGTAGGTATCGAGGCATAAAACTGAGGACACATGCTTTAGGCATTCTGTTATGTAAGCCATTGGACTGTATACTCAATTCAGACATACTGCACATTACCCCCTGGGAACAAACACGCATACACACTTGGACACACATGGACACTCAGTACACTGGCTGATGTGAAAGAGCCCCATTAGAATGAATTTATCCAATGTGGCAGCCTGGAGAAGGCATGAGTGCAGACAGAGAGAGTGGAAAGAAGGAAAGAGAGATGAGGAGAGTATTGAGGAGGAGTGAGAGAGATGATTGAGAGAGCAATAAAGAACAGGTAGAGTTATTGATGGTAGGGGAACCTTGGACACAATCCCTATGGTTTTATACTTAATTACTACTGTGTGTGTGTGTTTGTTTGTTTGTTTGTTTGTGTGTGTGTGTGTGTGTGTGTATGAGTGTGAGTGTGAGAGAAAGAAAATAGAGCCTACAGGACCAGGTCTCACTATTTCATTTCTCCTCTGTCAGCAAAACTGGACTCCCTTGTGTCACTCTCTGCTGTGCTGACTGGGCCAGCGAGATGGAGAGAAAGAGAGAGAGAGGGAGCAGGAGACGTGGGAGAGAGGGAGGGAGGGAGCAGGAGAGGGGCGAGGGGGTAGCAGACTGACAGGCCAAACTCCAGAGCTGATAACTTTGGCAGAGTGGGCCTCTGTCTTTTGTTTTCAAGCAATAAGAAGAGTTACCCAGAGTAGCTTTACAATGGCCTTGAATTGATATTTATTGATTTACCATAAATCCCACAGAGTAGCTTCATGCACAAGTCCATTGATCCATAGGGTTTTTATGATTGTAAGTAATCAATAAGCGCTGAGCGGAGAGGAGGAGGAGAGAAGGAGGAGGGGAGAGGTGATGATAAGAAAAGAGAGGAGGGGATTTCAGTCAGTATTCAGCTCAGAGAGTGTCCCAGATCTCTCAACCTTGCTCCTAGCTGTACAGCGTGCGATTGGGCTGGGGGGTTAGACATTCAGACAGCATAACAAACGGATGACATTTCAGACAGAGTAATGCATGAGTCATTATTCATTATCTTCAGCATCATTCTCCTCATCACTACCATGAGCACAGTCATCATCATCATCATCATGACCAACAACAACAACAACCACCACAACACCACCATCATCACAATCATCATCATCATCATCATCTTACCAATTATTGAAATAACAAGTTAGAACAGAAAAATAGATAATAGGTGTACCACAATGAATAATAGGCTTATAGGCTACTGAATGTATTGTACACTTTTATCTGTGTTGCATTAAGGTGCATCATGATGACCTGAAAATCTTTTAACACTCACATAGTTCAAACTGATCTCATTGTGCATAAGCAGAAGTGTCTGGTGATGCCACATGCATGTCATGTCGGAAACTCGGAAATGTCAGACTTGCTAACCCAGGCGTTAGAGTCGAATCCCTAGTTTCCCACTTGGGACGTACCAGAATCAACCAATAGGAAGCGCTACGCAAATAACTTACGTTCATTTAAACTCGGAAGTCCCGAGTTTCCGACATGATTGGAACGCGGCATAAATTCAAACAGAATATTTATAAACAAGATAAATATTTGAGGCCTTGTATGATCAAATCGAATGAAAATGTATCGAGTCAGTGCAATATACACTGAGGTATGTAAAAATCAACGTTAGGGATGCTAATAACTTTGTTGTTTCTGTAGCCTACAATACGCCACAATTCGTCTGAATGACACAGCCCACCAAAAGTAAATTACTGCATACTGAAACAACGTTTTGTATATAGATGTTAAGCTATTATTAGTAATAGGAACACCCCACATACAATGAGAGGCTGCAGAGCTACCTGCTTCTGAGTTCTCCGAACACCGAGAGGCGCACCCACACTCCCCAGAGAAGTTGATCACAAAGCGGACGCGGCGCACACAACGATCGGTCAGTCACATTAAAAGCGACAATATTTCTATGAATCCTTTTCAATTACTTTACGATCCTCACGCGGTCCGGTTCTCACAGGTCTTATTTCCGTCGGCGTTTCCCCTGACCAGGCTGATAGATGGAGAGAGGCTTCAGTGCAATAAACCACTCAAGTAGCCTTATAGACACTCCCTCCCTCTTGTATCCGCGCAGTGAAACAGGCAGGCTCTGGTGGTACCGCGCTCTAAAAAACATTTTCAAACAAACCCTGCCACTTCCATCCATCATCATTATGTGGGTCACATTTGAAATATACATTTCTGCTTGCACCGTAGCCTACTGATTGTAATTCATACATTAACTGTGGAAATCGGAAAGAGACAGTGCTGTGCCGATAACCCACTCTGAGACACTTTTATGCATTTGCATTTTAAGTAGTGTTGCATAAAAAGGAAATCACTGACATTTATTGCTTTCAGTTGAGTCGACTCAGCCCAAATCACTGCATGAATATTTTATAGTGAGGACATAGCTCTGCAGAATTATGTTTATTCTCATAATAAACATTGGGAATTGAATGTCCCTCAAAGGCAACTCATGAATTCCAGTAGGCCTACTAGAATGATTCTATAAAATGTTATAGCTAATATTCCTTTAGTTTTTATCGTTTAACTCAACATTTTCTGTCAATGTCTGTGTATCAGTGCCACTGAATTAATTCGTTTAGATCTAACATCATGTCCTCTGTAAGCACATTACAGCAGGCCTACATCATGAAGCTCAAAGCTTTTCTCATAACTACACTTTTGTTCATCTATACTTAATTACTAGACTCAAGTAATTACAACATGCTGAGTCTCTCTCTCTCTCCAGTTCTGTATGTTGGAACTGTGTGTCCTAGATCCTCAGTTAAACCAGGGGACTCATTCTGTCTGCTCAGCTGTCTGGAGGGCCACATGGAACCTAACCTGCTAATGGTACTATTCTACCCTATCTATCTCTCTCTCTCTCTCTCTCTCTCTCTCTCTCTCTCTCTCTCTCTCTCTCTCTCTCTCTCTCTCTCTCTCTCTCTCTCTCTCTCTCTCTCTCTCTCTCTCTCTCTCTCTCTCTCTCTCTCTCTCTCTCTCTCTCTCTCTCTCTCTCTCTCTCTCTCTCTCTCTCTCTCTCTCTCTCTTCAAATTTTCAATTTAATGGCATGGGAAACATATGTTTACATTGCCAAAGCAAGTGAAATACATAATAAACAAAAGTGAAATAAAAAATGAACAGTAAACCTTACATTCACATAAGTTCCAAAAGAATAAAGACATTTCTGTAGCGGGTGATGTTGGACGGAGTCAGACGCAGGAGAGGAAATCATGGAATAAATGGTTTAATCAATAAACAGAGGTACGCAGCAATGCGTAATACACACCAGTGCGGACAAACGGCGCACTGGGGAAATAAAGGCACACGGGTGAATAACCCAGTGATACACAATAGAATCAAGCTCCACCGAGCTATAATCTCCTCTACAATAAACAATCACACCCAAAGACAAGGGGGCAGAGGGAACAGTTATACAGGTACTGATGAGGGGATATGAACCAGGTGTGTGTAATAAACAAGACGAAACAAATGGAATGAAGATATGAGGAGCGGCGGTGGCGACGAACGCCGAAGCCTGCCAGAACAAGGAGAGGAGGCAGCTTCGGAGGAAGTCGTGACAATTTCAAATGTCATATTTAAGCAATCTATTGAATGAGAATGTGGTGTCCTCACTTGGTCCCCAGACTAGAATCCCCATGCAGATTACAGTCAGGTTGACCTCCCTTACTGCTTGGCTAAAGGCATTTAAATGCCTTATCTGATATGTTTTCACATGCTTTTCTTCTCTCTACCCCCATTCATATCTCCATGAACCTTCAAAAGATTCCTTTGAAAAACAACTTCCTCTCCTTAAAGAACAAATTACCATACAAAAGCATGGTACTACCCCAGACTTCACTACACTGCATCTCATCACAAGCTTGGGATTGTCGTCGATTGAAGCCTTTCTGATTACACTTTACATGATTCCATATGTGTTATTTCATAGTTTTGATGTCTTCACTATTATTCTACAATGTAGAAAATAGTAAAGATTAAGTGTATCTTAACATCAAGTGTAATTGGGTAAATCATCCCTCTTACTGAGAGATGTGTGTGTGGGCGATACTGTAGTTGTTCACTCCGCAGTAGTTCTGCTCTTCAGACCAAAGTTCTGGCCAATGAGAGAGAGAGACAGAGACAGAGAGCGAGAGCGAGAGCGAGAGCGAGAGCGAGAGAGAGAGAGAGAGAGAGAGAGAGAGAGAGAGAGAGAGAGAGAGAGAGAGAGAGAGAGAGAGAGAGAGAGAGAGAGAGAGAGAGGAGGCAGGAATAAAGATAGAGGGTAGAATAGTACCATTAGCAGGTTAGGTTCCATGTGGCCCTCCAGACAGCTGAGCAGACAGAATGAGTCCCCTGGTTTAACTGAGGATCTAGGACACACTGTTCCAACATATAGAACTGGAGAGAGAAAGAGAGAGAGAGTATGGTTTTGGGTCTGGAGACTCACATTTCTCTAACACCATGCACCTGTCTAATGCACCAATGACTATATACCCCTTCAGGCTTAAACAGGGATTCAGAGATGCCGTATTCTACTGCCTGGCCTTAACAAGCTGCCTCTGCGTGAGAAGGCCCAGGCTGCATCGCAGTACTCAAAAGTGGCCTCCTCTCCTCATCTCGTTTTCACCTTCTCTCATTTCCACCTCCCATCTCATTTCCTTCACCCTCACAGGTGAAATAACAACATAATGATAGATGGGTTCAATAAAATGTTACCAGATACCTTACCTTAGTAAAAGCGAGTCCGATTCAAGACCAAGACTGGAGCAAATCGAGACCGAGGTAAGACTGAGACCAGGAGGGGGCGAGGGGTCCGAGACCAAGTCAAAACCAAGACCAGAAAAATGTGAGTCCAATTCAAGACCAATTGTGTGAAATCGCCACCATAATAAGAGTTTCTGTGTTCATATTTCAGAAGAACATATTGATTCTTTAGACATTTAGAATGGTAAAAAAAATGCATGCTGAGGGCAAATAGAGAGCCACTCTACAAATGATCACTAACCCAAACAGGTCTATAATAGATAAATAGACAAAATATGTTACAACTTCCCCCGTCTCCCATTACTAATAGTGAGCAGGCAACTTGTTCCCCACTCTTCCCTAGCTGCGAATCAAATACATTCTGAGGAGCGAGACAAAGTTATATTTTTCAATGAAAGTAAAGGACTGTAATGTTACGAGTGAAGTAGGAATCCCCGGTTTCAATAGGCGATAAGATACTAATGTGTCATGAGGGAGTGTGGATATTATGGGCTGACTGAATGGGAGCTGATAATTATGAGTTTTTTACTCCACTGGTCTCGGTCATTGTCCGAGACCGAGTCAAGGCCGAGAAAAATGTATCCAACACCGAGACAAGACCGAGACACTCAGTATGTGGTCTCGAGACCGGACTCGAGTACTACAATACTGGTAAAAGGTCGAATGGTGTAAGCTGAAATAGGAAGCAGAGCAGGAATTCAGCACCATTGAAGCGAACAGTGATGGAATCAGAATTCTGAAGTTCAGCTCCACATGCAAGTGGACAGCGACTCAGTCTAAGATACAGCTACTCCCCCACAGGGGAAATATCTAGAAATGAAGACATACAGAAGTAGCATAAAGCCTGAAGGGGAAGGCTGGAATGCTAGCCTGTGCCAGACTTTTCAACACAACACCTTTTCAACACAAACTTCAGAGTTATGAATAATAGGGAATACATCGGCCAGTGATTCTTACACTAATGAGCATTGGAGATAAATGTAAAGGTACTGTAACTATAATGTAGCAGTGAAATCTCTGTTCTGCTTTAAAGGTTTTCATGTTGTTTCTCCCATGTGCAGGTTAGTGCAGGTTATGAATTTACATTCCGATGCAGCTACTACTACGGTGGATCAGACAAATGAGAGCAAGGTGAGGAGAGCTCAGAGCAATCAATAATGGTGCTGTCCTGTCCTGGAGAGTCCAGCAGGTTTTAATTTCTTCCTGGAACGTGTAAACTGATCAGTTAATGTGTTCATACACCTGGTGAGACAGGTATTAAATCAGTCCTTGATTAAAATGCCAGAATGAAAATGAGCAGACACTGTGGAGAGGGAGTTATGCAGCCCAGCTCTGTATATTCTACAGAATATAATAATAATATGCCATTTAGCAGACGCTTTTATCCAAAGAAACTTACAGTCATGCGTGCATACATTTTTGTGTATGGGTGGTCCCGGGGATCAAACCCACTACCCTGGCGTTACAAGCGCCGTGCTCTACCAGCTGAGCTACAGAGGACCACATAATGGGTGGAATAGTATAATGAAGAGATTTCTACACCAACAGAAATCAAGGATAATGTAACTAACCATTGAGAGGGAATAGAGGTCCAGACCACTTGGCAAGAGCATTTTTACATTTATACACTTACACACTATAATGCTACACTATAATGCCACACACTACACAACTGGTTTATTATGGTGATGACGTGAACTTGGTTGTTATGGAGAGGATTTAAATTATGTTGTTATGGTGATGATGAAAATCTGTCCATTATGGTGATGACAGAGCTGGCGAGTGTGAGAGAGATGATTTGCTACCCTGTATTTATTGGCTGCCACTCCACTCCTCCACAGGCAGAGGTTTCTCAGTCCCAGGGGAGAGGGCATTCAGATGATGATGGCATACAGACAGTGGCAGGTGGCAGCTCCCTGGACCGGTGACAGGAGACAGCTAGCTAGGAGAGAGATGGAGGGAAAGAATGGATAAGTGACAGGTAGGGGAAAGACTGGGGCAGTGGTGCATCATGGAACTGTTCACAGGGTATCCAACAAGTAATCATTTACTTCAACTGAATCAATTAACATTAAACACATATCTACACGCGAACACGTACACACACACAGATATGCAACCTTAATGGAATCTTCAAGGTCACCTTAAACAATTATGGGATGCTCATTACTTCTGCGTGCCCTTCTATAGTTTCCATAGCAACCCCACAGAGCTGACAGATGAGTGGAGCGAGAGTTGGCCTCCCACAGCAACACATCACACACACGGCACGTGCGTACTGATAATAACACACTAGGGAACCTACACACACATTGTTTAAAATAACCCAAGCATTGGGGCGTGGTGTTGCAGTGAGAGATTGCTGTACACAAATAGGCAATTTTGCTAAAAACTGGAACACAAGTAATAGTCTCAGAATAATATCCTTCAGTGTGTCTCTGTAGGGAGGATGTGAGTGGCTGCACTTGTTATCTGAACAAACAGAACAGCGAGCTGAAGAATAGGGAACACACAGTGTTCCACAGAAAAAGGATGAAAGCCAGGAGGAAAAACCAAACATTCCCAATGAGAAACAGAACATATTACAGTAACATAACAGAAGGGAATTATTCAGAAAGTTTTAACACATTTTATGCCTACCAAGCAAAAACAAAGAGGCTTTAGAGAATGTGGCTGTGATGACTGTGATCCAACTCTATGGTACAGTGATAAGCCTGCCCTTATCACCGAAAACCATAAAACCCTTGTCAGCGATCTGAGCCTCCTTCCGCCCAGGACTACAGTGACTGCTGGGTTTCAAATCAAATCAAATTTTATTGGTCACATGCGCCAAATACAACAGGTGTAGACTTTACAGTGAAATGCTTACTTACGAGCCCATTCACAACAGTGCAGAGTTAAAAAGTAAGACAAATATTTGCTAAATAAAAAGGAAATAGTCACACAATAAAAACAATAACGAGGCAATATACAAGGAGTACTATTACTGAGTCAATGTGCAGGGGTAAGAGGTAGTTGAGGTAATAGAGTATGTATACTGAACAAAAATATGAACGCAACATGTAAAGTGTTGGTATCATGTTTCATGAGGTGAAATAAAACATCCCAGAAATGTTACATATGCACAAAAAGCTTATTTCTCTCAAATGTTATGCACAAATGTGTTTTTAGTGGTTGGCGAAAGTATTCACCCCCCCTTGGCATTTTTCCTATTTTGTTGCCTTACAACCTGGAATTAAAATGGCTTTTGGGGAGTTTGTATCATTTGATTTACACAACATGCCTACCACCTTGAAGATGCAAAATATGTTTTCTTATGAAACAAACAAAAAAGAAGAAAAAAAAACTGAAAACTTGAGCGTGCATAACTATTCACCCCCCCCAAAGTCAATACTTTGTAGAGCCAACTTTTGCAGCAATTACAGCTGCAAGTCTCTTGGGGTATGTCTCTATAAGCTTGGCACATCTAGCCACTGGGATTTTTGCCCATTCTTCAAGGCAAAACCTCTCCAGCTCCTTCAAGTTGGATGGGTTCTGCTGGTGTACAGCAATCTTTAAGTCATACCACAGATTCTCAATTGGATTGAGGTCTGGGCTTTGACTAGGCCATTCCAAGACATTTAAATGTTTCCCCTTAAACCACTCAAGTGTTGCTTTAGTAGAATGCTTAGGGTCATTGTCCTGCTGGAAGGTGAACCTCTGTCCCAGTCTCAAATCTCTGGAAGACTGAAACAGGTTTCCTTCAAGAATGTCCCTGTATTTAGCACCATCCATCATTCCTTCAATTCTGACCAGTTTCCCAGTCCCTGCCGATGAAAACCATCCCCACAGCATGATGCTGCCACCACCATGCTTCACTGTGGGGATGGTGTTCTCGGGGTGTTCTCGGGGTGATGAGAGGTGTTGGGTTTGCGCCAGACATAGCGTTTTCCTTCATGCCAAAAAGCTCAATTTTAGTCTCATCTGACCAGAGTACCTTATTCCATATGTTTGGGGAGTCTTCCACATGCCTTTTGGCGAACACCAAACGTGTTTGCTTATTTTTTTCTCTAAGCAATGGCTTTTTTCTGGCCACTCTTCCGTAAAGCCCAGCTCTGTGGAGTGTATGGCTTAAAGTGGTCCTATGGACAGATACTCCAATCTCCGCTGTGGAGCTTTGCAGCTCCTTCAGGGTTATCTTTGGTCTCTTTGTTGCCTCTCTGATTAATGCCCTCCTTGCCTGGTCCGTGAGTTTTGGTGGGCGGCCCTCTCTTGGCAGGTTTGTTGTGGTGCCATATTCTTTTCCATTTTTTAATAATGGATTTAATGGTGCTCCGTGGGCTGTTCAAAGTTTCTGATATTTTTTTATAACCCAACCCTGATCTGTACTTCTCCACAACTTTGTCCCTGATCTGTTTGGAGAGCTCCTTGGTCTTCATGGTGCCGCTTTGCTTGGTGGTGCCCCTTGCTTAGTGGTGTTGCAGACTCTAGAGCCTTTCAGAATAGGTGTATATACTGAGATCATGTGACAGATCATGTGACACTTTGATTGCACACAGGTGGACTTTATTTAACTGATTATGTGACTTCTGAAGGTAATTGGTTGCACCAGATCTTATTTAGGGGCTTCATAGCAAAGGGGTTGAATACATATGCACGTACCACTTTTCCGTAATTTATTTTTTTGCATTTTTTGAAAGAAGTTATATTTTTCATTTCACTTCAGTAGTTGGTGAACCAGGCGAGGCAGTAATTTGAGAAACCAAGGCTATTTAGTCTGCCAATAAGAATGCGATGGTTGACAGAGTCGAAAGCCTTGGCCTGGTCGATGAAGACGGCTGCGCAGTACTGGTAGTGCAGGCCACGGACAATGGTGAAGACGCTAACGGTGGCTAATAGCTAGTAGCCATTCGGTTGCAGCTAGACTAGTTTCAGCTTAAGGTTCTTGATAAAAGTTATAAAGAAATAATATAATCCTTTCCACGTTGGGTGAGGCGGGTTGCAGGAAAGTATATTTAGTTAAAGAATGAAAAGTAAAAATTTAGAAATATATACAAAATAGACAACAACAAAAAAAAATGGCTATTTACACAAGGACACAGAAAAAAACACGACCGCACTGCTACGCCATCTTGGATTAAACTGCAACTCAGTAAAATTGTTGAAATTGTTGCATGTTGCGTTTATATTTTTGTTCAGTATACATGTGGGTAGTGGTAAAAGTGACTAGGCAATCAAGATATATAGTTAACAGAGTAGCAGCAGCATATGTCTACAGACAATCACGGACTACAAAAGGAAAACCAGCCACGTCGCCGATACTGATGTCTCGCTTCCAGACAAGCTAAACACCTTCTTCACCCGCTTTGAGGATAACACAGTGCCACCGACGAGGCCCACTACCAAGGACTGTGGCCTCTCCTTCTCCGTGGCCGACGTGAGGAAGACATTTAAACATGTTAACCCCCGCAAGGCTGCCGGTCCAGACGGCATCCCTAGCCGCGTCCTCAGAGCATGCGCAGACCAGCTGGCTGGTGTGTTTACGGACGTATTCAATCTCTCCCTTTCCCAGTCTGCTGTCCCCACATGCTTCAGGCCACCATTGTTCCTGTACCCAAGAAAGCAAAGGTAACTGAACTAAATGACTATCGCCCCGTAGCACTCACCTCTGTCATCATCAAATCAAATCAAATCAAATTTTATTGGTCACATGCGCCGAATACAACAGGTGCAGACATTACAGTGAAATGCTTACTTACAGCCCTTAACCAACAGTGCATTTATTTTAAACAAAAAAAGTAAGAATAAAACAACAACAAAAAAAGTGTTGAGAAAAAAAGAGCAGAAGTAAAATAAAGTGACAGTAGGGAGGCTATATATACAGTAAAATAAAGTGACAGTAGGGAGGCTATATATACAGGGGGGTACCGTTGCAGAGTCAATGTGCGGGGGCACCGGCTAGTTGAGGTAGTTGAGGTAATATGTACATGTGGGTAGAGTTAAAGTGACTATGCATAAATACTTAACAGAGTAGCAGCAGCGTAAAAAGGATGGGGTGGGGGGGCAGTGCAAATAGTCCGGGTAGCCATGATTAGCTGTTCAGGAGTCTTATGGCTTGGGGTGCTTTGAGAGACTAGTCAAGGATCATATCACCTCTACCTTACCTGTCACCCTAGACCCACTTCAATTTGCTTACCACCCCAATAGATCCACAGACGATGCAATCGCCATCACACTGCACACTGCCCTATCCCATCTGGACAAGAGGAATACCTATGTAAGAATGCTGTTCATTGACTATAGCTCAGCATTCAACACCATAGTACCCTCCAAGCTCATAATTAAGCTCAAGGCCCTGGGTCTGAACCCCGCCCTCTGCAACTGGGTCCTGGACTTCCTGACAGGCCGCTCCCAGGTGGTGAAGGTAGGAAACAACATCTCCATTTTGCTGATCCTCAACACTGGGGCCCCACAAGGGTGCGTGCTCAGCCCCCTCCTGTACTCCCTGTTCACCCATGACTGCGTGGCCAAGCATGTCTCCAACTCAATCATCAAGTTTGCAGACGACTCAACAGTAGTAGGCTTGATTACCAACAATGACAAGACAGCCTACAGGAAGGAGGTGAGGGCTCTGGGAGTGTGGTGCCAGGTAAATAACCTCTCACTCAATGTCAACAAAACGAAGGAGATGATCATGGACTTCAGGAAACAGCAGAGGGTGCACCCCCCTATCCACATCGACGGGACCGCAGTGGAGAACGTGGAAAGCTTCAAGTTCCTTGGCGTACACATCACTGACAAACTGAAATGGTCCACCGACGCAGACAGTGTGCTGAAGAAGGCGCAACAGAGCCTCTTCAACCTCAGGAGGCTTAAAAAATGGTGTGGTCTGCCAAACGCATTACCGGGGGCAAATTACCCGCCCTCGAGGACACCTACAGCACCGATGTCACAGGAAGGCCAAAAAGATTATCAAGGACATCAACCCCCCGAACCACTGCCTGTTCACCCCGCTATCATCCAGAAGGCGAGGTCAGTACAGGTGCATCAAAGCTGGGACCGAGAGAATGAAAAACAGCTTTTATCTCAAGGCCATCAGACTGTTAAATAGCCATCACTAGCACATTAGAGGCTGCTGCTACCTATTTGAAATCACTGGCCACTTTAAGAAATGTCGTGCGTGAACAGGGAGTTCAGGAGGGGACTGAGCATGCACCCCTGAGGGGCCCCTGTGTTAAGGGTCAGCGTGGCGGATAAGTTGTTGCCTACCCTCACCACCTGGGGGCGGCCCGTCAGGAAGTCCAGGATCCAGTTGCAGAGGGAGGTGTTCATTCCCAGGGTCCTTAGCTTAGTGATAAGCTTGGAGGGCACTATGGTGTTGAACGCTGACCTGTAGTCAATGAACAGCATTCTCACGTAGGTGTTCCTTTTGTCACTGGGCAGCTCTCGGCTGGGTTTCCCTTTGTAATCCGTGATAGTCTGCAAGCCCTGCCACATCAGACGCGCGTCAGAGCCGGTGTAGTAGGATTCGATCTCAGTCCTGTATTGATGCCTTGCCTGTTTGATGATTCCATGGAGGGCATAGCGGGATTTCTTATAAGAGTCCGGATTAGTGTCCTGCTCCTTGAAAGCTGTCACACCCTGATCTGTTTCACCTGTTTTTGTGATTGTCTCCACCCCCCTCCAGGTGTCGCCCATCTTCCCCATTATCCCCAGTGTATTTATACCTGTGTTCTCTGTTTGTCTGTTGCCAGTTCGTTTTGTTTCATCAAGCCTACCAGCGTTTTTCTTCTTGCTCCTGTCTTTCTCAAGTTCCTGTTTTCTAGTTTTCCCGGTTTTGACCATTCTGCCTTCCCTGACCCTGAACCTGCCTGCCGTTCTGTACCTTTTGGACTCTGATCTGGATTACTGACCTCTGCCTGCCCTTGACCTGTCGTTTGCCTGCCCCCTGTTTTTGTAATAAACTTTTGTTACTTCAACACTGTCTGTATCTGGGTCTTCTCCTGAAACTTGAACTGGCCATGACTGACCCAAGAGACTCGGACCAGCTCCGTAATGCCATCTCCTCCCAAGGAGCCACCATTGGAAGGCATGAGGAAATGCTTTGTGGAAGGGTTCCATGGAAGGGTTCCAGACTTTTGCCGAATGCCATGACCGAGCATTTAACACAATGCTGGACCAATTCCGCTGGTTGTCTGTTAGGCAGCCTACCACGACGGTAACCTCCCAGCCCCTCAGTAACCCGGCTGTTAGCAGCACGGCCTCCCCGGCCACCCCGGTTTCCCGAAATCCCCGCTTACCTCCCCCAGAACGCTTCGCTTGAGAGTCAGGAACCTGTCGGGCATTTCTCGCTCAGGGTTCACTCATCATCGAGCTGCAGCCCTCCTCCTTCCCCTTGGACCACTCTAAGATAGCGTACCTCATCACGTTGATGTCCGGGAGGGCTTTTGCCTGGGCTATGGCAGTGTGGGCACAACAGTCGGCCATATGCTTCAGTCTGGAGGAGTTCGTGCAGGAGGTAAAGAAGGTTTTCGATGCTCCATTGTCCGGGAGAGAGGCTGCCCGGAAGTTACTCCAGCTTCGGCAAGAATCCCGCAGTGTGGCAGACTATGCAGTGGATTTCCGCACGTTGGCAGCTGAGTGTGCCTGGAACCCGGAAGCGCTGTTCGACACGTTCCTGCACGGAGTATCGGAGGAAGTAAAGGACGAGCTTGCAGCCCGGGAACAACCGACAGATCTCGACTCGATCATCGCCTTGACCATTTGGATCGATGGGTAACTACGGGAACGAAGGAAGGAGAGGAAGTCCGGTTCCACCTCGCCTCCGAGGCATCCCGGAAGTCCTCGACGGCTCCGTTGCAGAGAGAACCCGAGGCTACCCGAGTTCCCCCGAGAGTCTCCGAAGTCTGCCGATTCACCTCATCCCGAGCCGATGGAACTAGGCAGAGCTTTCTCCAGCCGAATGGCAATACAGGCTTCACACAAAGAGTTGCCTGTATTGCGGGACTACTGTCATTTTGTGTCCACCTGTCCACTAAAAGACCAGGCTCACTGGTAGGAGCGAATACTGTGGTGGGCCATACAGATAACTTACTCGCACCCCCTTTCATGCCATCTCTCCGGGTACTCATTGACTCTGGGGCCGATGATGGATTATCAGATGAAATTGAGTTAATCATGAACATATAGTTCAAATTTTTTTGTGGCTAACTGAATTGGGCCGTTTGTTTTTGTCTCTCTCTTCAAACACAGTGAAGGGAGCGGCACCAGGGTTGAATAGAGTTTGGGCTAGACCTTTGTCTCCTTGGTATCTTCTTGATTGATTACAGCTTGAGGGGGTGAGGTACAGGGGAGCGGGTGATTGGTTGGAGTAATAGTTCAGCCGTCCTCAGGGACAAAGGAAGTGGGCGGAGCAATAAAAGAGCGGGAAAACTGAAGAGGACTATATAAGATGGAGGGAGACCTTAAGAATGGGCGCCCCTCTGCAGACGGGTATCGGCTTTGTTGAAAACTTTAATAAAGTAATTTCTTGATGCAACAAAAACTCTGTAAGACCTTATTTGTAATAAAGTATAGTGGTTATTTTCCACAACGTAATTGGTGACCCAGACGTGATTGGTTATAGAGATCCTTGATTGCTTTACCGTCGGAGAAAGTTTGAGCGACTCACACAGACTCAGTGGCCGCTGTTTAAAAGGTTCTTACTTAAACTGTGTGTTTCGATCAGGCTGAATCTGAGGGTGGGGTAGGGAAGGGTTCTCTCCAGAATAAGGACCAAATTTAGCATAAGTACAGAGTTTTTGGTTGGAATGAGAAATAGCATGCATGCAATGTGATTATAGATAAGGTAAATAAGACATGCAGGCTAGTAGACAAGGTGTGTGTCCTGGTTTAAAAGGAAATCAGAAGGAGTGTGTGTGCCCTGATTAAAAGGAAATCAGAAGGAGTGTGTGTGCCCTGATTAAAAGGAAATCAGAAGGAGTGTGTGTGCCCTGATTAAAAGGAAATCAGAAGGAGTGTGTGTGTGCCCTGATTAAAAGGAAATCAGAAGGAGTGTGTGTGCCCTGATTAAAAGGAAATCAGAAGGAGTGTGTGTGCCCTGATTAAAAGGAAATCAGAAGGAGTGTGTGTGTGCCCTGATTAAAAGGAAATCAGAAGGAGTGTGTGTGCCCTGATTAAAAGGAAATCAGAAGGAGTGTGTGTGCCCTGATTAAAAGGAAATCAGAAGGAGTGTGTGTGCCCTGATTAAAAGGAAATCAGAAGGAGTGTGTGTGCCCTGATTTAAGAGGAAATCAGAAGGTGTGTGTGTGTGTGTCTTTTCTCGGAGGGGTAGGACAAATCCAGTTGGAGGAACAGGTTACATGTACGGGTGTCTAGGTAATTAAATTGATGTTCCTCTGTGCGGGTAATTGATTAATAGAGTGGATAAAAGTGGAATAATATATAAGTGCTGGCTTACGCGCCCAAACGCGTGTGGTAGAAAAGGTTAAGAATTATAATAGTTATCTATCATTTCAGAAGCAGAGGTGATATAGTCAAGGAATTTTAGTATATTAGGGGGGAAATATAATTCATTTGGTTAAGTCGTTAGATCTGTTGCAAGATCAATGAATGTGGGTTTGACTCGTTGACTGCTAAGTTATACGTTGAGCATGTGAGATCTGTGTCCTTCAAAGCTATTTTGTGATAAATGTGGTATGTGCAAGATACTAGAAATACAGACCATTTAGAATTGGAATAACGGAGGATTTACTTGTCATTCAGATAAAGCATAGATTCTGCATTAGATTTTCCAATTACGTTTATGGGTTGCTTAGATTGATAGAACAGTCAATGTTCATTTTGTGTTATAAGACTGAACGATTTAGCAGCTGGCTGATTTCAAATTGAACGACTCCGGTATTCAACCGGAATAGGAGACAGGGAGAAAGATAGTTATTTTCTGTGGCGCTGAATTGCATTTTGGTCATTTGGCAGACGCTCTTGTCCAGAGCGATATACAGGAGTGGTTAGGGTTGGGTGCCTTGCTCGGGGGCATATCGGCAGATTTTTCGCCTGGTCGGCTCGGGGATTAAAACCGGCAACCTTTCCGTTGCTGGCACGGCGCTCTTGACCACTAGGCTACCCGCCGCCCGAATGAGTTGATAATTTGAAAGCTACTGAGAATAAAATTGAATATGGATGTGAATTAAATGTATGCTTGTAAATTATAGCCAGTGTTTGTTTTATTAATTAGAGCGTAATCAGAAAAGACAGTTACAGAAATTGAATACCGGGTTGGCAAATGCACTGGAGCTGTGGTAACAAAGGAAAATTATTTATGGCTCTGGTTCGCGGGTAAAAGAGAGACAGTCCAGCTAGTACGAATTGAGCTGTAAGTCTAAATACTTGACTGGAAAACAGTTCTTTGACAAATTCTAATTGTTATTACTTTATTCGATAGGTTGCTTAACACCAGTGGTGTATGCAAATAGGTGGTGAATTCTAAAACAATCATTTATTTTCGTTACGTGAACCAGGGGATGCAAGTAGCTTTGGCTATTGTGCTGAGGGAATAGCACCGACTTATAGTGGGTTCTAGATTTGTTGAATAAACAAACGTATATTTTAAACTAAAGTAATGCAATAGGCTACAATTATAACATTATCAGAAAAAGGCACAATTTAATGCGAAATAGTTATTACAAGTGTCATTGATCCAGTAATGATAGAAGGATAGTAAAGGAAAGGCAAGGGATAAAATCTCATTTAGGGAAAGAAGAAGAGTATGAAGATATATTAGGGAGAAAATACCATTAACTGAGGGATATAAAAACGTTTAGCTGAGAAAGGCAACAGGAATAATTTACCTTACACCCTAATATAGACACTGAACCACACAAGGAGTAGAGATGGCAGGAACACCAGTAGCAATCATGAAGAGAAGGTTCCCAGAAGATAGTGAAGATATTGGTAATATCTCTGACAAATGGGAAAAAAGGACCAGGAAAATAGTAACTAAATGGCCAAGGGAGGGAACATTTGATGTAACCGTGTGCGAGGAAATGGATACACTAATAAAGAACTATAAAACAGGAGAGAAAGGGGAGAAAAGAAAGAAGAAGAGAGAGAAAGAGAGAGAAATCTTGAAAATATATAGAAGGGGAGCAGTATTCACAGGTTACAGGTGTAGTCTCAATAACAGGGAATGTAGAGATAGAAGGAGAAGAAAAGGGGAAGCAACAAGTTTCCACGCCTAAAAGAGGAGACAAATCACATTTAGATATAGACTGTTATGGAGGACTGAGGGACATGTTAAAAGAACTAGAAAATTATGGGGTAGATGAACAAAAGTATGGAGGGCAAAAAGATGTGTAAAATACGAGTGATGGAGAAGGTGAAGAACTTAGACAGTATGCTGACTCTGAGCAAGAACAGAGTGAGACAGAGGGACGACTATCAGAGCAAGGAGCCACAGGAGGCAAACCTATAGTCACAGAATTAGGTAAGGCACTATACGCTCATCTGGAAAAAGCAAATTTAAGAAACAGAAGGACAATAAAAAAGCCAGAGAAATATGGAGCTCAATGTCCCATTTTGGTAAAGGGGACACAGGTTCACTATGTGCCCTGGGGAACGCAGGACCTGGAAGGTCTGGTGACTAGACTGCCTAACCTGCATGAAGGAGCAGGAAAATGGATTAGAACATTTGAAGAACAAACGATGGGGAAGCTACTGGTGGGAGACTTGAAGGCATTGCTGGCCAGGGTGGTGGGAGTGGCCAAAATGGAGAACTTGATGCAGGCGGATGGCCTCATACCGGCGGTGCGGAGAACGATACTGGATGGAGTGGCCTGTGGCACACTCTGAGGATAGAGTATCCAGCCAAAATAGACCCTAAAGCACTAAGAGGGGAGCCATTGGGGGTTAAAGAAAACCCGGCAGGGTACCTGGAGAACCAGCTCAAGAGGTGGCGACAAGAAACAGAAAGAGATCCAGAGGGGGATCCACTGATGACAACACTGTTCAGAACATCATTGACGGAAGCAATGCCAACGCCTGTAAGAAGCAGACTAGAAGATGTGGTGGGACTAACGTCAAAGTCACACAAAGAGTTCTGTGACCATGTTATCCATGCAGTGGAGAAATACAGGAAGGATGAACAGAAACTGACAGAACAAGGGAGAGACATTCAAAGAAAACTGACACAAATGCAGTTGGACGAGCTGTCAAGAAAGGACAAAAAGAGAACGCAAGCTCTAGTGATTACTCCGGCATCGCCGGAGGAGGGTGCCATGGCACCTGTCATCCAGGGAGGTCAACAACCACTGCCTCAGCAGCAAGGCCAAAGAGCTCCTGCCTTACCAGTAGTGAATGTGTATACACACCAATCCCCTGGGCCGTGGCAAAACAAGAATAATGAAAATGGACCCAAGAATCAATGGTACCAACCCCAGCATCAGACACACCCGAATGGTGGACCAAGAAGACCAGGTGTCTGTTGGAGGTGCAATCAATCAGGACATACAAGAAGGAGTTGTCCCACCAAGCCGTGGTGGCCTAGGCAACCACAACAGGGTAATTGGCAAGGAAATGGGCACAGCCTAGCTGAATGGCAGCAGTCTCAGACACAGGCTCCACAGGGCCCAGTGAACCCGTGGGGAGGACCAAATCATGGATACTAGGGATGCCCAGATAATCCTAAAAGGGAGGGTCAGCTAGTGGCAGTAACTATGCAGGCTGATGAAGAACCTATGCTAAAGGTTCAGGTGAAGAATAGAGGCACCCCAATGATGATAGAAACTGGAGCAACTTACTCATGTGTAAGTCCAAATTATGCCTCTCACCAACCCCATGTCAGGCAAAGATGCACAGACAGTAGAATTTTCATGACGAACGCAGTTAATACATATGACAGTTCCAGTAAAATAAGAAGCAGGAAATGTGTACATATATTAGTGTCAGAACAAATTCCAATTAATTTAGTAGGAAGAGATACACTGTGTGGAATGGGAGTCCAAATTAAATGCAGATCAGAGGGACTAATAATAGTTAAGGAAGGGGTATGTCCACAGAAGGTAATGGGGAAACCATCGTCACATTAGTAAACGATTTTATAGGAGGGGGGCCACAGGGCATGTGGGAGAGTACAACCAACGAGGCAAGAGATAGCATATTTGAGTTTCCGACGTCACGAAGCATGTTGGGGGTGATTGAGTGATAGCAGTGCGGCTAAGGAAAAGCCTAGGGGGTTAAATCATATGGGATTTTATTTCGTTTTATGTGCACTAGATTGTGGAATTCACTGGAGAAGGGAGCAGTCACAAGTGATGTTCTTGAGGGTTGTCTGAAAGGAGGGATCAGGAGATGTGGAAAAAACTAACTAAATGTGTACTTTTTCTTCCAGGAAAAAGGGGGGAGTGATTCTCTTTTCTTTGAAATATTTTCTGAGACTATAAATAAGGCCTGGACATTTTTTGTTTGTTTATTGTTTTACTATATGGTGTTCAAATAACCACAAACAAACCACTTGGTATGAAATGTTGGGTTTTTTCACGGGATGGAAGTGAAATATCTTAAAGGGGCAAACACATGTAATTTGGGCTTTTATTTACTGACGGATAAGTAAATACGTGTGATTTATTTTGAAAAAGAGCTGTACTAAAGACATACTGTATACTTGGGATACAACATTTATTAAATGTTTTGACGGTTGTTAATGAGTAGTATACTATTTGATGGAACAATTAATTGAATGATTTCAATGACCTCTGCAATCTATCCTGGCTTTATAGTGTGACCTGATCATCCACACTATAAATCTTGGAGGCATGTTGAATTAGGGGGTTGATTTATAATAAGGAATTGTAAAGAAGTATATAATTTGGCATAAATCCTATATATCATCCCAAACAGGACAAAGATGAAGTGGGAGAGTTAGTCTTGAAGGAGAAATATCCTTGAATAACAAATGCAATTGGGTTAAGATATCATCAAGGGTTGTCATTTTAAGTTCAGTTATTATTTTTGGTTTAACAAGCAATGTTGTTGTTGTTTTGTTTTTTGAACACATGAATCACGATGTGATGCAGGTGTCCAAAGGGGGGAAGGTGTTAACAATTTAGTTTTTGGGCTTACAGGGGTTTTACAGGTGTTTTAATGATTTTTGGGCTTACAGGAGTTTTAATGGTCTTTAATGGTTTTAATATTTTTAATGTTTTTGTGGTAAGATATGCAAATTGTATTAAGGATATGAGCAGTAGTAATAATGTGTTATGGGTTAGGTTAAATCTTTTTTGTTTTTGTGATAGGAGGCAGGGTGTAGAGGTCTGTCTATGAAATGAGGGGACTACAACGAGCTGGAAGGAGGTGCGCTTCATAATCTCAAGGCTTCTCCTGACGGATGAGAGGACATAAGTAGCATACTGTGTCTCACCTAACCTAACAATGTTCTTAAGATTTTTTTCCCATGGGTGAAGGGAACTCTGCCCAACGGAGTAGGAGAATCTGAGTATTTTCTGCGCCCTGGAGACTATGTGATGGTAAAAGACTACGGAAGAAAGAGTTGGAAAGACCCTAGGTGGAGGGGCCTGTATCAGGTGTTGTTGGCTACCTCAATGATGGTAAAAGTGGCGGAGACAGATACTTAGATCCATATTTCCCACTATAGGAGTGTTCCAACCCCAGCCATTGGGTAGCATTGTTGTCTTTTGTGTGTGTCTGTGCTTG
Source organism: Coregonus lavaretus (assembly GCF_964263955.1). NCBI lineage: Eukaryota > Metazoa > Chordata > Actinopteri > Salmoniformes > Salmonidae > Coregonus > Coregonus lavaretus. The sequence goes on from NC_139995.1 coordinate 28,018,491, forward strand.
TGTGTCCTTGCAGCAGTAACTCAGAGCTTCCTTATGGGTAGGCTGGTAGAAGGACACTCTTCGCAGACCGATGTTGATAGATTGAGAGGGACTCTGGCTGATCCGGAGACCCTAGTGACGGAAGAAGGTTAACAGCTAAAGTGACCATACATCATCGTCCAGGTTACACCAACGGTGGTACGGATAGAGGGGAGCGTGATCGGGTATCATCTAAACCATTGTACCAGAGTGAGGGAACTGATGACTAAGAGACCGCGAGAGATTCCAGACCTCCAAGACCTTCCAGACCGCCGAGAGATTCCAGACCTCCAAGACATTCTAGACCACCGAGAGATTCCAGACCTCCAAGACGCACCAGATATCCTCATCATTGATTTCTCTGCCCTTGACTAGTTCCCTGAGAATAAGGGGAATGGGGTACTGATAATAGTAAAGAGCAGAAGAACAAGACATAGAAGGGATAAAGACAGGATTAGAATGTATATTCCTGCACAGGCAGGAACCATAACTAAAATACAGAAAGGGATCACTATTAAAATACAAGGGTTAAATGGTTATTGGTGTGGGAAGAACCAGCAACAAGGAGTATGGGGAAATCACATGGGGGAACGGTGACCTTAAGATAATAAAATAAAAAGACAGATGGATCATAGACTTAGATAAACAATTTGATGTAGTACTTAGTGTTAGAGTTCCAGGGGGAAGTGTTGTTGGAGTAGTTATTCCTTGGGAAAGTGCACTAAACCCTGTACATGTTAGAGCCATACCAAATACAGAAGAAAGGGAATGGAAGGAGCCATTAAACAATTATTGGTATAGATGAGTACAATATATTACATTACAAGTAAATAAAGAAAATAGTCTAATATGCACCACATCTCCGTTTAAAGAATTAACAGTAGTTCAAAATCTTCACAGTTACCAGGACTGTGTGCTAGGATTCAATCACAACTTTTGTAATATTTAGGGAATTCTAACTATAAACAATTTTATGATCAACCAGGATGAGGAGAGAAGTGTAAGCAATTGTTAGAATTTGAAGAAGAAAAAGGGAAACACCAGAGTAATATCAAATAGATTATGAGGAAATATAGGAATGTTACAATAAAACAATTGGGTTATATAATTTGGGAGAATTCAAGGGAGAATGTGAATCTAGGGGGCGTTTAAAGGAATACTCAAAGTATATATTTATTAACTAAAGTAAACTAAATCAAATAACAATGGTGTGTGTGATCAGTAGTGTAAGTGAGTGTTTGCATGCATAAATGTAATATGGAAAGGTGTTGAAAGGTGCCAAAGCAAACAACCAAAAAGCCACAAAAATACCACAACCAAAATCAAAGTATCTGCCTGGAGAGAGTCTCGTCAATGAATGTGGAAGAGGTCCATTTATGCTGGGACACACCCGTCCCAGGTGTTTCCCATGTAGCTGACGACCCTCCCAACTCCCACCGGCATCCTAATAAGGACACAAGAGCAAAGAGAGAATACGGCAGACAGAGTGGGAGGGTCGTCACCCCCCCCCCCCCCCCCCCATAAAACCAGGGACCAACAAGGACCCCGGAACAACGTACCAGCTCCTGCGTCCCAAACCGACAAATTGTACATGTTCACACCTCCACTTGCCCCAACCATCATCCTCCTCTCCAGACCTCAGCAACCTTTACACACAGGAAGCAACATTTAAGAGGAAAGAAGAACACAAGACTAGGAGGGGACAAACAGGAAAGATAGAACATGACAAAACCAAACATGGTCAGTCACATCAATATTCAGGAACAGGGCGCACGAGAGAGCGCATCAGCAATCACGTTATCAGTTCCCCGGATGTGCCGCACATCTAGATGGAAGGATTGTAAAAATAAACACCATCTCATTATCCTCTGATTAGGACACCTCATGGACCTCAAAAAGGTGAGAGGGTTATGGTCGGTGTAGACCACAATAGGTACTACTCCCGACCCGACATACACTTCAAAGTGTTGTAGCGCCCATATGAGTGCTAATGATTCTTTTTCAAGGACCGAATAGTTCAACTGATAATGGTTAAACTTTTTGGAAAATAAACTAACAGGCCTCTCAACCCCAGCCACATCTGCTTGCAGCGAAACTGCACCTGCCCCCACATGACTAGCATCCACCTGCAAGGTAAATGACAAATCCACACGAGGAGCAGCCAGTACCGGAGTTGAGGTAAGCAACCTCTTTGCATCTTCGAAAGCCTGTTGACAACGAGAAGACCATACGTACACAGCCTTAGCTTTCAGCAAATCTGTCAAGGGAGCGACCACAGTAGAGAAGTTCCTACAAAAACCATGATAATACCCAATCATTCCCAAGAAACGAATCAGTTCCTTTTTTGTAGTTGGTAGTGGAAAAGCATCAATAGCTACCACTTTAGCCCGAACAGGACGCACTTCACCCTGCCCAACCACCTTTCCAAGGTATGTAACAGTTGCCTGAGCAAACTCACATTTAGCCAAATTTATCGTGAGGCGACCCGCAGCCAGATGTCCGAACAAGGCTTGAATATGGGACAGATGTTCCTCACAAGTATCTGCATATATCACTACATCGTCCAGATAAACAGCGCACCCGGCCAGACCAGAGACAACCCTGTTCATAAGTCGCTGAAAAGTGGCAGGCGCATTACGCAGGCCGAAACTCATAACCGAATACGAGTACAGACCAAAAGGTGTAATAAAGGCAGAGATTTCACGTGCCCTACTCGTCAGTGGCACCTGCCAATAGCCCTTTAACAGGTCAAATTTGCTCACAAACTTAGCTGCGCCGACTTGATCAACGCAGTCCTCCATCCGAGGAAGAGGAAATGAATCCGGCTTAGTGACATCGTTTACCTTACGGTAGTCCGTACAAAATCTGTTTGTTCCATCCGATTTACTGACCAAGATACAGGGAGAAGCCCAACTGGAGAAAGAAGGCTCTGCTATTTTACTCTCCAGCATGTACCTGACCTCAGCATCCAGACAACGCAGTTTCTCTGAAGAAACTCTATAGAACCGTTGACGAATGGGGTCAGCATCTCCAATGTCAATATCATGTTCTATTAAGTTTGTACGTGTACAGTGGGGGAAAAAAGTATTTAGTCAGCCACCAATTGTGCAAGTTCTCCCACTTAAAAAGATGAGAGAGGCCTGTAATTTTCATCATAGGTACACGTCAACTATGACAGACAAATTGAGAAAAAACAATCCAGAAAATCACATTGTAGGATTTTTTATGAATTTATTTGCAAATTATGGTGGAAAATAAGTATTTGGTCACCTACAAACAAGCAAGATTTCTGGCTCTCACAGACCTGTAACTTCTTCTTTAAGAGGCTCCTCTGTCCTCCACTCGTTACCTGTATTAATGGCACCTGTTTGAACTTGTTATCAGTATAAAAGACACCTGTCCACAACCTCAAACAGTCACACTCCAAACTCCACTATGGCCAAGACCAAAGAGCTGTCAAAGGACACCAGAAACAAAATTGTAGACCTGCACCAGGCTGGGAAGACTGAATCTGCAATAGGTAAGCAGCTTGGTTTGAAGAAATCAACTGTGGGAGCAATTATTAGGAAATGGAAGACATACAAGACCACTGATAATCTCCCTCGATCTGGGGCTCCACGCAAGATCTCACCCCGTGGGGTCAAAATGATCACAAGAACGGTGAGCAAAAATCCCAGAACCACACGGGGGGACCTAGTGAATGACCTGCAGAGAGCTGGGACCAAAGTAACAAAGCCTACCATCAGTAACACACTACGCCACCAGGGACTCAAATCCTGCAGTGCCAGACGTGTCCCCCTGCTTAAGCCAGTACATGTCCAGGCCCGTCTGAAGTTTGCTAGAGTGCATTTGGATGATCCAGAAGAGGATTGGGAGAATGTCATATGGTCAGATGAAACCAAAAACTCAACTCGTCGTGTTTGGAGGACAAAGAATGCTGAGTTGCATCCAAAGAACACCATACCTACTGTGAAGCATGGGGGTGGAAACATAATGCTTTGGGGCTGTTTTTCTGCAAAGGGACCAGGACGACTGATCCGTGTAAAGGAAAGAATGAATGGGGCCATGTATCGTGAGATTTTGAGTGAAAACCTCCTTCCATCAGCAAGGGCATTGAAGATGAAACGTGGCTGGGTCTTTCAGCATGACAATGATCCCAAACACACCGCCCGGGCAACAAAGGAGTGGCTTCGTAAGAAGCATTTCAAGGTCCTGGAGTGGCCTAGCCAGTCTCCAGATCTCAACACCATAGAAAATCTTTGGAGGGAGTTGAAAGTTCGTGTTGCCCAGCGACAGCCACAAAACATCACTGCTCTAGAGGAGATCTGCATGGAGGAATGGGCCAAAGCAACAGTGTGTGAAAACCTTGTGAAGACTTACAGAAAACATTTGACCTGTGTCATTGCCAACAAAGGGTATATAACAAAGTATTGAGAAACTTTTGTTATTGACCAAATACTTATTTTCCACCATAATTTGCAAATAAATTCATAAAAAATCCTAGAATGTGATTTTCTGGAGAAAAAAAATCTCATTTTGTCTGTCATAGATGTGTACCTATGATGAAAATTACAGGCCTCTCTCATCTTTTTAAGTGGGAGAACTTGCACAATTGGTGGCTGACTAAATACTTTTTTTCCCCACTGTAGGTGCATCAGAAAACAACCCTTGAAATCTCCGAATCAAACCAACCATCTCTTTCCGCCCATCAACAGGTAGATGAGTAAGAAGGCTATCTAAAATCTCCAGTGTCTCTGAATTTTCAATCTACCCTGCAGTATGCAATCGTCGGGACCAGAAACAGCTTCCTGCTCCTGCACAGACCTAGCATGACCAGAACCCAGGGAATAAACAGTATCAGCCAAAAGAACAGCCTTACCGTCCTCTGTAGAATCCCCCTGTTCAGTCTCAGAGGAACGGCAATAATAGGGTTTTAACAAATTTACATGGCACAGTTGGTGTGCTTTCCTCCGTTCTGGAGTGGCAACTAGATAATTTTGCTCAGTGTACTGGCGCACCACTGTATATGGACCTTGAAACTTGGCTTGAAAAGGAGAACCAACAATTGGCAGCAGAGCCAGAACCTGATCACCTGGACTAAAGTGACGAGGCTCAGCTCGGTGATCATATATGCTCTTCATCCTGTCCTGTGAAGATGATAGCTTCTCTTTAGCCATTTCACCAGCGGCATACAAGCGTCGCCGAAAATCACACACATATATATGATAACAGGGACTGAGAGGAGGCTCGGGAGACTCCCAGTCATCCTGGAGAACAGATAAAAGCCCACGGACCCTATGTCCAAACACAAGGTTATTTGGGCTAAAACCCATGCTCTCCTGTAAAACCTCCCTAGCAGCTAACAGTAACCAAGGCAACCCCTCCTCCCAATCCTTATCCATCTCAGTACAATAAGCTCTCAACAAAGACTTAAGTGTTTGATGGAAACGTTCCAGTACTCCTTGACTTTGGGAATGATAGGCGCTAGACAAGTTGTGTTTAATATGGAGTTGTTGGAGAACCTGACCAAAGAGATTAGAGGTGAAATTAGATCCTTGATCACTTTGAATGACCTTAGGGATTCCAAACAGTGAGAGAAACTGAGTCAAAGCTTTTAACACAGACTTAGTCGTGATAGACCGGAGAGGATAGGCAGCAGGAAACCTAGTGGTCTGACACATCACAGTCAACAAATAATTACTACCCTTTCTAGAACGAGGCAGAGGACCAACACAGTCAATAATCAGATACTCAAAAGGTTTACTGAGTACAGGAATAGGGAACAGTGGTACCGGCTTAATAGCTTGATTAGGTTGACCAGTTAATTGACAGGTGTGACAAGTTTTGATGAAATCAGAAACATCCCTCTTTAATCTTGGTCAAAAAAAATGTCGTAATATGCGATTGTAGGTTTTTCTCACACCCATATGTCCAGCAACGTCGTTGTGAGAAGTTGTCAGCACCAACTCACGAAGCTTAACTGGTACCACAACCTGACTGTCAGAAGCTGATGTGGATGCGGTGTTGGAGTCAGGCGCAGGACACAGAAGCTTAGTCGAAAACAACTTTAATTGTCACAAAGACAAATACAAAATAACGGGCCTCAAAACACAGGAGGCGAGCGATTACGCAAACAGTGCGTAAAACACCAACAACTAGAAAACAAATAACATTCACCAGCGGACAGGCGGACAACAACACACAACTGCAAACAAAACCAAAGGAAACTTATAGGTGACATAATCAATACATAATACGAAACAGGTGCACCAACAAGACAAAACCAAACAAACATAGAGAACATCAAGCGGTAGCAGCTAGTACTCCGGGGACGACGAACGCCGAAGCCTGCCCGAACAAGGAGGAGGAGCAGTCTTGGCGGAATTCGTGACAGTACCCCCACCTTGACGCGCGGCTCCAGCCGTGCGCCGACCCCGGCCTCAGGGACGGCCAGGAGGACGTGGAGCAGGGCGCGTAGGATGACTACGGTGGAACTCAGTCAAGAGGGATGGATCTAAAATGTCCCTCCTAGGCACCCAGCACCGTTCCTCCGGACCGTACCCCTCCCACTCCACGAGATATTGTAGACCCCCCAGCCGACGTCTCGAATCCACGATGGACCGGACTGAGTACGCCGGAGCCCCCTCGATGTTCAGTGGGGGCGGAGGGGTCTCTCTTATCTCACTCTCCTGGAGTAGACCAGCTACCACCGGCCTGAGGAGAGACACATGGAACGAGGGGTTAATGTGATAGTCATTAGGCAGTTGCAACTTGTAACACACCTCGTTCAATCTCCTCAGGACTTTAAATGGCCCCACAAACCGCCGGCCAAGCTTCCGGCAGGGCAGGCGAAGGGGCAGGTTTCGAGTCGAGAGCCAGACTCGATCTACAGGGGCGTATACTGGACCCTCACTGCGGTGGAGATCGGCGCTCGCCTTCTGCCTGCGGATGGCCCGCTGCAGATGTACGTGTGCAGCGTTCCACGTCTCCTCCGAGCGCCGAAACCACTCATCCACCGCAGGAGCCTCGATCTGGCTCTGATGCCATGGTGCCAGAACCGGCTGATACCCTAACACACACTGGAAAGGGGTCAGGTTAGTAGAGGAGTGGCGAAGAGAGTTCTGAGCCATCTCTGCCCAGGGGATATACCCTGACCACTCCTCCGGCCGGCCCTGGCAATAGGATCTCAGAAACCTACCCACATCCTGGTTCACTCTCTCCACCTGCCCGTTACTCTCAGGGTGGTAACCCGAGGTAAGGCTAACCGAGACCCCCAAGCGTTCCATGAACACCCTCCAGACTCTAGAGGTGAATTGGGGACCCCGATCAGACACTATATCCTTGGGAACCCCGTAGTGCCGGAAGACGTGGGTGAACAAAGTAGGGCAGTAGGGAGACCCGGCATTGGAATGAGACGACATGCCTTAGAGAACCGATCCACAACAACCAGAATAGTGGTATTCCCCTGAGAGGGGGGAAGGTCCGTGACAAAGTCCACCGAGAGGTGAGACCACGGCCGTTGTGGAACGGGCAGGGGTTGTAACTTCCCCCTGGGCAGGTGTCTAGGCGCCTTACACTGAGCGCACACCGAGCAGGAGGAGACATAAACCCTCACATCCCTAGCCAAAGTTGGCCACCAGTGCTTAACACTAAGGCAGTGCACTGTCCGGCCAATACCTGGATGTCCAGAGGAGGGTGACGTATGAGCCCAATAAATGAGACGATCACGGACCTCGAGCGGCACGTACGTCCGACCCACTAGACACTCTGGGGGAGTAGGGTCGGTGCGTAACGCCCACTCAATTTCCGCATCGACCTCCCATACCACCGGTGCCACCAGACAAGACTCCGGCAGTATGGGAGTGGGCTCAATGGACCTCTCCTCTGTGTCATACCGCCGGGACAGGGCGTCTGCCTTACCGTTCTGGGACCCTGGGATGTAAGTGATCTTAAAAACGAACCGGGTCAGAAACATGTTCCACCTAGCCTGACGAGGGTTCAATCTCCTAGCTGCCCGGATGTACTCCAGGTTACGATGGTCAGTCAGAATGAGAAAAGGGTGTTGAGCCCCCTCAAGCTAATGCCTCCACACCTTTAGGGCTTGAACCACGGCTAACAGCTCCCTGTCCCCTACGTCTTAATTACGTTCCGCCGGGCTGAGCTTTTTAGAATAAAAAGCGCAGGGACGGAGCTTAGGAGGCGTGCCGGAGCGTTGCGACAGTACTGCCCCAATACCGGCCTCTGACGCGTCCACCTCTACCTGGAACGCTAAAGCAGGGTCCGGGTACGCCAGCACCGGAGCCGAAGTGAACAGGTCCTTCAGTTTACAAAACGCCCTGTCCGCTTCAGCCGACCACTGCAAACGCACCGGGCCCCCCTTCAGCAGGGAAGTAATGGGAGCTGCCACCTGTCCAAAACCCCGGATAAACCTCCGGTAGTAATTGGCAAAACCCAAAAACTGCTGCACCTCTTTAACAGGGGTTGGGGTTTGCCAGTTACGCACGGCTGACACACGGTCAATCTCCATCTTCACCCCTGACGCGGACAACCGATGACCCAAGAAGGAGATGGACTCCTGGAAAAACAGACATTTCTCTGCCTTGACATACAAGTCATGCTCCAACAGCCTACCCAACACTCGGCGCACCAGGGCTACATGCTCGGCTCGTGTAGCAGAGTACACTAGGATGTCGTCAATGTACACTACCACTCCCTGCCCATGCAGGTCCCGGAAGATCTCGTCCACAAATGATTGGAAGACTGAAGGAGCATTCATTAACCTGTATGGCATGACAAGATACTCATAATGACCTGAGGTGGTACTAAATGCCGTCTTCCATTCATCTCCCTCCCTAATGCGCACCAAGTTATAAGCGCTCCTGAGATCCAGTTTTGTGAAGAAACGCGCTCCGCGCAATGATTCAGTCATACTCGCAATCAGAGGAAGAGGATAACTGTATTTCACAGTGATCTGATTGAGACTACGGTAATCAATACACGGGCGCAACCCTCCATCCTTCTTCTTCACAAAAAAGAAACTTGAGGACGCAGGGGAAGTGGAGGGCCGTATGTATCCTTGTCTCAGGGACTCAGCTATGTATGTCTCCATAGCCGCCGTCTCCTCTTGAGACAGAGGATTCACATGGCTCCGCGGGAGTGCCGCACCTGTCTGGAGGTTTATCGCACAATCTCCCTGTCTATGAGGTGGCAATCGCGTCGCCCTCGTCTTGCTGAACACGAGTGCCAAATCCTCATACTCAGGGGGAATGTGCATTGCGGGCACTTGGTTCGGACTCTCCACCGTGGTCGCCCCAACGGAAACACCTAAACATCGCCCAACACACTGGCCATTCCTTGAGAGCCCTCTGTTGCCACGAAATGGTGGGGTCATGGGTGATTAACCAAGGAAGCCCCAGCACCACGGGATACGCAGGAGAGTCAATTAGGTACAACTGAATAATCTCCTCATGACGCCCCTGCGTCTTCATCTTTAGTGGCGCTGTGACCTCCCTAATCAACCCAGATCCCAACGGGCGGCTATCTAGGGCATGGACAGGAAAGGGTGCATCGACGGGCAGGAGGGGAATCCCTAACTTAGAACAAAATTTCCGATCAATAAAATTCCCAGCTGCGCCTGAATCGACTAGCGCCTTATGCTGGGAATGAGATGCAACCTGAGGAAATACCACAGGTATACACAAGTGAACAACAGAGAGCTCTGGGTGAGTGGGGCGCCTACTCACCTGAAATGACTCCCCAGTGCGTGACCTGTTGCCCAGATTCCCTGGAGACCCTCCCCAGCACCTAGCCGCAGTGTGTCCTCCACGGCCACAGCTGGTGCAGGGGACGGCCCCCCTCGGGTTCTCTCTCCTTCTCTCTCTAGCGCCAGCACCCCCGAGCTCCATAGGGCTCGGCTCGGAGGTGCTGGGGGATGGAATGGACGGCCCCAACTCGGGACGTCCGTGGGTGGCCAGCAGGGTATCCAGACGGATGGACATGTCCACTAGCTGGTCGAAGGACAGATTGGTGTCCCTGCAGGCCAGCTCTCGACGAACGTCCTCACGCAGGCTACACCGATAGTGGTCGATGAGGGCCCTCTCATTCCACCCCGCATCCGCCGCTAGAGTCCGGAAATCCAGGGCGAACTCCTGTGCGCTCCTCTTCCCCTGTCGGAGGTGGAACAGACACTCCCCCGCCGCTTTACCCTCAGGAGGGTGATCGAAAACAGCCCTGAAGCGGCGGGAGAACTCCGCGTAGCTGATGGTGGCGGCGTCTATTCCCCTCCATTCGGCGTTGGCCCACTCCAACGCCTTGCCGGTGAGACAGGAGATGAGGGCGGAAACGGTCTCGTATCCCGAGGGCGCCGGGTGTATGGTGGCCAGGTAGAGTTCCACCTGAAGGAGGAACCCCTGACACCCGGCTGCGGTGCCATCATACGCCCTCGGGAGCGAGAGCCGAATTCTGGAGCTGGATTCCGGAGCTGGTCTGGTGGGGCTGGCCGATGGTGGTGGTAATGTAGGAGGAGGTGTGGGCACGCCTCCCCTTTCCCATCGGCGCAGGGTGTTCATCACCTCCTGCATGGCGGAGCCGAGTTGCTGGATCCTGGCGTCCTGGCAGCTGACCCGATCCTCCAGCGACTCGGTCGCCGCCGCTGCTCCTGCTGACTCCATAGTATGGTGTGTTGTTCTGTCAGAAGCTGATGTGGATGTGGTGTTGGAGTCAGGCGCAGGACACAGAAGCTTAGTCGAAAACGACTTTAATTGTCACAAAGACAAATACAAAATAACGGCCTCAAAACACAGGAGGCGAGCGATTACGCAAACAGTGCATAAAACACTAACAACTAGAAAACAAATAACATTCACCAGCGGACAGGCGGACAACAACACACAACTGCAAACAAAACCAAAGGAAACTTATAGGTGACATAATCAATACATAATACGAAACAGGTGCACCAACAAGACAAAAACAAACAAACACAGAGAACATCAAGCGGTAGCAGCTAGTACTCCGGGGACGACGAACGCCGAAGCCTGCCCGAACAAGGAGGAGGAGCAGTCTCGGCGGAATTCGTGACACTGACTAATCGCCTCCCCCAGAAAACAACTACCATGAGACATCCACTTTCTCATCAGGACCTCCTCTTGGAGAAAATAGCCCTGTGCGACATCTCCCAACTGTTCCACAGGCACAATTTGTTACCGCAACTCTTCTAATGTAGGGTCAGTCCGTTGCGCCTCGATTAAATCGGAGCGGGATACAGATAACGGGATAACAGGGAAAACAGTAACAGACTTCTTTGTGGTATTCTCGTTAGCCAGTTCCGTGACCAGGTCGTCATGGATCATAGAACGTGTCACTGCACACGCAGAGAACACCCCTGGGAAATTCTGCGCACTCTCATCAGGAATCCCTACAATTGAAGGCTTAGTGGAAACCACTAAAGATGGAAACACGATAGGCCACACACGCTCCCCAGCCAAGTTATTTCCAAGGATCACGTCAATACCCTCAATAGGCAATGAAGGACGCACCCCCACAACAACCTCACCTTTCACCAGTCCACAATCCAACATCAGTTTATGCAATGGAACTGACAGTGTTCAAACCTATTCCCCTAATTAGAACACTATTCCCCGAATCAGTCTCCGCAGAGAAGGGTAACACAGATTCCAACACAAATGATTCAGAGGCACCTGTGTCTCTTAGGATCTTTACTGGCACTAGGTTCTTACTTCCTAACATAGACACAAAACCCTCCGTAATGAAAGGTAAATAGTCGGGATCAATATAGCCTTTCACATGGCCCTGGGCATGAGACAATGCGTCAGGAATGAACTGATGTGGAACAGGTGCTGCTAACGCTGTAGGCCTCGATTTACCATAAGCACCTATACTGAATTTACCCCTAGACCTAAGAATCGGACATACATTTTTCCAATGACCTAATTCTTGACAGTAGTGACACTCTTGACCAAAGTCAGTTTTACCACAGGTATCAGGCTCAACCCTAGTTGAATGAAACTCTGCCCGGGAACCGAAGTATCTCGGCGAGCGAGGCCCAAATCTCTGCGAACGCCCCCACTCACTCCGAATACGGGGTTCTGCAAAAACATTTTTGTGAGTCAACACATATTCATCTGCCAAAACTGCAGCTTCAGCGACAGTCTTTATTTTTTGTTCGTTAATGTACGTCGCTATACGATCAGGGATTGTGTCCTTGAATTGTTCTGACATAATCAGATCACACAGCCCTTGGATAGTCATAACTGCAGAGGCGGAACACCAGCGATTAAACTGTGAAGATAATATTTGCGCAAACTCAACATGAGTCTGCTGATCATCCCTTTTTAAAGTTCTAAATCTTGGCGGTAAGCCTCAGGGACCAATTCGTAACTCTGTAACACAGCCGTTTTAACCTTATCATAACTAACACTGTCGGCTACACTAAGAGCTGAATATGCTTCTTGCGCTTTACCAGTCAGCACACACTGCAACATCAAAGTGCTATCAGAATTAGGCCAACTCCTAGCGTCAGCAACACGCTCAAACAACGAAAAGAATGTCTCCGGGTCCTTTTCATTAAACTGGGGCAACAACCGTAAATTCCCAACAATATCAAATGTGTCTGGATTACGACCAAAAGAGGAACGACCCCTACGTAACTCTGGATCACCTTCCCAGAGAAAACTCTCCCCTGAGAGCTTTCCTTCCCTAACCAACTCTAGTCGCTCTTGTTGCAGCTTGATTTTAGCACGCTCCATATCCTGTTTAAATTCCAATTCCCTTTCATATTTTACACGATCATGCCCTAGCTGTTACAGAAGCAGTTCTTTCTGCTGTTCAAAAAGAAGACTACTATGACTAACCGATGGAGCGGTCATTGTAACACTATCGGGGAGACAACGTGTCCTCAGCAGAGGCTGCCCCAGTGGTAACTTCAAGAATACCACTCTCCATCAAATTGGCCTTCAATATTAACCTAATAGAATTTTTTTGACGTTTATCACTAATTTCAACCTTGTAGTGTTCAGCAACCTTCAACAGCTGTTCTTTAGTACATAATTCTAACAGTTCTTCTGATGGAAAGCGAACGAACTCGTCTACATTAGACGCCATAATCAGGAGAAGAAAAAAAATATATATAAATCATAATAATCTCGCTCAAACCCTCTGCCGAGCACACCAGACACAAGAGAAATGACAATCACACTGAGCACCACAGAAGAGAGATGGGATATGGAGCTTCCCCAAAACCTACAATACCTCAACCCTAGTCTTCGTGCGGATTCGCGGTGGGTAATTACGCACTGTAGCCCGCTGGCAAGGAATTAAACCCCCCAGCACGCTGGTAGATTCCCCCAAGCCACGGATGTGCCCCCGAGACAACTGCTCAGTCCACAGACAGCACACAAAAATAACAAACATTTAACCATGCCCAACGTATTCCAAAACAAAACACGTCACTAAGCCTATCAGGGGAAAAAGCTATAGCTCCGGGTAGCAAATGTCACTACCCTACCCAATCTCCCACTGAGGTACACAGCCGATTGTACTCACCTCCGACCGATGTCCCAACAGCGAGTAGAGCAAGAGATTCCAGGCTGGGCCTGGTAACTGGTAACTAACCAATGTACTCTCTCCAACGCAGTACACAACCCCAAACCCAAAGGCAACCAATACTGGGCCTATCAAACTCAAACAAACTAACAAAATGTACAAACAAAGACCCTACAGAATTTGACATTAACTCCACGTTCTCCCAAACACAACGAGTTCAAGATCCCGGACGAACCCCCACTTGTCACGAACCGGCTCAAGTTCGTAACAAAAGGGAGACACGTGGAGACAAGGAATACTCAAAGTATATATTTATTAACTAAAGTAAACTAAATCAAATAACAATGGTGTGTGTAATCAGTAATCAGTAGTGTAAGTGAGTGTTTGCATGCATAAATGTAATATGGAAAGGTGTTGAAAGGTGCCAAAGCAAACAACCAAAAAGCCACAAAAATACCACAACCAAAATCAAAGTATCTGCCTGGAGAGAGTCTCGTCAATGAATGTGGAAGAGGTCCATTTATGCTGGGACACACCCGGCCCAGGTGTTTCCCATGTAGCTGACGACCCTCCCAACTCTGCCCACCGGCATCCTAATAAGGAAACAAGAGCAAAGAGAGAATACGGCAGACAGAGTGGGAGGGTCGTCACACTTTGGAATACAAGGACCCCTCAAAGAAAAATCTATCAGGCAGCAGGATCAAGTATTAGAAATGCGTATTAAGAATGAGTGGTGAAACATAATACTTTGTCATATAGTCAATGTTAATAGGGATGTTTTGGATTGGAAATTAACTGAACTGAACTGTTGTGATCTGTCCTTTCCTGAGGTTACTACGGATGGTGTCGTAATGCAAAGCAGAGATAATTCGGTCCAGAACGGTGTAAACCTCAATAAAAACCAAAAACCCTCTACCCGGCTGAAGAGGAGCAACAAAGGCGTTGAAGACGTTCCTGTCCGACACCACCTCTGCCAGGAGACCTGAATCCAGCATCAAATCAAAGCAATCAATTGCCTTCTCTTTTGTGCCTTTTCTCTCAATAATGTGACAGGAGTCCATGTGGAGTGAGCAGGAAGACAGAGATCTATGCCAATACAACGTTCTTCATAGTTTGGGTATACTGGTTGGCAAAATGGACAAAACAGAATGATGGTGGAGGTGGGGCGGCTCAGGTGTGACATTGGAATTGGGACATTGCCATGGGCAATCCAAGATGAACTATGAAGCTATCTGAAGGACATAAGGAGGATGCCAGAAGATTGAGTGCCGGTAGAGGAAGGGAGTGTTAGTTGAGGTAGTATGTTGGATTGAGGAGTTATTATACACTGCTAAATTGATAGTAATTTAGACTAGGAATGCATTAAGATACTGATCTGTTGTAATTCTTGTTATGAGGAAGGTAATGCTAAAATTATGGAGGATATAAAGGTGTAGTCTGGTAGTGTCAATATGTGCCAAGGTGAGAGTTTTAACTTTGAATGATGGAACCAAGGTGACTGACTAAGAATTGTCATTCAAAATTGGTTTTGGGTAATTCATTTGAGTATGATTATGAATTGTAAGCTGACTGATTGATCTGAATGAAGATATGTGAGTTAAAGATGTTGACACTATTCTTAAACATGTCCTAGGTAGTATGGTTAAAACAATGCTACGTTAGTTTTAATGTGTTAGGAGACTAACACTTATGTTGGAATTATTTTGAGTAGAAATAGTGATATTTTTATTATGAGTATAACCTTGAATGCAAAGACTGGGATTGATAGCATAAACATAATATACTTTTATAAATTTATGGGATTAGTAATCCCATTGGGAGGGATATGATGTGTATTTTTAATGGATTATCAGATGAAATTGAGTTAATTATGAACATATAGTTAACATTCTTTGTGGCTAACTGAATTGGGCCGTTTGTTTTTGTCTCTCTCTTCAAACACAGTGAAGGGAGCGGCACCAGGGTTGAATAGAGTTTGGGCTAGACCTTTGTCTCCTTGGTATCTTCTTGATTGATTACAGCTTGAGGGGGTGAGGAACAGGGGAGCGGGTGATTGGTTGGAGTAATAGTTCAGCCGTCCTCAGGGACAAAGGAAGTGGGCGGAGCAATAAAAGAGCGGGAAAACTGAAGAGGACTATATAAGATGGAGGGAGACCTTAAGAATGGGCGCCCCTCTGCAGACGGGTATCGGCTTTGTTGAAAACTTTAATAAAGTAATTTCTTGATGCAACAAAAACTCTGTAAGACCTTATTTGTAATAAAGTATAGTGGTTATTTTCCACAACAATGAGAGCTTTATGGACGCTACACTGGCGTCCGAACTGGGCATCCCCACTCAGCCCCTCTCCATTCCCATGGACATTAGAGCGCTGGACAGGTGCTCTATAGGCCGGGTCACCCACAATACCACCCCCATCAACCTACGAGTATCAGTGAACCACAGCGAGGCCATCCAATTCCTGCTAATTAAGTCTCCTAAGGTTCCCGTGGTATTGGGTTTCTCTTGGCTCCAGCGACACAACCCCTTTATTGACTGGTCCACTGGTGCCATCATGGACTGGAGCCCGTTTTGCCATGCTCATTGCCTGCAGTCAGTGCAGCCTGCCCTCTTCCTTGGGTCCCTTAGCTTCTGCCGCACCGACCCTATGACCTTGGAATCAACCTTCTCCCAGGCACCACTCCCCCCCGGGAATGACTGTACTCGCTGTCGGGTCCGGAGACCAAGGCTATGGAGACCTACATTGAGGACTACCTAGCTGCCGGGTTCATCCGTCCTTCTGCCTCCCCCGCCGGCAACACCCTGTGCCCGTGCATCGACTACCGGGCCTCAATGACATCACGGTGAAGAACCGCTACCCGCTACCACTTATCTCCTCGGCCTTCGAGCCGCTCCAAGGGGCCAACGTGTTCTCCAAGCTGGACCTACGTAACGCCTACCACGTGGTGCGGATACGGAAGGGGGACGAGTGGAATACTGACTTCAACACGGCCAGCGGTCACTACGAGTATCTGATCATGCCATTTGGCCTTACCAATGCTCCAGCTGTGTTCCAGGCCCTGGTTAATGATGTTCTCCGCGAAATGTTGAACCGTTTCGTCTTCGTCTACCTCGACGACATCCTCATCTTCTCCCGCTCCGCCCAAGAACACGTGCTCCACGTCCGACAGGTCCTCCAACGCCTCCTGGAGAACCAGCTTTTTATGAAAGCGGAGAAATGCGAATTCCCTCGCTCCATCATCACCTTCCTGGGCTACAGAGTGCAGCTGCAATGTTTCCTGGGATTCGCCTTTTATTGCCGCTTTATCCGGGGTTACAACACCCTGGCTTCCCCCCTGTCTGCACTCACCTCTCCCAAGGTTCCGTTCACATGGTCCCCAGCTGCTGACCGGGCGTTCCGGGACCTCAAACACAGTTTCACCACTGCTCCCATCTTGGTTCATCCTGACCCGTCCCACCAGTTCGTGGTGGAGGCCGATTCTTTCGATGTCGGAGTGGGGTCGGTCCTGTCCCAGCGTTCGGCCCTGGACTTCAAGCTCTTCTCCCATCGCCTCAACTCCACAGAGAGGAATTATGATGTGGGGAATCATGAGCTTCTCGCGGTGAAGATGGAGTTGGAGGAGTGGAGGCACTGGCTGGAGGGGGCGGAACATCTGTTAATTGTGTGGACAGACCATAAGAACTTGGAATATCTCCGCACCGCCAAGCGTCTCAATTCCAGGCAAGCTAGGTGGGCCCTGCTTTTCACCCGGTTCAACTTCTCCCTCTCATACCGACCAGGATCCAAGAATGTCAAGCCAGATGCGCTGTCACGCCGCTATAGCCCCGCGCCTACACCCCCAGAATCCGAGACCATCCTTCCCACCTCGTGCTTTGCGACGGCACTCAGGGGAATAGGGAAGCAGGTCCGGGAGGCACAGCGTTCCCAGCCGAACCCCGGAGAGGGCCCTGATAATGGAATGTATGTTCCTGACGCTTTCCCCCCGGTTTGTCAGCCCTTTCCCTATCTCCAAGATCATTAGCCCCTCTGCTGTTCGTCTTCTGTTGCCCCGTACTCTCCGTATACATCCCACTTTTCATGTCTAGGATCAAACCCATGTCTCACAGCCCTTTGTCTCCTGTTTCCAGGCCCACCCCTCTCCTCCGTCTCATCGACGGCTAACCGGCTTACACAGTGAGGCGTCTCCTGAAGGTTCGACCTCGGGGCAGGGGATTCCAGTACCTGGTTGACTGGGAGGGTTATGGCCCGGAGGAGAGGTGCTGGGTCCCCGCTAGGGACATCCTGGACCCAGGAATGGATCTTTGCGAAGAGATAGCCATGTACAACTAAGTAGTGATGGGAGACTGAGAGGCTTTGATACGAGCCCCTCAAAGAGCCTCACAACTCAATAGGCTTCATCTAGAAAGACATCTGAGAGCTGCACAGTGATTGGTTGCTCACAGCCAGGCCAGACAGACTCTGTTGACAAGTGTTCTTATAACTATACCTGTACAGCATTGTCTGGCTATGTATTTCATCAATACAACTTCACCTGTGTCTGTTTGATAGCTGTGTTTGCTTTGATTGAATTAAATCTACAGGTTTGTGTTGGATGATTTGTTCACATGCATTTTGTATTGATCCGTAAGGTCCATTATCCATTATGTGATGTTGAAAGGCCAGTCTTTGGAAAGAAATGAGCTGCAATACATGGCTCAACCAGGAGAGGTCACTGCTCCACTAGTAACAGGTCTGGTATGGAGTCATGGAGGCCCGTTCTCCAATCTGGGCTTTGAGATCCGCAGCACTGCTGTTTCTTATTCTTCTTCTCTATTCAGACCCTGATTCAGATCAGAGCAAAATCTCGGCTTTGACAGATAGACAAATATACAGAGAGATGTGTGTGTGCATATCCCCCCTCCCCCACCCCACCCATAAAAAAAAAAGAAGAAATGTGGTTGTCCCACTGGATATCATAAGTTGAATGCACCAATTTGTAAGTCGCTCTGGATAAGAGCGTCCGCTAAATGATGTAAATGTAAATGAAAATGCATATCCCTCAGCAGTAGATCAATAGCCTGATCAGGACAGCTCAAATTCTGTTTCAAGTGTTTACAGAGACTTTACACTCTGTTGTCCCAGAGAGTTATAGCAGTCCCCTCTCTCGATTCCTCTCTGGTCTTTTTTGCAGTCTACGTCTATCCTGATGTAAAAGTGGAGAGAAAACAATAAGGTAAATCAGCCTTATAAATTATAAATAGTGTTTGCTAAATTCAATGCAAATCAATGATCAGCACTTGGCTATTCCTACAGGAGCATAGTGTTTGTATTTAGAAATAAACAGTAAACATTTCACAATCGTATCACGCCAGAGAGGCAATATTACTCTGCATGCTACACAAGTGTTTTCTTTCTCTTTCAGCGTGTCAGAAATTACAGAGGCGCAGGCAACGAGCAAGGCAATTTCCTCCTCATTAAAAACCTGCAGGAATTAAGCATTTGGGTGACACACACACAAATGCAGAGCGACGCTGCAGAGCTTTACTCACACTAACACAACCTGACGGAGTAATCAAAGTCATACACATTGATTCCCTCTCTCTCTCCCTCTTTCTTATATATCTGTCATATCTTTCTTTCTCTCTCTCCATCTCCTTTCTCCTTTTTTTGTTTCACCAATTCACTCTCCTTTTCCTTTTTACACTCTCTTCTCTTCCTTCATTTCTCTCCATTCTCTCTTCCTTTTCCTTTCCCCCTTATCTTCCTTTTCCCCCCTTATCTTCTCTCTCCCTCCTCTCTCTCCATCCTTCTCTCTCCCTCCTCTCGCTCTCATCCTTCTCTCTCCCTCCTCTCTCTCTCCCTCCTTCTCTCTCTCCCATCTCCCTCTTCCCTTTCTGTGTTCACATCAGATGCTGTAAGCCTATACACAGAGCATTGCAGCCCAGCCCAGTTTCAACAGCCCTCTCGTTTGTTCTCTGTTTCCTCCCTCTGTCTCCTTCTCCCTCACCCTCTCTCTCTGTGCTGTTTTCTGGGTGGGGGTGGAGAGGTAATGCGATGCAGAGAGAGAGAACTGGAGCGAGACCAAGCCCTATCTCAGTCAGAGAGAACACAGAGGTTCACATAGGGCTGGGTTACACCTCCCCGAGCCTGCTCACACACACGCACACACACACACACACACATGTAGAGTACATACTGTATAAACATACACACACACACATTGGTGATTGCAATTTCCATTTTCCTTTTGTGTGTATACAGTGCCTTCAGAAAGTAGTCCTACCACTTGACTTATTCCACATTTTGTAGTGTTACAGCCTGAATTCAAAATTGATTAAATTTTGTTTTTTTTCTCAACCATATACACACAATTCCCCCATCATGACAAAGTGAAAACATGTTTTTTGAAGTTTAGCAAATGTATTGAAAATGAAATGCAGACATATCTAATTTACATCAGTATTCACACCCCTGAGTCAATACTTTTTAGAAGCACCTTTGGCAGTGATTACAGCTGTGAGTTTTTCTGGGTAAGTCTCTAAGAGCTTTCCACACCTGGATGTGCAACATTTGCCTATTATTCTTTTCAAAATTCTTCAAGCTCTGTCAAATGGGTGGTTGAGCATGGCTAGACAACCATTTTCAGGTCTTCAAGTAGATTTAAGTCAAAACTGTAACTCGGCCACTCAGGAACAATTACTGTCTTGGTAAGCAACTCCAGTTTAGATTTGGCCTTGAGTTTTATCCTGCTGAAAGGTGAATTCATCTCCCAGTGTCTGTTGGAAAGCAGACTGAACCAGGTTTTCCTCTAGGATTTTGCCTATGCTTAGCTCCATTCCATTTTTTTTTTATCCTGGAAAACCCCCAGTCCTTAACGATTACAAGCATACCCATACCAACTTATTATGTGACTTGTTAAGCACATATTTACTCCTGAACTTATTTAGGCTTGCCATAAGAAAGGGGTTGAACACTTATTTAGTCAAGACATTTCAGCTTTTCATTTTTTATTAATTTGTAAAAAAAAAAAAAAAAAATGAAAAACATAATTACACTTGGGGGTACTGTGTGTAGGCCAGTGACAATTTAATGTAATTTTGAGGGGGAAAAGTCAAGGGGTGTGAATACTTTCTGAAGGCACTGTATGTGTGTGCATGTGTATGTGTGTGTATCTTTGTGTGTGTGTGTCTGTGTGTGTGTGTGTTTGCGTCTGTGTGTATGTTTGTGTCTGTGTGTGTGCATTTGCATGTGTTTCTGTGTGTATATATTATACACCTGCTGCAGTGCTGCCCATTTGTGAAAAGGTAAATTGAATTTTACAGGCACAAAGCGGAGTTCCCTGTGGTCCTTTGGAAAAAGCCCACTTTGTGAGTCTAAAGCTTTTAAAAGATTTTCTCTCTCTCTTGAAATGGGGGTGTGAGAACGGCTGATCAATACGCTCATTAAAGAGCTATGTCTTTCTAAGGCTCTGTCTCAACGCAGCTCGGCAGGACACAGAGGAGAGAGAGGGAAACGACCTCAAGTAACAGCTTTTAAAAGAGTTCCTTATCTTAAAACTTCCCCACCACACCTCTGATGATGAGTTCCAAATAACTAGTCAAAAGGAGTTTCTAGTCTAAAAGTAGCCAAACACAGTTCAGAGTTGCCAGTGTAAAACAGGCGGCAGGTAGCCTCGAGGTTAGAGCATTGTGCCAGTAACCATATTGTCATTGTGCAGATGGATTCTTCAATCTGTTAATCACATATATTTTTAGCAGCCTGTATCTTCTGTTGTGCTATAACATGTCTCTCCACTGAATGTACCCACACATATTTGCACGGCATACGCATGCACGCACACACACACAGGGTTTTTGTGATGTGTTGTTCTTTCTCTTGTAGTTATTATTATACAGTATGGTGTGTGGTAACACTGAGAGGAGATCAACAGCAGGGCAGAAAGGCTGCCCACACAATTAACTCACTGTGTGAGGTTGTCAGGTAGAACACAATTAACTCACTGTGTGAGGGTGTCAGGTAGAACACAATTAACTCACTGTGTGAGGGTGTCAGGTAGAACGCAATTAACTCACTGTGTGAGTGTCACGATCGTCGTAAGAACCGGACCAAGGCGCAGTGTGATAGGCGTACATCTTTTTAATGAGTACTTAACCCTCCCGTTGTCCTAGGGTCAAAATGACCCGCCACTGTGTTGAACCAACTTTATTTAATTTTTATATTTTGGGGATCATTTGTGAGAAGGAGGCAGTGAGACTTTAAAGAAAGTATCACTGCCTCCTTCTCACAAATGATCCAAAAAATATAAAAATTAAATAAAGTTGGTTTAACACAGTGGCGGGTCATTTTGACCCTAGGACAACGGGAGGGTTAATACAATCACAAAAACAACAAAACGATACGTGAAGTCTAAAGGTTCAAAAACACAAACCTATAAAGAACAAGATCCCACAAATAACTGTGCAAAACAGGCTGCCTAATTATGGTTCCCAATCAGAGACAACGAGCAACAGCTGCCTCTGATCGGGAACCACCCTGGCCAACATAGATCTAAACGATCTAGAATAAACACATAGAAACTACAACATAGAAACTAACACCCTGGCTCAACATAAAAGAGTCCCCAGAGCCAGGGCGTGACAGTGAGGGTGTCAGGCAGAACATAATTTACTCACTGTGTGAGGGTTTCAGGTAGAACACAATTAACTCACTGTGTGAGGGTGTCAGGTAGAACACAATTAACTCAATGTGTGAGGGTGTCAGGTAGAACACAATTAACTCACTGTGTGAGGGTTTCAGGTAGAACACAATTAACTCACTGTGTGAGGGTTTCAGGTAGAACACAATTAACTCACTATGTGAGGATGGCAGGTAGAACACAATTAACTCACTGTGTGAGGATGTCAGGTAGAACCCAATTAACTCAATGTGTGAGGGTTTCAGGTAGAACACAATTAACTCACTGTGTGAGTGTGTCAGGTAGAACACAATTAACTCACTGTGTGAGGGTTTCAGGTAGAACACAATTAACTCACTGTGTGAGGGTGTCAGGTAGAACACAATTGAATCACTGTGTGAGGGTGTCAGGTAGAACACAATTAACTCACTGTGTGAGGATGTCAGGTAGAACACAATAACTCTCTGTGTGAGGGTGAAGGTAGAACACAATTAACTCACTGTGTGAGGATGTCAGGTAGAACACAATTAACTCAATGTGTGAGGGTGTCAGATAGAACACAATTAACTCACTGTGTGAGGGTGTCAGGTAAAACCCAATTAACTCACTGTGTGAGGGTGTCAGGTAGAACACAATTAACTCAATGTGTGAGGGTGTCAGGTAGAACACAATTAACTCACTGTGTGAGGGTGTCAGGTAGAACACAATTAACTCACTGTGTGAGGGTGTCAGGTAGAACACAAGTAACTCACTGTGTGAGGGTGTCAGGCAGAACATAATTTACTCACTGTGTGAGGGTTTCAGGTAGAACACAATTAACTCACTGTGTGAGGGTGTCAGGTAGAACACAATTAACTCACTGTGTGAGGGTGTCAGGTAGAACACAATTAACTCACTGTGTGAGGGTTTCAGGTAGAACACGATTAACTCACTGTGTGAGGGTTTCAGGTAGAACACAATTAACTCACTATGTGAGGGTGGCAGGTGGAACACAATTAACTCACTGTGTGAGGATGTCAGGTAGTACCCAATTAACTCACTGTGTGAGTGTGTCAGGTAAAACCCAATTAACTCACTGTGTGAGGGTGTCAGGTAGAACACAATTAACTCACTATGTGAGGATGTCAGGTAGAACACAATTAACTCAATGTGTGAGGGTGTCAGGTAGAACACAATTAACTCACTGTGTGAGGGTGTCAGGTAGAACACAATTAACTCACTGTGTGAGGGTTTCAGGTAGAACACAATTAACTCACTGTGTGAGGATTTCAGGTAGAACACAATTAACTCACTGTGTGAGGGTGTCAGGTAGAACACAATTAACTCAATGTGTGAGGGTGTCAGGTAAACCCCAATTAACTCACTGTGTGAGGGTGTCAGGTAGAACACAATTAACTCACTGTGTGAGGGTTTCAGGTAGAACACAATTAACTCACTGTGTGAGGGTGTCAAGTCGAACACAATTAACTCGCTGTGTGAGGGTGTCAGGTAGAACACAATTAACTCACTGTGTGAGGATGTCAGGTAGAATCCAATTAACTCAATGTGTGAGGGTGTCAGATAGAACACAATTAACTCACTGTGTGAGGGTGTCAGGTAAAACCCAATTAACTCACTGTGTGAGGGTTTCAGGTAGAACACAATTAACTCACTGTGTGAGGGTGTCAGGTAGAACACAATTAACTCACTGTGTGAGGGTTTCAGGTAGAACACAATTAACTCACTGTGTGAGGGTGTCAGGTAGAACACAATTAAATCACTGTGTGAGGGTGTCAGGTAGAACACAATTAACTCACTGTGTGAGGATGTCAGGTAGAACACAATTAACTCACTGTGTGAGGGTGAAGGTAGAACACAATTAACTCACTGTGTGAGGATGTCAGGTAGAACACAATTAACTCAATGTGTGAGGGTGTCAGGTAAAACCCAATTAACTCACTGTGTGAGGGTGTCAGGTAGAACACAATTAACTCACTGTGTGAGGGTTTCAGGTAGAACACAATTAACTCACTGTGTGAGGGTGTCAAGTCGAACACAATTAACTCACTATGTGAGGGTGTCAAGTCGAACACAATTAACTCGCTGTGTGAGGGTGTCAGGTAGAACACAATTAACTCACTGTGTGAGGATGTCAAGTAGAACCCAATTAACTCAATGTGTGAGGGTGTCAGATAGAACCCAATTAACTCACTGTGTGAGGGTATCAGGTAAAACCCAATTAACTCACTGTGTGAGGGTGTCAGGTAGAACACAATTAACTCACTGTGTGAGGATGTCAGGTAGAACAAAATTAACTCAATGTGTGAGTGTGTCAGGTAGAACACAATTAACTCACTGTATTAGGGTGTCAGTTAAAACCCAATTAACTCACTGTGTGAGGGTGTCAGGTAGAACATAATTAACTCACTGTGTGAGGGTGTCAGGTAAAACCCAATTAACTCACTGTGTGAGGATGTCAGGTAGAACACAATTAACTCATTGTGTGAGGGTTTCAGGTAGAACACAATTAACTCACTGTGTGAGGGTGTCAAGTCGAACACAATTAACTCGCTGTGTGAGGGTGTCAGATAGAACACAATTAACTCACTGTGTGAGGATGTCAAGTAGAACCCAATTAACTCAATGTGTGAGGGTGTCAGATAGAACCCAATTAACTCACAGTGTGAGGGTGTCAGGTAAAACCCAATTAACTCACTGTGTGAGGGTGTCAGGTAGAACACAATTAACTCACTGTGTGAGGATGTCAGGTAGAACACAATTAACTCAATGTGTGAGGGTGTCAGGTAGAACACAATTAACTCACTGTGTGAGGGTGTCAGGTAAAACCCAATTTTCTCACTGTGTGAGGGTGTCAGGTAGAACACAATTAACTCACTGTGTGAGGGTGTCAGGTAAAACCCAATTAACTCACTGTGTGAGGATGTCAGGTAGAACACAATTAACTCACTGTGTGAGGGTTTCAGGTAGAGCACAATTAACTCACTGTGTGAGGGTGTCAAGTCGAACACAATTAACTCGCTGTGTGAGGGTGTCAGGTAGAACACAATTAACTAACTGTGTGAGGGTATCAGGTAGAACACAATTAACTCACTGTGTGAGGGTGTCAGGTAGAACACAATTAACTCACTGTGTGAGGGTGCAAGTAGAACACAATTAACTCACTGTTTGAGGATGTCAGGTAGAACCCAATTAACTCACTGTGTGAGGGTGTCAGGTAGAACACAATTAACTCACTGTGTGAGGATGTCAGGTAGAACAAAATTAACTCACTGTGTGAGGGTGTCAGGTAGAACACAAGTAACTCACTGTGTGAGGGTGTCAGGCAGAACATAATTTACTCACTGTGTGAGGGTTTCAGGTAGAACACAATTAACTCACTGTGTGAGGGTGTCAGGTAGAACACAATTAACTCACTGTGTGAGGGTGTCAGGTAGAACACAATTAACTCATTGTGTGAGGGTTTCAGGTAGAACACGATTAACTCACTGTGTGAGGGTTTCAGGTAGAACACAATTAACTCACTATGTGAGGGTGGCAGGTGGAACACAATTAACTCACTGTGTGAGGATGTCAGGTAGAACCCAATTAACTCACTGTGTGAATGTGTCAGGTAAAACCCAATTAACTCACTGTGTGAGGGTGTCAGGTAGAACACAATTAACTCACTATGTGAGGATGTCAGGTAGAACACAATTAACTCAATGTGTGAGGGTGTCAGGTAGAACACAATTAACTCACTGTGTGAGGGTGTCAGGTAGAACACAATTAACTCACTGTGTGAGGGTTTCAGGTAGAACACAATTAACTCACTGTGTGAGGATTTCAGGTAGAACACAATTAACTCACTGTGTGAGGGTGTCAGGTAGAACACAATTAACTCAATGTGTGAGGGTGTCAGGTAAACCCCAATTAACTCACTGTGTGAGGGTGTCAGGTAGAACACAATTAACTCACTGTGTGAGGGTTTCAGGTAGAACACAATTAACTCACTGTGTGAGGGTGTCAAGTCGAACACAATTAACTCGCTGTGTGAGGGTGTCAGGTAGAACACAATTAACTCACTGTGTGAGGATGTCAGGTAGAATCCAATTAACTCAATGTGTGAGGGTGTCAGATAGAACACAATTAACTCACTGTGTGAGGGTGTCAGGTAAAACCCAATTAACTCACTGTGTGAGGGTTTCAGGTAGAACACAATTAACTCACTGTGTGAGGGTGTCAGGTAGAACACAATTAACTCACTGTGTGAGGGTTTCAGGTAGAACACAATTAACTCACTGTGTGAGGGTGTCAGGTAGAACACAATTAAATCACTGTGTGAGGGTGTCAGGTAGAACACAATTAACTCACTGTGTGAGGATGTCAGGTAGAACACAATTAACTCACTGTGTGAGGGTGAAGGTAGAACACAATTAACTCACTGTGTGAGGATGTCAGGTAGAACACAATTAACTCAATGTGTGAGGGTGTCAGGTAAAACCCAATTAACTCACTGTGTGAGGGTGTCAGGTAGAACACAATTAACTCACTGTGTGAGGGTTTCAGGTAGAACACAATTAACTCACTGTGTGAGGGTGTCAAGTCGAACACAATTAACTCACTATGTGAGGGTGTCAAGTCGAACACAATTAACTCGCTGTGTGAGGGTGTCAGGTAGAACACAATTAACTCACTGTGTGAGGATGTCAAGTAGAACCCAATTAACTCAATGTGTGAGGGTGTCAGATAGAACCCAATTAACTCACTGTGTGAGGGTATCAGGTAAAACCCAATTAACTCACTGTGTGAGGGTGTCAGGTAGAACACAATTAACTCACTGTGTGAGGATGTCAGGTAGAACAAAATTAACTCAATGTGTGAGTGTGTCAGGTAGAACACAATTAACTCACTGTATTAGGGTGTCAGTTAAAACCCAATTAACTCACTGTGTGAGGGTGTCAGGTAGAACATAATTAACTCACTGTGTGAGGGTGTCAGGTAAAACCCAATTAACTCACTGTGTGAGGATGTCAGGTAGAACACAATTAACTCATTGTGTGAGGGTTTCAGGTAGAACACAATTAACTCACTGTGTGAGGGTGTCAAGTCGAACACAATTAACTCGCTGTGTGAGGGTGTCAGATAGAACACAATTAACTCACTGTGTGAGGATGTCAAGTAGAACCCAATTAACTCAATGTGTGAGGGTGTCAGATAGAACCCAATTAACTCACAGTGTGAGGGTGTCAGGTAAAACCCAATTAACTCACTGTGTGAGGGTGTCAGGTAGAACACAATTAACTCACTGTGTGAGGATGTCAGGTAGAACACAATTAACTCAATGTGTGAGGGTGTCAGGTAGAACACAATTAACTCACTGTGTGAGGGTGTCAGGTAAAACCCAATTTTCTCACTGTGTGAGGGTGTCAGGTAGAACACAATTAACTCACTGTGTGAGGGTGTCAGGTAAAACCCAATTAACTCACTGTGTGAGGATGTCAGGTAGAACACAATTAACTCACTGTGTGAGGGTTTCAGGTAGAGCACAATTAACTCACTGTGTGAGGGTGTCAAGTCGAACACAATTAACTCGCTGTGTGAGGGTGTCAGGTAGAACACAATTAACTAACTGTGTGAGGGTATCAGGTAGAACACAATTAACTCACTGTGTGAGGGTGTCAGGTAGAACACAATTAACTCACTGTGTGAGGGTGCAAGTAGAACACAATTAACTCACTGTTTGAGGATGTCAGGTAGAACCCAATTAACTCACTGTGTGAGGGTGTCAGGTAGAACACAATTAACTCACTGTGTGAGGGTTTCAGGTAGAACACAATTAACTCACTGTGTGAGGGTGTCAAGTAGAACACAATTAACTCACTGTGTGAGGATGTCAGGTAGAACACAATTAACTCACTGTGTGAGGGTTTCAGGTAGAACACAATTAACTCACTGTGTGAGGGTGTCAGGTAGAACACAATTAAATCACTGTGTGAGGGTGTCAGGTAGAACACAATTAACTCACTGTGTGAGGATGTCAGGTAGAACACAATTAACTCACTGTGTGAGGGTGAAGGTAGAACACAATTAACTCATTGTGTGAGGATGTCAGGTAGAACACAATTAACTCAATGTGTGAGGGTGTCAGGTAAAACCCAATTAACTCACTGTGTGAGGGTGTCAGGTAGAACACAATTAACTCAATGTGTGAGGGTGTCAGGTAAAACCCAATTAACTCACTGTGTGAGGGTGTCAGGTAGAACACAATTAACTCACTGTGTGAGGGTTTCAGGTAGAACACAATTAACTCACTGTGTGAGGATGTCAAGCAGAACACAATTAACTCAATGTGTGAGGGTGTCAGATAGAACCCAATTAACTCACTGTGTGAGGGTGTCAGGTAAAACCCAATTAACTCACTGTGTGAGGGTTTCAGGTAGAACACAATTAACTCACTGTGTGAGGGTGTCAAGTCGAACACAATTAACTCACTATGTGAGGGTGTCAAGTCGAACACAATTAACTCGCTGTGTGAGGGTGTCAGGTAGAACACAATTAACTCACAGTGTGAGGATGTCAAGTAGAACCCAATTAACTCAATGTGTGAGGGTGTCAGATAGAACCCAATTAACTCACTGTGAGGGTGTCAGGTAAAACCCAATTAACTCACTGTGTGAGGGTGTCAGGTAGAAAACAATTAACTCACTGTGTGAGGATGTCAGGTAGAACAAAATTAACTCAATGTGTGAGGGTGTCAGGTCGAACACAATTAACTCACTGTATTAGGGTGTCAGTTAAAACCCAATTAACTCACTGTGTGAGGGTGTCAGGTAGAACATAATTAACTCACTGTGTGAGGGTGTCAGGTAAAACCCAATTAACTCACTGTGTGAGGATGTCAGGTAGAACACAATTAACTCACTGTGTGAGGGTTTCAGGTAGAACACAATTAACTCACTGTGTGAGGGTGTCAAGTCGAACACAATTAACTCGCTGTGTGAGGGTGTCAGGTAGAACACAATTAACTCACTGTGTGAGGATGTCAAGTAGAACCCAATTAACTCAATGTGTGAGGGTGTCAGATAGAACCCAATTAACTCACTGTGTGAGGGTGTCAGGTAAAACCCAATTAACTCACTGTGTGAGGGTGTCAGGTAGAACACAATTAACTCAATGTGTGAGGGTGTCAGGTAGAACACAATTAACTCACTGTGTGAGGGTGTCAGGTAAAACCCAATTTTCTCACTGTGTGAGGGTGTCAGGTAGAACACAATTAACTCACTGTGTGAGGGTGTCAGGTAAAACACAATTAACTCACTGTGTGAGGATGTCAGGTAGAACACAATTAACTCACTGTGTGAGGGTGTCAGGTAGAACACAATTAACTAACTGTGTGAGGGTGTCAAGTCGAACACAATTAACTCACTGTGTGAGGGTGTCAGGTAGAACACAATTAACTCACTGTGTGAGGGTGAAGGTAGAACACAATTAACTCACTGTTTGAGGATGTCAGGTAGAACCCAATTTACTCACTGTGTGAGGGTGTCAGGTAGAACACAATTAACTCACTGTGTGAGGGTTTCAGGTAGAACACAATTAACTCACTGTGTGAGGGTGTCAAGTAGAACACAATTAACTCACTGTGTGAGGATGTCAGGTAGAACACAATTAACTCACTGTGTGAGGGTTTCAGGTAGAACACAATTAACTCACTGTGTGAGGGTGTCAGGTAGAACACAATTAAATCACTGTGTGAGGGTGTCAGGTAGAACACAATTAACTCACTGTGTGAGGATGTCAGGTAGAACACAATTAACTCACTGTGTGAGGGTGAAGGTAGAACACAATTAACTCACTGTGTGAGGATGTCAGGTAGAACACAATTAACTCAATGTGTGAGGGTGTCAGGTAAAACCCAATTAACTCACTGTGTGAGGGTGTCAGGTAGAACACAATTAACTCAATGTGTGAGGGTGTCAGGTAAAACCCAATTAACTCACTGTGTGAGGGTGTCAGGTAGAACACAATTAACTCACTGTGTGAGGGTTTCAGGTAGAACACAATTAACTCACTGTGTGAGGGTGTCAAGTCGAACACAATTAACTCACTATGTGAGGGTGGCAAGTCGAACACAATTAACTCACTGTGTGAGGGTTTCAGGTAGAACAGAATTAACTCACTGTGTGAGGGTGTCAAGTCGAACACAATTAACTCACTATATGTGGGTGTCAAGTCGAACACAATTAACTCGCTGTGTGAGGGTGTCAGGTAGAACACAATTAACTCACTGTGTGAGGATGTCAAGTAGAACCCAATTAACTCAATGTGTGAGGGTGTCAGATAGAACCCAATTAACTCACTGTGTGAGGGTGTCATGTAAAACCCAATTAACACACTGTGTGAGGGTTTCAGGTAGAACACAATTAACTCACTGTGTGAGGGTGTCAAGTCGAACACAATTAACTCACTATGTGAGGGTGTCAAGTCGAACACAATTAACTCGCTGTGTGAGGGTGTCAGGTAGAACACAATTAACTCACTGTGTGAGGATGTCAAGTAGAACCCAATTAACTCAATGTGTGAGGGTGTCAGATAGAACCCAATTAACTCACTGTGTGAGGGTGTCAGGTAAAACCCAATTAACTCACTGTGTGAGGGTGTCAGGTAGAACACAATTAACTCACTGTGTGAGGATGTCAGGTAGAACACAATTAACTCAATGTGTGAGGGTGTCAGGTAGAACACAATTAACTCACTGTATTAGGGTGTCAGTTAAAACCCAATTAACTCACTGTGTGAGGATGTCAGGTAGAACAAAATTAACTCAATGTGTGAGGGTGTCAGGTCGAACACAATTAACTCACTGTATTAGGGTGTCAGTTAAAACCCAATTAACTCACTGTGTGAGGGTGTCAGGTAGAACATAATTAACTCACTGTGTGAGGGTGTCAGGTAAAACCCAATTAACTCACTGTGTGAGGATGTCAGGTAGAACACAATTAACTCACTGTGTGAGGGTTTCAGGTAGAACACAATTAACTCACTGTGTGAGGGTGTCAAGTCGAACACAATTAACTCGCTGTGTGAGGGTGTCAGGTAGAACACAATTAACTCACTGTGTGAGGATGTCAAGTAGAACCCAATTAACTCACTGTGTGAGGGTGTCAGGTAGAACACAATTAACTCAATGTGTGAGGGTGTCAGGTAGAACACAATTAACTCACTGTGTGAGGGTGTCAGGTAAAACCCAATTTTCTCACTGTGTGAGGGTGTCAGGTAGAACACAATTAACTCACTGTGTGAGGGTGTCAGGTAAAACCCAATTAACTCACTGTGTGAGGATGTCAGGTAGAACACAATTAACTCACTGTGTGAGGGTGTCAGGTAGAACACAATTAACTAACTGTGTGAGGGTGTCAAGTCGAACACAATTAACTCACTGTGTGAGGGTGTCAGGTAGAACACAATTAACTCACTGTGTGAGGGTGAAGGTAGAACACAATTAACTCACTGTTTGAGGATGTCAGGTAGAACCCAATTTACTCACTGTGTGAGGGTGTCAGGTAGAACACAATTAACTCACTGTGTGAGGGTTTCAGGTAGAACACAATTAACTCACTGTGTGAGGGTGTCAAGTAGAACACAATTAACTCACTGTGTGAGGATGTCAGGTAGAACACAATTAACTCACTGTGTGAGGGTTTCAGGTAGAACACAATTAACTCACTGTGTGAGGGTGTCAGGTAGAACACAATTAAATCACTGTGTGAGGGTGTCAGGTAGAACACAATTAACTCACTGTGTGAGGATGTCAGGTAGAACACAATTAACTCACTGTGTGAGGGTGAAGGTAGAACACAATTAACTCACTGTGTGAGGATGTCAGGTAGAACACAATTAACTCAATGTGTGAGGGTGTCAGGTAAAACCCAATTAACTCACTGTGTGAGGGTGTCAGGTAGAACACAATTAACTCAATGTGTGAGGGTGTCAGGTAAAACCCAATTAACTCACTGTGTGAGGGTGTCAGGTAGAACACAATTAACTCACTGTGTGAGGGTTTCAGGTAGAACACAATTAACTCACTGTGTGAGGGTGTCAAGTCGAACACAATTAACTCACTATGTGAGGGTGTCAAGTCGAACACAATTAACTCACTGTGTGAGGGTTTCAGGTAGAACAGAATTAACTCACTGTGTGAGGGTGTCAAGTCGAACACAATTAACTCACTATATGAGGGTGTCAAGTCGAACACAATTAACTCGCTGTGTGAGGGTGTCAGGTAGAACACAATTAACTCACTGTGTGAGGATGTCAAGTAGAACCCAATTAACTCAATGTGTGAGGGTGTCAGATAGAACCCAATTAACTCACTGTGTGAGGGTGTCATGTAAAACCCAATTAACACACTGTGTGAGGGTTTCAGGTAGAACACAATTAACTCACTGTGTGAGGGTGTCAAGTCGAACACAATTAACTCACTATGTGAGGGTGTCAAGTCGAACACAATTAACTCGCTGTGTGAGGGTGTCAGGTAGAACACAATTAACTCACTGTGTGAGGATGTCAAGTAGAACCCAATTAACTCAATGTGTGAGGGTGTCAGATAGAACCCAATTAACTCACTGTGTGAGGGTGTCAGGTAAAACCCAATTAACTCACTGTGTGAGGGTGTCAGGTAGAACACAATTAACTCACTGTGTGAGGATGTCAGGTAGAACACAATTAACTCAATGTGTGAGGGTGTCAGGTAGAACACAATTAACTCACTGTATTAGGGTGTCAGTTAAAACCCAATTAACTCACTGTGTGAGGGTGTCAGGTAGAACATAATTAACTCACTGTGTGAGGGTGTCAGGTAAAACCCAATTATCTCACTGTGTGAGGATGTCAGGTAGAACCCAATTTTCTCACTGTGTGAGGGTTTCAGGTAGAACACAATTAACTCACTGTGTGAGGGTTTCAAGTCGAACACAATTAACTCGCTGTGTGAGGATGTCAAGTAGAACCCAATTAACTAACTGTGTGAGGGTGTCAAGTCGAACACAATTAACTCACTGTGTGAGGGTGTCAGGTAGAACACAATTAACTCACTGTGTGAGGGTGCAGGTAGAACACAATTAACTCACTGTTTGAGGATGTCAGGTAGAACCCAATTAACTCACTGTGTGAGGGTGAAGGTAGAACACAATTAACTCACTGTGTGAGGATGTGAGGTAGAACACAATTAACTCAATGTGTGAGGGTGTCAGGTAAAACCCAATTAACTCACTGTGTGAGGGTGTCAGGTAGAACACAATTAACTCAATGTGTGAGGGTGTCAGGTAAAACACAATTAACTCACTGTGTGAGGATGTCAGGTAGAACACAATTAACTCACTGTGTGAGGGTTTCAGGTAGAACACAATTAACTCACTGTGTGAGGGTGTCAAGTCGAACACAATTAACTCACTATGTGAGGGTGTCAAGTCGAACACAATTAACTCGCTGTGTGAGTGTGTCAGGTAGAACACAATTAACTCACTGTGTGAGGATGTCAAGTAGAACCCAATTAACTCAATGTGTGAGGGTGTCAGATAGAACCCAATTAACTCACTGTGTGAGGGTGTCAGGTAAAACCCAATTAACTCACTGTGTGAGGGTTTCAGGTAGAACACAATTAACTCACTGTGTGAGCGTGTCAAGTCGAACACAATTAACTCACTATGTGAGGGTGTCAAGTCGAACACAATTAACTCGCTGTGTGAGGGTGTCAGGTAGAACACAATTAACTCACTGTGTGAGGATGTCAAGTAGAACCCAATTAACTCAATGTGTGAGGGTGTCAGATAGAACCCAATTAACTCACTGTGTGAGGGTGTCAGGTAAAACCCAATTAACTCACTGTGTGAGGGTGTCAGGTAGAACACAATTAACTCACTGTGTGAGGATGTCAGGTAGAACACAATTAACTCAATGTGTGAGGGTGTCAGGTAGAACACAATTAACTCACTGTATTAGGGTGTCAGTTAAAACCCAATTAACTCACTGTGTGAGGGTGTCAGGTAGAACATAATTAACTCACTGTGTGAGGGTGTCAGGTAAAACCCAATTAACTCACTGTGTGAGGATGTCAGGTAGAACACAATTAACTCACTGTGTGAGGGTTTCAGGTAGAACACAATTAACTCACTGTGTGAAGGGTGTCAAGTCGAACACAATTAACTCGCTGTGTGAGGGTGTCAGGTAGAACACAATTAACTCACTGTGTGAGGATGTCAAGTAGAACCCAATTAACTCAATGTGTGAGGGTGTCAGATAGAACCCAATTAACTCACTGTGTGAGGGTGTCAGGTAAAACCCAATTAACTCACTGTGTGAGGGTGTCAGGTAGAACACAATTAACTCACTGTGTGAGGATGTCAGGTAGAACACAATTAACTCAATGTGTGAGGGTGTCAGGTAGAACACAATTAACTCACTGTATTAGGGTGTCAGTTAAAACCCAATTAACTCACTGTGTGAGGGTGTCAGGTAGAACATAATTAACTCACTGTGTGAGGGTGTCAGGTAAAACCCAATTATCTCACTGTGTGAGGATGTCAGGTAGAACCCAATTTTCTCACTGTGTGAGGGTTTCAGGTAGAACATAATTAACTCACTGTGTGAGGGTTTCAAGTCGAACACAATTAACTCGCTGTGTGAGGATGTCAAGTAGAACCCAATTAACTAACTGTGTGAGGGTGTCAAGTCGAACACAATTAACTCACTGTGTGAGGGTGTCAGGTAGAACACAATTAACTCACTGTGTGAGGGTGCAGGTAGAACACAATTAACTCACTGTTTGAGGATGTCAGGTAGAACCCAATTAACTCACTGTGTGAGGGTGAAGGTAGAACACAATTAACTCACTGTGTGAGGATGTGAGGTAGAACACAATTAACTCAATGTGTGAGGGTGTCAGGTAAAACCCAATTAACTCACTGTGTGAGGGTGTCAGGTAGAACACAATTAACTCAATGTGTGAGGGTGTCAGGTAAAACACAATTAACTCACTGTGTGAGGATGTCAGGTAGAACACAATTAACTCACTGTGTGAGGGTTTCAGGTAGAACACAATTAACTCACTGTGTGAGGGTGTCAAGTCGAACACAATTAACTCACTATGTGAGGGTGTCAAGTCGAACACAATTAACTCGCTGTGTGAGTGTGTCAGGTAGAACACAATTAACTCACTGTGTGAGGATGTCAAGTAGAACCCAATTAACTCAATGTGTGAGGGTGTCAGATAGAACCCAATTAACTCACTGTGTGAGGGTGTCAGGTAAAACCCAATTAACTCACTGTGTGAGGGTTTCAGGTAGAACACAATTAACTCACTGTGTGAGCGTGTCAAGTCGAACACAATTAACTCACTATGTGAGGGTGTCAAGTCGAACACAATTAACTCGCTGTGTGAGGGTGTCAGGTAGAACACAATTAACTCACTGTGTGAGGATGTCAAGTAGAACCCAATTAACTCAATGTGTGAGGGTGTCAGATAGAACCCAATTAACTCACTGTGTGAGGGTGTCAGGTAAAACCCAATTAACTCACTGTGTGAGGGTGTCAGGTAGAACACAATTAACTCACTGTGTGAGGATGTCAGGTAGAACACAATTAACTCAATGTGTGAGGGTGTCAGGTAGAACACAATTAACTCACTGTATTAGGGTGTCAGTTAAAACCCAATTAACTCACTGTGTGAGGGTGTCAGGTAGAACATAATTAACTCACTGTGTGAGGGTGTCAGGTAAAACCCAATTAACTCACTGTGTGAGGATGTCAGGTAGAACACAATTAACTCACTGTGTGAGGGTTTCAGGTAGAACACAATTAACTCACTGTGTGAAGGGTGTCAAGTCGAACACAATTAACTCGCTGTGTGAGGGTGTCAGGTAGAACACAATTAACTCACTGTGTGAGGATGTCAAGTAGAACCCAATTAACTCAATGTGTGAGGGTGTCAGATAGAACCCAATTAACTCACTGTGTGAGGGTGTCAGGTAAAACCCAATTAACTCACTGTGTGAGGGTGTCAGGTAGAACACAATTAACTCACTGTGTGAGGATGTCAGGTAGAACACAATTAACTCAATGTGTGAGGGTGTCAGGTAGAACACAATTAACTCACTGTATTAGGGTGTCAGTTAAAACCCAATTAACTCACTGTGTGAGGGTGTCAGGTAGAACATAATTAACTCACTGTGTGAGGGTGTCAGGTAAAACCCAATTATCTCACTGTGTGAGGATGTCAGGTAGAACCCAATTTTCTCACTGTGTGAGGGTTTCAGGTAGAACACAATTAACTCACTGTGTGAGGGTTTCAAGTCGAACACAATTAACTCGCTGTGTGAGGATGTCAAGTAGAACCCAATTAACTAACTGTGTGAGGGTGTCAAGTCGAACACAATTAACTCACTGTGTGAGGGTGTCAGGTAGAACACAATTAACTCACTGTGTGAGGGTGCAGGTAGAACACAATTAACTCACTGTTTGAGGATGTCAGGTAGAACCCAATTAACTCACTGTGTGAGGGTGAAGGTAGAACACAATTAACTCACTGTGTGAGGATGTGAGGTAGAACACAATTAACTCAATGTGTGAGGGTGTCAGGTAAAACCCAATTAACTCACTGTGTGAGGGTGTCAGGTAGAACACAATTAACTCAATGTGTGAGGGTGTCAGGTAAAACACAATTAACTCACTGTGTGAGGATGTCAGGTAGAACACAATTAACTCACTGTGTGAGGGTTTCAGGTAGAACACAATTAACTCACTGTGTGAGGGTGTCAAGTCGAACACAATTAACTCACTATGTGAGGGTGTCAAGTCGAACACAATTAACTCGCTGTGTGAGTGTGTCAGGTAGAACACAATTAACTCACTGTGTGAGGATGTCAAGTAGAACCCAATTAACTCAATGTGTGAGGGTGTCAGATAGAACCCAATTAACTCACTGTGTGAGGGTGTCAGGTAAAACCCAATTAACTCACTGTGTGAGGGTTTCAGGTAGAACACAATTAACTCACTGTGTGAGCGTGTCAAGTCGAACACAATTAACTCACTATGTGAGGGTGTCAAGTCGAACACAATTAACTCGCTGTGTGAGGGTGTCAGGTAGAACACAATTAACTCACTGTGTGAGGATGTCAAGTAGAACCCAATTAACTCAATGTGTGAGGGTGTCAGATAGAACCCAATTAACTCACTGTGTGAGGGTGTCAGGTAAAACCCAATTAACTCACTGTGTGAGGGTGTCAGGTAGAACACAATTAACTCACTGTGTGAGGATGTCAGGTAGAACACAATTAACTCAATGTGTGAGGGTGTCAGGTAGAACACAATTAACTCACTGTATTAGGGTGTCAGTTAAAACCCAATTAACTCACTGTGTGAGGGTGTCAGGTAGAACATAATTAACTCACTGTGTGAGGGTGTCAGGTAAAACCCAATTAACTCACTGTGTGAGGATGTCAGGTAGAACACAATTAACTCACTGTGTGAGGGTTTCAGGTAGAACACAATTAACTCACTGTGTGAGGGTGTCAAGTCGAACACAATTAACTCGCTGTGTGAGGGTGTCAGGTAGAACACAATTAACTCACTGTGTGAGGATGTCAAGTAGAACCCAAATAACTCAATGTGTGAGGGTGTCAGATAGAACCCAATTAACTCACTGTGTGAGGGTGTCAGGTAAAACCCAATTAACTCACTGTGTGAGGGTGTCAGGTAGAACACAATTAACTCACTGTGTGAGGATGTCAGGTAGAACACAATTAACTCAATGTGTGAGGGTGTCAGGTAGAACACAATTAACTCACTGTGTGAGGGTGTCAGGTAAAACCCAATTTTCTCACTGTGTGAGGGTGCAGGTAGAACACAATTAACTCACTGTGTGAGGGTGTCAGGTAAAACCCAATTATCTCACTGTGTGAGGATGTCAGGTAGAACACAATTAACTCACTGTGTGAGGGTTTCAGGTAGAACACAATTAACTCACTGTGTGAGGGTGTCAAGTCGAACACAATTAACTCGCTGTGTGAGGGTGTCAGGTAGAACACAATTAACTAACTGTGTGAGGGTATCAGGTAGAACACAATTAACTCACTGTGTGAGGGTGTCAGGTAGAACACAATTAACTCACTGTGTGAAGGTGCAGGTAGAGCACAATTAACTCACTGTTTGAGGATGTCAGGTAGAACCCAATTAACTCACTGTGTGAGGGTGTCAGGTAGAACACAATTAACTCACTGTGTGAGGGTGTCAGGTAGAACACAATTAACTCACTGTGTGAGGGTGTCAAGTAGAACACAATTAACTCACTGTGTGAGGATGTCAGGTAGAACACAATTAACTCACTGTGTGAGGGTTTCAGGTAGAACACAATTAACTCACTGTGTGAGGGT
The DNA here is from genome assembly GCF_964263955.1 of Coregonus lavaretus. NCBI lineage: Eukaryota > Metazoa > Chordata > Actinopteri > Salmoniformes > Salmonidae > Coregonus > Coregonus lavaretus. The sequence continues at coordinate 28,057,130 of NC_139995.1, forward strand.
GTCATGTAGAACACAATTAAATCACTGTGTGAGGGTGTCAGGTAGAACACAATTAACTCACTGTGTGAGGATGTCAGGTAGAACACAATTAACTCACTGTGTGAGGGTGCAGGTAGAACACAATTAACTCACTGTGTGAGGATGTCAGGTAGAACACAATTAACTCAATGTGTGAGGGTATCAGGTAAAACCCAATTAACTCACTGTGTGAGGATGTCAGGTAGAACACAATTAACTCAATGTGTGAGGGTGTCAGGTAAAACCCAATTAACTCACTGTGTGAGGGTGTCAGGTAGAACACAATTAACTCACTGTGTGAGGGTTTCAGGTAGAACACAATTAACTCACTGTGTGAGGGTGTCAAGTCGAACACAATTAACTCACTATGTGAGGGTGTCAAGTCGAACACAATTAACTCGCTGTGTGAGGGTGTCATGTAGAACACAATTAACTCACTGTATGAGGATGTCAAGTAGAACCCAATTAACTCAATGTGTGAGGGTGTCAGATAGAACCCAATTAACTCACTGTGTGAGGGTGTCAGGTAAAACCCAATTAACTCACTGTGTGAGGGTGTCAGGTAGAACACAATTAACTCACTGTGTGAGGATGTCAGGTAGAACACAATTAACTCAATGTGTGAGGGTATCAGGTAGAACACAATTAACTCACTGTATTAGGGTGTCAGTTAAAACCCAATTAACTCACTGTGTGAGGGTGTCAGGTAGAACATAATTAACTCACTGTGTGAGGGTGTCAGGTAAAACCCAATTAACTCACTGTGTGAGGATATCAGGTAGAACACAATTAACTCACTGTGTGAGGGTTTCATTTAGAACACAATTAACTCACTGTGTGAGGGTGTCAAGTCGAACACAATTAACTCACTGTGTGAGGGTGTCAGGTAGAACACAATTAACTCACTGTGTGAGGGTGTCAAGTAGAACACAATTAACTCACTGTGTGAGGATGTCAGGTAGAACACAATTAACTCACTGTGTGAGGGTTTCAGGTAGAACACAATTAACTCACTGTGTGAGGGTGTCAGGTAGAACACAATTAAATCACTGTGTGAGGGTGTCAGGTAGAACACAATTAACTCACTGTGTGAGGGTGTCAGGTAGAACACAATTAACTCACTGTGTGAGGGTGAAGGTAGAACACAATTAACTCACTGTGTGAGGATGTCAGGTAGAACACAATTAACTCAATGTGTGAGGGTGTCAGGTAAAACCCAATTAACTCACTGTGTGAGGGTGTCAGGTAGAACACAATTAACTCAATGTGTGAGGGTGTCAGGTAAAACCCAATTAACTCACTGTGTGAGGGTGTCAGGTAGAACACAATTAACTCACTGTTTGAGGGTTTCAGGTAGAACACAATTAACTCACTGTGTGAGGGTGTCAAGTCGAACACAATTAACTCACTATGTGAGGGTGTCAAGTCGAACACAATTAACTCGCTGTGTGAGGGTGTCAGGTAGAACACAATTAACTCACTGTATGAGGATGTCAAGTAGAACCCAATTAACTCAATGTGTGAGGGTGTCAGATAGAACCCAATTAACTCACTGTGTGAGGGTGTCAGGTAAAACCCAATTAACTCACTGTGTGAGGGTATCAGGTAGAACACAATTAACTCACTGTGTGAGGATGTCAGGTAGAACACAATTAACTCAATGTGCGAGGGTGTCAGGTAGAACACAATTAACTCACTGTATTAGGGTGTCAGTTAAAACCCAATTAACTCACTGTGTGAGGGTGTCAGGTAGAACATAATTAACTCACTGTGTGAGGGTGTCAGGTAAAACCCAATTAACTCACTGTGTGAGGATGTCAGGTAGAACACAATTAACTCACTGTGTGAGGGTTTCATTTAGAACACAATTAACTCACTGTGTGAGGGTGTCAAGTCGAACACAATTAACTCGCTGTGTGAGGGTGTCAGGTAGAACACAATTAACTCACTGTGTTAGGATGTCAAGTAGAACCCAATTAACTCAATGTGTGAGGGTGTCAGATAGAACCCAATTAACTCACTGTGTGAGGGTGTCAGGTAAAACCCAATTAACTCACTGTGTGAGGGTGTCAGGTAGAACACAATTAACTCACTGTGTGAGGATGTCAGGTAGAACACAATTAACTCAATGTGTGAGGGTGTCAGGTAGAACACAATTAACTCACTTTGTGAGGGTGTCAGGTAAAACCCAATTTTCTCACTGTGTGAGGGTGTCAGGTAGAACACAATTAACTCACTGTGTGAGGGTGTCAGGTAAAACCCAATTAACTCACTGTGTGAGGATGTCAGGTAGAACACAATTAACTCACTGTGTGAGGGTTTCAGGTAGAACACAATTAACTCACTGTGTGAGGGTGTCAAGTCGAACACAATTAACTCGCTGTGTGAGGGTGTCAGGTAGAACACAATTAACTCACTGTGTAAGGGTATCAGGTAGAGCACAATTAACTCACTGTGTGAGGGTGTCAGGTAGAACACAATTAACTCACTGTGTGAGGGTGCAGGTAGAACACAATTAACTCACTGTTTGAGGATGTCAGGTAGAACCCAATTAACTCACTGTGTGAGGGTGTCAGGTAGAACACAATTAACTCACTGTGTGAGGGTTTCAGGTAGAACACAATTAACTCACTGTGTGAGGGTGTCAAGTAGAACACAATTAACTCACTGTGTGAGGATGTCAGGTAGAACACAATTAACTCACTGTGTGAGGGTGTCAGGTAGAACACAATTAACTCACTGTGTGAGGGTCTCACGTAGAACACAGTTAACTCACTGTGTGAGGGTGTCAGGTAGAACACAATTAACTCACTGTGTGAGGATGTCAGGTAGAACACAATTAACTAAATGTGTGAGGGTGTCAGGTAGAACACAATTAACTCACTGTGTGAGGGTGTCAGGTGGAACACAATTAAATCACTTAGACTTGTTTAAAAAAGAGACAACGCCTACACTATTCTGTTTCTGCTGTGTGTGTGTGTGTGTGACTGTGTGTGTGTGTTTGTGGGCAGGTATTCAGCTCTAGTCTTGCAGAAGAGTTTTCAACTAGATCTAACCTCAAACAGTGGAGATAAAGGACAGGAGACAATTAGAGAAGAGGAGACCACTATAGACTATTAAGAAACACCCTGGTACACCCTAGTAGGAGTCCTGTTACTTTGCTGGGTTCAGTGGCTGGACTGGCCAGTTCTGGTTGCCAGGGTTACCAGGTCCCTGTGGAGGGTCAGTGTTCTGTTGCTATGCTAATGAGACTGGATCAAAGTGACCGGTAATAGCCAGTCACTTTGATCCAGTGTGTGTATGTGTGTGTGTGTGAGTGTGTGTGTGTGTTTGATCACTTTGTGTGTGTGTGTGTGTGTGTGTGTGTGTGTGTAAATGTTGATTAGAGATTGGGCAAAACACAAACTTAAAAGGTAATGAGGCATATATCTGGATGAGGGTAGGAATGACGTGTGTTTGGGTGGGTGATTATGTGTCACTTTTGAAGGTCTGTGCCGGTTGCTTGAATCGAGGGTGTGTAGTAAGTGGAGGGTACAGCATCCATTATGTGTTTGTGTGTATATGTCATCACCACGCTGCTTGTGTGATTATCACGGGGTCACAGAGAGGTGAGAGGTCTTAATGTGAAATGCAGAGGCAATCATGAAATTGTGAAATTTACCAAATAACAGCAACTTAGCATTTTATTTTATAGGGTGGAGAATATTTAGCCTCTCGATTGTGTTCTCTTGATTTGTTCTGCTCATTTCCCTTTCTCTGTCTATACCTGCCTCTCTTCCATTCCCCTTTCTGTGGAATCATCTACTTTAGAAGAGAGGAGAAGGAGGGAAGGGAGGAGGCTGGGTGGAGGAGGGAGGATGAAGGAGAAGGAGGGGGAGGCAACATACGTCTTTATTTCAGACTCCCAGTAATGCGTCTTTATTAAGCTGCAGTCATCACATCCAGAGCTGCCTCCCTCATATCAATGTCACTTAGCAGTCAGACCATTGGGAAATGGTTTACTCCGCTTCATTAAATATCTCTAATCAACTGTAAATTTAGAAACAGGACAATTGTATTAAAATAATCTAAGAGCAGTTGTAAAAACCATACAAATGCAAACGTCAGGGAGTCTCAGTGCAAAACAAGAGAGCTTTAGATTTAATTGACTGGAACAGAAAGAGGAAAGAAATTGCAAGAAGGAAAAATATACGTTTATTAATCAGAGAGGCATGAATTACAATATAATTTCATCATGGGTTCCTATAAATATGGCTTCTTTAATAGTAGGAATCTATTATTTATTCATAAGCACAGATTTAAAAGGTACACATACACACCATAGGCAATCTCCACAGAGTTGACACAATCAAATATACAGTGAGGGAAAAAAGTATTTGATCCCCTGCTGATTTTGTACATTTGCCCACTGACAAAGACATGATCAGTCTATAATTTTTATGGTAGGTTTATTTGAACAATGAGAGACAGAATAACAACAAAAAAATCCAGAAAAACGCATGTCAAAAATGTTATAAATTGATTTGCATTTTAATGAGGGAAATAAGTATTTGACCCCTCTGCAAAACATGACTTAGTACTTGGTGGCAAAACCCTTGTTGGCAATCACAGAGGTCAGACATTTCTTGTAGTTGGCCACCAGGTTTGCACACATCTCAGGAGGGATTTTGTCCCACTCCTCTTTGCAGATCTTCTCCAAGTCATTAAGGTTGGCAACTCGAACCTTCAGCTCCCCCCAGAGATTTGCTATGGGAGTATGGTCTGGAGACTGGCTAGGCCACTCCAGGACCTTAATATGCTTCTTGAGCCACTCCTTTGTTGCCTTGGCCGTGTGTTTTGGGTCATTGTCATGCTGGAATACCCATCCACGACCCATTTTCAATGCCCTGGCTGAGGGAAGGAGGTTCTCACCCAAGATTTGACGGTACATGGCCCCGTCCATCGTCCCTTTGATGCGGTGAAGTTGTCCTGTCCCCTTAGCAGAAAAACACCCCAAAGCATAATGTTTCCACCTCCATGTTTGACGGTGGGGATGGTGTTCTTGGGGTCATAGGCAGCATTCCTCCTCCTCCAAACACGGCGAGTTGATTTGATGCCAAAGAGCTCGATTTTGGTCTCATCTGACCACAACACTTTCACCAGTTCTCCTCTGAATCATTCAGATGTTCATTGGCAAACTTCAGACGGGCCTGAATATGTGCTTTCTTGAGCAGGGGGCCCTTGCGGGCACTGCAGGACTTCAGTCCTTCACGGCATAGTGTGTTACCAATTGTTTTCTTGGTGACTATGGTCCCAGCTGCCTTGAGATCATTGACAAGATTCTCCCGTGTAGTTCTGGACTGATTCCTCACCGTTCTCATGATCATTACAACTCCACGAGGTGAGATCTTGCATGGAGCCCAGGCCGAGGAAGATTGACAGTTATTTTTCTGTTTCTTCCATTTGCGAACAATCGCACCAACTGTTGTCACCTTCTCACCAAGCTGGTTGGCGATGGTCTTGTAGCCCATTCCAGCCTTGTGTAGGTCTACAATCTTGTCCCTGACATCCTTGGAGAGCTCTTTGGTCTTGGCCATGGTGGAGAGTTTGGAATCTGATTGATTGATTGCTTCTGTGGACAGGTGTCTTTTATACACGTAACAAGCTGAGATTAGGAGCACTCCCTTTAAGAGTGTGCTCCTAATCTCAGCTCATTACCTGTATAAAATACACCTGGGAGCCAGAAATCTTTCTGATTGAGAGGGGGTCAAATACTTATTTCCCTCATTAAAATGCAAATCAATTTATAACATTTTTGACGTGCATTTTTCTGGATTTTGTTGTTGTTATTCTGTCTCTCACTGTTCAAATAAACCTACCATTAAAATTATAGACTAATCATTTCTTTGTCAGTGGGCAAACGTACAAAATCAGCAGGGGATCAAATACTTTTTTCCCTCACTGTACATGAATATCATATTACTGTAGGAGAACATAGTTTCAGGAAAAAGGAAAGATCATAGAGAACAAGAGCAGAGAGAACCAGAAGAAGAGAGAGTCTGGAGGGAGAGGTGGGTCAAATCCTGATGAGAACAAACCCATTCTCTCACACTCAAATGTTGTGTGATACCACAGTATTCTGAGAAAGATGCTTTATATCGTATTTCATATGTGTGTCTGTGTGTGTGCTTTTAAGTGTTCCTCAGTGTCTCTTTCACACTATCTCCGTCTCTCTTTCTCCCTCTCTATCTATCTCTCCCGCTCGCTCTCCCGTTTCTCTCTCTCTCTCTCTCTCTCTCTCTCTCTCTCTCTCTCTCTCTCTCTCTCTCTCTCTCTCTCTCTCTCTCTCTCTCGCTCTGTGTGGTCTGGTCTGGCTGTAGATAGCTGTGTTAAGATGACCCTACACCTCTTTAATGAGGCTTTGCTGCAAAGAGAACTCCACAGACCTCCAACGTGCTCCGCATCCCAAGCACACAGCCCATCACCTTACACATCACCTTTTCTGATCCGAGGACCAGTCTCTGTCTGAGGATCCATACCCAGCCCTTCCCTCTCACTATCTCTTCTCTCTACCTCGCCCCAGGTGTCTGGGTGGGCGTTTAATATAATTCTCAGGTTAACTAACACCTGTCTGTTTAGAACAGAAATCTGCCTTAGTCAACATACTCTGTATTCTGAAATATCTGAGATCTCTCCTATGAAGGTCACTTTGATTTTCTAAGCTGGGTTTTAGAAGACAATCAGTGTAGCACTCTCTTTTCATCTAGAAATTATGTGAATACAAGCCGTAGCAGTCTTCTCCTCCAATCACAAAGCAGCTGGTCTGTGATTGCCATAGACACCTCGTTAGGCGCCAAGAGCCTGTCCAATCAACTCCATCCTTCCCCTACAGTGCATGCGTGTGTGTGTGTTTTATGTGTGTGATGTCTGGAGACAGACACAAATTGGCAATCAGGTAACCCTGCCATGGATATAGGACTCTCCTCAGAGGGATCCTGACTCCAATCGCCTCTTCCATTCCTCTCCTCCATCTCCTCCTTGGCTCTGGAGCGGCTCCAGCTCGACCCTGACAGGTGCTCCTGACAAAACCCATTACCATCACAATTACACCATCTCTCTCTCACTCTCTCTCTTAACCTATTGCTCTCTCTCTCCTGCTCTTGAAATATCTCTCTAACTCTAACTTCTCATCCCTTCTCATCTCCCATCACCCTATCTGTCTCTCAATCACTAAAGCTCCTCACTTTCTTTCTCTTCCTTTCCTGCTCTTCTTTCTACCTCAAATCTTGCCTGTGTATGCTTCTCTATATCCTAATCCCCACTCCCTGTCTCTCTCTCCTCTCTTTATCACTATATCTCTATCCACCTCTATCAATCTCTATCAGTTCCCATCTCTTATGGCCTAATTAGAGCATTAGAGTAGAGAGCTCACGTTAGTCTTCATTAGGGAAGAGAGGAGAGGGGGATGAGGAGAGAAAATGAGGTTTTCTTCTTCCTCTCCCCTTCCCTCCCCCTATATTGCGGGTGTGAGATAGTGAGGTATTGAGTAGAGAGAGTGAGAGAGATGGTGGGAGGGATAGAGGGAGAGAAAGCATAGTGAGACAAAGAGAGAGTGAGAAAGGAAAATAGATGAATATCCTCCATATGTAACACCCTCTGCCCCGCTGGCTCTTCCCTCCTTTTCTGACCCAAATCTAATCTGACAGCACCCATTTTCTCTACCTCTCCCTTTTGCCTTTGTTCCTGCTTTTATAGGAGTCGCAAGGCCACAATTTTCCCGGCGGCATCGATGGCCATGCCCACTTGTGTGGCCATAATGCCCACTAAAAAAATCCATGCCTTGCGGACAGTGGCCGTTGTGCCCTTGGACTGAATATAGTAGGCTAATTATAATTCCCTTCTCCACGGCTCTGAAGCACCTCTCACTCACATGGCTCTCTCAGATATCTTAATTCTTATTAGCCAATGCCATTCACGTGATCGGGTCCTTCTCACAGCCACCGAAGCTCCAAAGTAGGCTAGAAGTGAAGAAAAGACAGATTGGGGATGCAATGGCAAGCGTCGAATTCCGAGGCTCATATTGAAGATGTTAGAAGAACTGTCCACATATACTTTTTGTCAGCTAACAAGATGAGTAACAAACAGCAAAAGCACTAGCCTATGTCAATCTACTATCCCCTGTAGTACAAAAGTTGACCTATCCTATTGGTCAGCTTGTCCTTCAGTGCAATAAATAAGTATTCCAAACATTCTCTGGAACAGTGCAAAAGATCCCAAAATAATACAAGCACTGTACATACAAAAAAACTTTCTAAAGCAATGAGTAAATGTAACAAATCAAAATGTTTATCTTAAAATTTTGATAAACTATTAGGCTATTTCTTCACATTATAAGCGCAGCAATGTGCACATGGCAATAGGCTTTAAGGGCGAATGTTCCAAAATGCAATTAGAGGGAAAACACCATCTCAAAAGTGCACTGCAAATGCGAACGGTTTCATATGACAGAGATTAAAATATCCTTCAGAAATGTAGAAAGAAGGAAGATCTAAAGATGCAACAACAAGCATGGGTTGTTAATATGACTAGGATTGTGTCTTTGGCTGCTGGACAAGGAAAGAAAGTTAAGAACATGAGAGAAATACTGGTTTCAATGACATATGAGGAAATGTTTATAAAATAATCCCTTTAACATTCCTATGGTTGGAACATGGTAAGATATGCCTCATAAAATGACAAAAAAACATCCAGGTTTGAAACAATTAGGTTTATGGTTAAATAGTTTCAAAATGTTGACTGCCTCCACTCAGATTGCAAGGTGGGTGATGCAGTGTGCACCAGGAACTAGCCTTTCTATCCTATCTGAACAAAGAGTGCCTCAAGTATCTCAACAGAATCAAGCCTTTAGATATTAATAAGGATCCTACATTATATTTGACTGGCGTTTAGCCTATATATATTTAATGAAAAGTCACATTAAAGTTTGGCTACATTTCCTGGCGTCTCCCTCATGTCAGCATCTGTCAGGACTTGACAGCCTGTTTCCAATACTTATAGGCTATCACCTACACTTCAAATTAATTGAATTGCCTATTTTGGTTAATGGCCTTGGTGCCCTAGAAGATGGCCTTGTTGCCCTGGCAGATTGGGCACCTCTAAGGCAAAATGGCCTTGCCCCTAAAATCTGGAAATTCCAGGCCTGGGAGTCGCTATATAGTCACTCCCCTCTATTTTTAGCTATTTGTCCTTGAGTGAGGCTCTGTATTCATGGTATGGATATGATCCATAGAAGACTGTACCAGCTCTCACAGTCTCATGTCAGAATTAGACGTTCATCAATGTTTCTCAAACATCAAATTTCGAAGTTGTTCCAAACGTCAAATTGCACATTGTTTAAGGTTAAGTTTAGGCATTAACTCAGACTTTTTATGGTTAGGGTTAAGTTCAGGCATTAACTCTAAATTCTTAAGGTCAGGCATTAACTCTGAATGGTTAAGGTAAGGGTTAAGGTTTGAGATAGGCTTAAAACAAAAATATCAAAAGCTTTTTATCACTGGATTTGAACTTGGAATCAGAGGCAGATGCTTACACCCATCCACAACACTACCAAAACCGAAACCTACTTGAAGGTAATAGCGCTCACTGTTGCCCTTAGTGCCGGTTTCCATGTCATCTCCCGACGTCCTTAGACATGGATGGATGTCGAATACTGACTTGTATCACGGGTGACCTGGCTGAGAAGACTACACATAGTCACTCAGGTGAAAAACAGCCCTCCCACTGCTAACAACACCCTATTATTCATTTCAGCTCCACTGCATTAGTCAAGCGAATCGTTTCTTTAAACGAGTGTAATGCCGGGATCAGGCTATACTTTTCTAAACCTCCTTCTCTTGCCTCAGAGAGTTAGCAACTGTAGCCAATTAGCATGACTGCTGAGTATTAGCTCCCTCTTCCATTTCCATCCCTCTCTCATTAACTGTTCTCTCTCTCTCCCCCTATCCGTATCTTTTTCTCTCGCCATCTCTTTCTTGTTAAAAAGCCTTTCTGTAACATGGTGGCTCATAATAGTTGCTCATCTCTATGAAATGGCTTAGCTTTATCCTATTTCACTGTTCTCAATGGTAGATTTGGAAAATTCTCAACCCTGTCGCTTAATCTATTCTTATAAACACACACGTATGCACGCACATGCACACACATGACCACCACACACACAAAAACACACACTCACACGCACATGGGTGCATGCACGCACACACACACACACACACACACATACACACACACACACACAAGCACACACACAATCAGCCTATCCCTTCATCTGTTGTAAAGCATCTTTTGTGGTCTTGGTGAGAGGGCTCCCTGAGCGAGTGTCAGAGTGCTGGTGTTAATCTATGGAGGTGTCAGCCAGGCAAGGCCATGCTCACTGCCCAGAGAGCATGTATTTTACTGAGAGATAAAGAGATTAACAGAGGGAGAGGGAGCAGGAGAGAGAGGGATGTGGGCAAGGAGATTGAGAGAGGAGAGAAAGGAGACAGAGACAGGGAGAAGGGGAGAGAGAAAGAGGTTTGTGTAGCCAGACACAGCCAGACATACAGACATGGAGAGTGAAGGAGAAAGAAAGTCAGAGAAGGAGCTGGGGACAAGAAGAGGGAGAGAGAGAAAGGAGGGAAGGTAAAGGGAGAGGAGAGGTAATCTGGCACTAATAGTGTTTTAAACCTTGAATGGAAATATGCGTGAGGGGATTATCATTGAATACCAGCCGCTGTCTTTGACGCTTTATTTCCGTGACACAAGACGTGTGTGTGTGTGTATGTGTGTGTGTGTGTGTGTCAGATGTCCAGACTGCTGTTTCCTGCAGGGAAAGGTTAATTCCATCTCCACTGGCCAACTGGACGTGCCATGCATAATTACACTGCCTAATGAGAAGGGGTCTGTGTGTGTGTTTGTTTGTTTGCGTGCATGGGTGTGTGTGCATGTGTGTGTGTGTGAAGGCCATTCTGCAGCATATGCATATCTTAACTGGTAGGTGCAGTCATGAAACTCTCTATGGTCCAGTTGCAATGAAGTCTCAATGCACACAATCACATTCACTACTTCCATATTAAACAGGTGACAGGTGACAGGTGTCCCTACGCCCCAGTGGCATTTACAAACCGTTTCAAGAAGCTAGCCATATGTTGCACGTCACTACTTCACAGGAGAGGCATTTGAACGTTTATTTGTATTTTTATGAAAATGCATTCTGGAACATGTGAACTTTCATGTGCCTTAATAACAAACGTGTATGCCATCTGTAAATACGGATACAATTGTTAAATGATGATCCTAGTTGGTTTAGCCACGGAAAAAGACCGGATTGGCTGAGATAATGGATGGGCTGGACATGCCGAGAGATGAGTTCAGATTGGTCAGACATGTAGCATGCTTCTGTCTATAACGTGAGCTGCTCATTATGTGAATCCTGGCTACCGCGGCTTTTTTGAAATATATAATGTTGGACTGCTCTCAACAACATGGACTGCTCTCAACAACATTGCTGCCCTGAATTTTAGCAGGCGCTATAGACAAAGATCAGTGGGATTTTTTTTAGGATGGACTACTACTACGGTCGGTGTGAACCAGAGTGACTTGACACAACACGGGCCAAACAAGCTGTAACTACAAACAAAATGGAGTTAAAGGGGTAGCAGTGAAGCGTTCATCCATGTATGCGGGTAAGAGTCTAGCAAAACCTTCAGATATTATACGTTTCTAATTTAGTCAGAAAGTCATTTTCATTGCAAGTTAAAGCATACTGTTAGGTAGCTAGCGAACGTTAGCTTGTTGGCTCGCTATCTAACGTTATGTGTATGATCTGTGTAGTAATATTATTAGTATATCAGGAAAGCCATTTGCATTGCTATTTATAGCCTAATGTTAGCTAGTTAGCTAACGTTGAACCTAGTTGGTTAGCTTTGGCTACCTGCAGATTCATGAATGGTGGCTAGCTATGACAATCAGTTTGTTTTGCTATTACTGTATGGGTTGGGAATTATGGTTCATTGTTTAGCTAGCTAGCTAGATAAAAAACGTCACTTTGCCAGATGATTACATGACCCATAAAGTTAGCCAGGTGTGTCTGAGGGTGATTACGGGCATCTATTGTATTTCATTAACATGTGTACATGTCTAGACAATTGTGACCCATTTCACTGTACCATTTACACCTTCTGTATCCTGTGCATGTGACAAATAAACTTAGATTTTATTTGATGTAGTGTGTGTTTACCAGAGACGGTAATGTGAAGAACAACATGACCTGCACCAAAGTCAGATTAGGATATAGGTCAAGGACTACTACTTTTTGCACTACTTTCACCACTTTTAGTCTTGAAGTCTTTGGTTGTTTACTACACTCCTCACTCTGTTTAGCACATGGCCTCACATGTTAATCCTTAAAGAGATGGGTGGGGCTAAGGCTTAAGAGGGTGTGAACAATGCTGAATGGGTGTAGACAAAGAAGAGCTCTCCAGTAGGTTTACCAAAACAATCAAGGGCCATTTTCTCAACTCTCAAAAAGAATTACTTTCCCATTGTTCCTCAACTGCAGTGTATGATATACCATTTTCTAGCTCTGATTCTCTACTTTTATCCAATGTAAAAAAACAAATTTCAAATTTTGCTACTTAAGACCTACTGTAATCGAGGCAATGAGTCACATTTACAGACCCATGCATATCTTTAATTAATGTGTTTGTGTGTGTGTGGGTGTCCCCTTGGTGGAGGAGATTGTAAAGAACGTTTGTTTTAACATTTGACCTCTACCTACACACTCCAGTGAAGCTGCTGATTGAACAGCTGCTTCAGGTGGAGGAGAGACGCACCACAGCGTGAAGACTGGAAAAGGATCTGGACATAGAATGAAGAATGCCTTAGAAATTAGAATGCCATCATTACATACTGTTCCATCTCCCCATCTAAAAGGCACAATCTGTAGCTTATGTTAGGCAGGACTTTGTAAGTGTACTGGTTTACATGGAGTAACATTTTTTTATAAGAAATTGCAGACTGCACTTTTAAGGTCAATTGAGTAAAAATCAGTGGTACTGAGTGTGTTTGGTGAAAACATCCTGCCTTCACTCCCAAGGACTGAGGTACACAGGAAGGGATTTCAACCGCTTTTCAACCATAACCAAACCAGAGTCTCTGAGAGGATGAAGAGGAGGGTGAAGTCCCTCCAGACTTCCTTCACACCTCCGTCTCCTGATCCCTCTGTTTCTCCTCCATCTCCTCTTGTTCCTCCCTTTTCTTATTTTTCTTCTTCCTCCGTCTCCGGCAAAAGCCGTGCAGACCACAGAAACAGGCGAAGGTGAACTGGGGCATGGTCTGATTGAGACACATGTAATACCTGCAGAGAGAGAGAGACAGAGACCCAGAGAGGTGGTGTTAAAGTACACTGAACAAAAATATAAATGCAACTTGCAACAATTTAAAAGATTCATATAAGGAAATCAGTCAATTGAGGCCCTAACCTATGGATTTCACATGACTGGGAATACAGATATGCATCTGTTGGTCACAGATACCTTTAAAAAAAAGGTAGGGGCGTGAATCAGAAAACCAGTCAGTATCTGGTGTGACCACCATTTGCTCATGCAGCGTGACACATCTTCGCATAGAGTTGATCAGGCTGTTGATTGTGGCCTGTGGAATGTTGTCCCACTCTTCTTCAATGGCTGTGCGAAGTTGATGGATATTAGTGGGAACTGGAACATGCTGTTGTACACGTTGATCCAGAGCATCCCAAACATGATCAATGGCTGACATGTCTGGTGAGTATGCAGGCCATGGAAGTACTGGGACATTTTTAGCTTCCAGGAATTGTGTACAGATCCTCTCGACATAGGGCTGTGCATTATCATGCTGAAACATGTGATGGCGGCGGATGAATGGCACGACGATGCGCCTCAGGATCTCGTCACGGTATTTCTGTGCATTCAAATTGCCATCGATAAAATGCAATTTTGTTCGTTGTCCATAGCTTATGACTGCCCATACCATAACCCCACTGCCACCATGGGGCACTCTGTTCACAACGTTGACATCAGCAAACCCCTCGCCTACACGACGCCATTCATGCTGTCTGCCATCTGCCATCTGCCCAGTACAGTTGAAACCTGGATGTGTCTGTGAAGAGCACACTTCTCCAGCGTGCCAGTGGCCATCGAAGGTAAGCATTTGCCCACTGAAGTTGGTAATGGCGCCGAACTGCAGTCAGGTCAAGACCCTGGTGAGGACGACGAGCCCGCAGATGAGCTTCCCTGAGACGGTTTCTGACAGTTTGTGTAGAAATTCTTCGGTTGTGCAAACCCACAGTTTCATCAGCTGTCCAGGTGGCTAGTCTCAGACGATCCCGCAGGTGAAGAAGCCGGATGTGGAGTTCCTGGGCTGGCCTGGTTACACATTGTCTGTGGTTGTGAGGCCGGTTGCACGTACTGCCAAATTCTCTAAAATGGCGTTGGAGCGGCTTATGGTAGAGAAATTAACATTAAATTATCTGGCAACAACTCTGGTGGACATTCCTGCAGTCAGCATGCCAATTGCAAGCTCCCTCAAAACTTGAGACATCTGTGGCGTTGTGTTGTGTGACAAAGCTGCACATTTTAGAGTGGCCTTTTATTGTCCCCAGCACAAGCTGTACCTGTGTAGTGCTCGTGCTGTTTAATCAGCTTCTTGATATGCCACACCTGTCAGGTGGACTGGATTATCTTGGCATAGGATAAATGCTCACTAACAGGGATGTAAACAAATTTGTGCACAACATTTGAGAGAAATAAGCTTTTTGTGCGTATGGAACATTTCTGGGATATTTAATTTCAGCTCATGGAACATGGGACCAACACTTTACATGTTTCGTTTACATTTTTGTTCAGTATAGAATCAGATTTTTATGTCAGTAAATATTGCTGCACTTATCCAGTAGGCAAACTTCTTATCCAGAAGGCAAAAACACTCTTCAAAGCTCAACTGAAACTTTTCAAGGGGATGTTGAGGCGTGAAAAGTTTAGGACATTTGAGGATAATAGATTCCTTATCTGTTGTGTGGGAAACTCAGAAAGTTACTAAGTGGCAATCCATAGGTCAGCCCATTACTCTGCCAACGCGCGCGCACACACATGCACGCACGCACGCACGCACACACACACACACACACACACACACACACACACACACACACACACACACACACACACACACACACACACACACACACACACACACACACACACACACACACACTGCAGTAAGGAATAAATCATCAGTTTATCGATCTCTGTGACTCAAGCAGGAGGAAAGACCATTTTTCATCCCACTCTGAATATCAGCTATTCTCCCTACAGCATTACAGGAAAAATTATATTAAGCCAGAAATAATGAATTATGACAGATTACTCTCCATCTGACATAAAGAACGAGCACAGAAAAAACAAGTGATATGCAGCACTAACACTGGTTTCTTCATTGACAGCTTCAGTCTCTCTATTATTTGACAACTTCTTTCTAGAAAGTGTAGCCCATGGATATGTCATGGGGAATACGTTCCCACATATTTGTGTTGATTTTAACTGTCAGAATCCTCTTACTCTCACACATGGATTGACAGTCACAGTTGCAGTAGGGTATTTTGTTGGGATAGAGAAAGTACCACGTTAACAGTTCTTCCTCCCTGTCATTAGCCAATCACATGCTGCTTTGAGATTAGGAGACAGGTGGTAAAACTGAGAGCTTCATTAGATACCAGAGTTAGCACGAACAAGCGTCCACTAGCGTGTGTGTGGGGTGTATGTGTGTCCTAAGGAAGTGTTCAGTTCATCTCATACTAGGGCAATTATCTCTGAACCAGACCAGGGCTCTGTGTGTGTGTGTGTGTGTTGACTTATTCTGCAGTTTAATTGCAACCTCTCCTTCCTTAAGCCCTGACAACCTCACCCCATTCCTCTCCTCCTCTCCCCCTCTCCCCCTTCGTTAGCAGATGTTCCACTTCGTACCCGATGGCTTTAGTCCTTGCAGTGTGAATGTGTGTGCGTGTTTGTGTGTGACATAGCAGAGGTTACACTCTGTACCCAATGGCTTTGGACCCTATGTGACAGTAGAAAAAATCACATAGGAATAGAAAGCCATAGAAAACAGCAGCGAGTTAGTCACAGAGACACCCACCTCCCCAACCCCCATATAGACGTGTGTGTGTACTTGTGAGCATCCTCTCCTCTAAGGTTGTTAGAGTTTCTGTCTATATAAATGTTTGTGTGTAGCGTTCTCACTCTCTCCGACTTTAACACTTTCAGCTTGTCTGACAGCTCCGACGCCACAGCAGGGAGTTACAGTAATACTGGAACACCACTCTATCACCAGCCAGGTCACCTGTGATATGAGTCAGTATTCAACATCCACCCATGTCCGAGGACATCAGGAGATGACGTGGAAACCGGCCACTAAGGGGCAAAAGTGAGCGCAGTTACCTTCAAGTAGGTTTCGGTTTTGCTAGGACATTGTGGACGGGGATGGCGGATGGGCATAAGAATCTGCCTCTGATTCCAAAGGTTGCAAGTTTGAATCCAGAGATAGAAAGTTATTTTTTAGATTTTAGTTTAAGCCTATGCATAACCTTAACCCTTACCTTAACCATTAATGCCTAACCTTAAGATTTTGGAGTTAATGCCTAAACTTAACCTTAAACACTTCGAAATTTGACTTTTGCAACAACTTCGAAATGTAACGTTTGAAGATATGGATGAACTTCTAATTCTGACTTGAGACTGTGAGAGCTAGTTGCTATCACATCCACCACTTTCTTTCACTCTGTCCTGTCGTCAACTCAACCAATGTCCCAATGCCCTTCAACTCGTCATCTCAATCAGTAGCCTTACTGCTGTATCTAATGCTCCATCTTTATTCTGACTATACGATCATTTGTACATGAAGCCCTCTGCTATGGCCATTCTTTAATCTTCAACTCTATCTAAGATCTGACATCACGATATAATCCTGCAAATACATTATGCCTATCTCTTCTCCACTCTCTCCTCTCCTCCCACCCTTCTTCTCTTATGCACTTGTCAATGTATCCCTCTGTCCTCTCCTGCACTCTATCCTGTCATCTTCTCAACATTTGAGTCATCGTATTCTCCTTCCATCTTGTTTAGAGGGAGGTCATTATTGGTGCTATGTTACAGGCTAGGCTGAAGATGAGAAAACCCTTTACATTATTAACAGGTTGAATATGGATGAGTCAACGATCAGAGGCATAGGAGAGGTAGTAACACACACATGCGCATGCAGGCACACATGCACGCACACACACACACACACACATACACACATACACACACACGCAAACACACACACACAAGCATGCACACACACACACACACACACACACTCACAGTAGGCTTTCTGTGATCCCACAGAACAAAATTAGTTGTTTTGTAGTTTGGGAGGAAATCTTCTTTTTAGAGCTCCTAGAGTTTCAGAAGGATAGAGTAGAGGGGAGAGAGGCGGGATAGAGGGAGTAGAGGGCAGGGACAGATTTACGAACAGGCACGCAGGGGCCCTGACCTCCACCTCCTAACCCAAATCTGTCTCTGGTAGAGGGGAGAGAGGAGGGAGAGAGAGAGAGGGACGAGGGGGAAGAATGACCTGAAATATCATTACCTAAAACTGAAACGGTTAAGAGAGAGAGGGACTGAGAGAGAGGAGGGATGATGCTGGGAATGAGAGAGGGAAATAGGGTGAGACAGAAACAGATAGTAAAAGTAGAGGGAGAGAGACAGAGGGACTGAGAGAGGAAGAGAGGGTATAGTAAAGCTTTAATCAAAGAATGTATTTGTGGTTGAATTGCGTATACACATTTATCTGTGTGTGTGTGTGTGTGTGTGTGTGTGTGTGTGTGTGTGTGTGTGTGTGTGTGTGTGTGTGTGTGTGTGTGTGTGTGTGTGTGTGTGTGTGTGTGTGTGTGTGTGTGTGTGTGTGCATTAATGTGCGTGTGTGTGTGTGATGAGAAGCCGGGGCCTTGGCTTTGAGTTACAGAATCCTTAAACTGATCTCTATGGTCAACTGCCAGGCAAGTTTAACAGAATACGGAAAGCGTATTAGCTTATTATACATTATTTATACACACCGACACAGATATAATCCAGACTCTGCTGCCTTTGTTAGGCAACCTGGCTGTCTGAGTCCACACTCATGACAGCAGTGATAAGACTGAGATGTGTGTGTGAGTGTCTGTGTGTGCATGTTTGTGCGGTTATAATTAGTCACTATTTCCAGAACCCGTTGTGACATTCTAAAATGGATTGATTACATTGGTACAGCCTGCGTCAATGCCCCCATCTAAATACAACAAATCAAACTAAAAAAGAAAAGGAGGCTGTCCAGACAGGTCGAACATCTCCGCCCACCTTCCCTTCATCCCTTGGTTCACAAATCGATGACTTCCTGCGAAGGGAGGAGAGAAGCGAGCGGTGCCCTGGCTGCAGTGATAACAGGGCTGTGAGTGATGTAAAGACCTCTAGATAAGACACCTAACGATCTTCGCCCCCGGAGAAAGAGGAGGCAGGTGAAGAAAGGGAGAGAGGAAATTGAAGTGAGGGGCAGACAAGGGGGGGGGGGGGGGGGGGGGTTGGGCAAGGGGTGTTATGAGTCATCCCCCAGAGTCCCCAAATTACTCCAGTGACACATTGGGATCAGACAGATTCCTTCAATTTTTTTGACATTTTAGTTATTTAGCAGACACTCTTATCCAGAGCGACTTACAGTTTTAGTGAGTGCATACATTTTCATACTGGCCCCCCATGGGAATCGAACCCACAACCCTGCTCTACCAACTGAGCTACACGGGACTACACTGAGCTACACGGGACTACAATCTTCCAGACAGATTCCAACCAGCTTCATCACTTCAGAGAAGTCAGAGATTACTGCTGTCTCCTGTTAACTCAAACATCCTCCACGTACAAAGACACAAACATACACACACACACATTGGACCATTCCCTTGTTGAAGCCCCTCTTTCTTACAGACAGACAATACTGTCCCTGTGTTCTCCAGCCTAAGCCATTCACATCCAACCATGCAACATTGGTTATGTTATAGCGTCTGTATCACAGAGTATGGGCTATACCTTAATCAATTATAAGTTAAAATGAATGTACAGCCATTAGTCTAATAATGATATAAGTTAAGACACATAATACTCTGAACAGAACAGTTAGCCTCACAAAACTACAACATAATTTCAAAGACAGAAAACTAGGGGAAATCACTGACGGTCTATGAGTCACTGACGTCACTGGCGTACCACACATCCCCACAGCCCCAGAAAGGCGCCGGTCTACGTTTGCGATAGAAGTGAGAACAGTGAGACGAGGGAAGATAGGAGGGAGAAGGAAAGGTAGAGATAGACGGGAAGTCGGGAGAGTGAAAAGAAAGGATAGAGGGGGAGGTAGCGGACCACACCAGATACTCTACCTCGCCACCTTCTCCTCTACCTCTCCATATCTCATGCTTTACTCACCCCTCTTCTCCATGTTTTCCACAGGAAATGATAAAGGAAGTCTCCCATTCCTGTATAAATCTATGTTCCTTTTGTTAAGACTACTCAAGAAAACATAAAAGCGTTGCCGTTTCTGATATCTACTGCCCTGAATCCCTTCCTTCTGTATGCACCTGTTTTTGCGCTCTCTCTCTCTCTCTCTCTCTCTCTCTCTCTCTCTCTCTCTCTCTCTTTCCCTCCTCTCCCGCCCCCTTTCTTCTCACACACAGTGCTCTCTGTGTATTAGCCACAGGTAAGCCAACAGCCCCTCTCCTCCCCTCCACCTGGTCAGATAAAGCAGAGGGCCAGGAACAGGAAAACAGTTTCAGTTGTTCAAACACAAAGACAGAAGAAAATTGAGAGAGGGGGAGAGATAGAGGGGGGTACAGAGATAGAGGGGGATCTAGAGGGAAAGAAAGGAATAGCTAAAGAGGGAGCAACGTAGAGAGGCGGTATAGAGTGAGATATAGAGAGAAGGGGGAAACGTATCATAGCACAGGATGAAGTATTTCGTGTGTGTGTGTTTGCATGAATGTGTGTGTGAGAGTGTATGTGTGGATTGGGGGCACAGGGTTGCTTGGGTGATGGGGGGAGAGAGGGGGGTTGTCAGGTATTACTGTGTGTCCGAGTCTCTCTCTCTCACGGCTCACTGTCTCTCAGCTCTGCTAACAAAGACCTCATTCACACAACCACACAGGGGCTTTCTCTCTCTACTGGACACACATGCACACACACGTGCACACACACACCACCTTCCTGCACTCGGTGTCCAATTAACTGCACCCTATATACACCATAGACTGGCTCAACTCTTCCTTCCTGTGGGCAGAGAATAGAAACACAGAGAACAAGAGCTGTTCTACCCTCAACTACAGAGGATTAAGCACACACTATCAAAGAGTATTACAAGTGGCCCTAGTGCAGCTGTAAGCTCTGTCTCACCTTGACCCTGTCCCTTATAATTGATAGCTGATAGGCTACTCCATAACATGCTGAATATGGGCTGATACCAGTGATGACTGGGGCACTATGAGTCAACTCAAAACTTTCTCCGTCACCCAGCTCATCTCCCAGACACCAGCCGCAGAGGAAAGGGCAAGAACGAAAGAGAGGAATGTGTAAAAAGAGCAGAAAGAGAGAGAACGAGTGTCAGAGCTAAGTATCGGCTAGCGGGATTACCAGAGTCTGGGAAGAGAGAGAAAGAAAGAAAGAGAGAAAGGTCACAGTGATCTCAGAAAAGGAGGGGACAGAGGGAGGAGGGGAGAGAGGAGTCGGGGGAAAATAAAATGACTATTGAATGAAGAATTGGTGTCAGCTCAGCATAGATCTCTTTAAGCAGGCAAGAAAAGAGAGAATAAGAGAGCAGCAGAGCTAGACCGAGGGAGGGAGAGAAAGAGAGAGGGCAGCCTGCCCCAGATAGCTCTCTGTAAGCTGCTCACAATGCAGACATGGCAATGGGCCACGCGGAACGAGAGAAGAGAGGACAGGAGATGGACAGAACAAGAAGAAAGAGGGATAGAAAGGCTGGCTAGAGAAAAGATTAGTGATCAAAGGATGTCGACGGTTAGCCCCCGACCCCTTACACACTCACGCACACATGCACACCCATACACACATACACCAGCTTGCAACGAGTAAATTAACATGTTAAAGCTGCCATCAACCCTCCAACCACATTGTCCTGATTAGATAGAAGAATCCTCTTCGTCTTCCAAATGGCCTTTAACTGACCTGATGTTTAATTAATTTAAAACATCCTTCTGCTGCTGCTGAAACAGAACTGTTCTGTACCCCAAATGAGGACTTTGGAGAGAAGGATGGAGAAATATGGAGAAAGAAAGAGAGGAGGGAGAGCTGATGAAATAGCCAGTTAAGGAGGGCAGCCAGGTCGTTCAAGATTGACGTTGAAATTGGACGTCTATCCATGTCTTGAGGACATCGGGAAATGCCTTCAAAACCGGCCACTAGGGGCAACAGTGAGCACTATTACCATCAAGTAGCCTTGGGTTTTGCTAGGACATTGTGAACTGGGGTGGTGGATGGACGTAATCTCATGACTCTGGATTAGAAGGTTGTGTATTAAATCCCAGGTGGGGGGTTTTAACCGTATCCCAAACCTTAACCCTTACATTAACTATTCAGAATGAGTGCCTAAACTTAACCCGTAACTTCGAGATTTGACATTTGGAGAACGTGGGCGAATGTCTAATTCTGCAATGAGACTGTGAGAGCTTGTTGAAGGAGGGAGGGAGGGAGGGAGGGAGGGAGGGAGGGAGGGAGAGAACACGCTAGAGGAGGAGGAGAGAACTTTAAAAAGCTCACTGCTAATCAGGGCATCCTCCCTCTCAATCTCTCATAGCAACCCTTTCCACGCAATCACACACCTACTTTCATACCCACACATGAATGCACACACACGCGTACAGACGCACACGCACTCACACACAAACACACAGGCACGGATGCACGCACACACACACTCCCTCACACACACACACAGAATTGACCTACACTGGCTCACACTGATTTTTGGTATTCCGTAGCCCTCCCACCGGCTGACCTGATTGGCTGATGACAGCTCATTAATCTTGCTGCACATGCAGAGGGACTGGAAGCTACCTCAAATCTATGTGTGTGTGTGTATTTCATCTTGCTAAACCAGCTTTATCCGTCCCAACACTGCCCTTGCAGCATATTACACACTCTCTCACCTGGGCATAGATAGAGGGAGGGAGGAGGAAGAGAAGGAGGAGGAGGGGAGAGAGGGAGATGGAGGAGGAGGGAAGACAATCAACTGATTAATATTTTATTCACTCAGAGTGTTACTTAGCAATAATTTAATTGGCAGAACTGAAATTATTACTGTGTGTGTGTGCATGGGGATGTGTGTGTGTCTATGTGTGTAAAATGATGCAAAAATCATTAGTGATCAGACGGTGGTGGAGCTATGCAATGCCAGAGATGTTTTTCCTCTTTTCCTCTATCCCTCGCTTTCTTCCTACAACTCTACCTCTCTCTCCACCTCCCCCCCTTCCTCCCTCCATCTACCTGGCTGCAGTGATAGAGAGAGAGAGAGAGAGAGAGAGAGAGAGAGAGAGAGAGAGAGAGAGAGAGAGAGAGAGAGAGAGAGAGAGAGAGAGCATGTGAACGAATGGATGTTTCTCTGTTCCTCGTTCTGTCCCTCTCTGCTTGCTCCCTGGCTGCAGTGAAAGAGAGAGAGACGGGGGGAGCGTGTGAATGAATGAGTTTTGGCTTGACTTCACTCACACACACTTTGAAGAACACTCACTGGCCTTTACAGTTGAGGCTTCACTCTCCCTCCTCCTCTGTTTCTATCCTTTTTTCTCTCTTCACTGGATATTTTCTCTTTCATCCTCTTCCTGCTTTCCCACTTCACTCTCCTTCCTCCTGTTCTTCCTTTTCCTCTCTCCTTCTTTTTCACTACACTATCACTTCTTTGTCGTTTTCCCATTTAGTTGTAACAAACAGGTGTTTGTCTGGATCTGGCCTTCCCTGCTTCTCCAAATCTCTCCCCCTCTTCCTATACCTTCCCCCCCACACACACACACACACTACATGATCTGTGTGATGTCGGATCTGCCAGCTCACAATGGTTCATCTGTGGTTGTAAAACTGGACCAAAGACTCAGACGGTAAAACCCCTCTTCTAATCCTCATCTCAATCCTACTTCTCATCTCAGATCTCAGGGATTTTAGTTGGACTATAGTAGCAGGCTCTTACTAAACTCCTGAAAATGCCAGGATATTTGAAACAGGAACTTGAAATTTGTAGAAACATGTTCTGTCAGAATGAACAAAGAACAAAATCGACAATCAAATATGAAATTGTGTAGCAGCTGAGCTGTAATGTGTGTCTGTGTGTCACATGTGTGCATGTGTGTGGGTTCGTTTGTGTTCGTGCGTATGTGTGTGTGTCTGTGTGTGTGTGTGTGTGTGTGTGTGTGTGTGTGTGTGTGTGTGTGTGTTCCAGGGCTACAAGAGTGTAGTTTGGGCAACTAGCTCTCACAGTATCACGTCAGAATTAGACGTTCATCCATGTTTTCAAACATCAAATTTCGAAGTTGTTGCAAACGTCAAATTTCGGTTAAGTTTAGGCATTAACTCAGAATTTTTAAGGTTAGGGTTGAGTTTAGGCATTAACTCCAAAATCTTAAGGTTAGGCATTAACTCCAAATGGTTAAGGTAAGGGTTAAGGTTTGGGATAGACTTAAAACGTTCTATCACTGTATTCAAACTTGCAACCTTTGGCACCAGAGGCAGATGCTTACGCCCATCCGTCATCCCTGTTTCAATGCCTTAGCAAAACCGAAACCTACTTGAAGGTGACAGCACTCACTGTTGCCCTTAGTGGCCAGTTTCTACATAATCTCCCAACGTCCTCAGACTTGGATGGACATCGAATACTTACTTGTATCATGGGTGACCTGGCTGAGTTTGAGCACTAGCTCTCTGCTCAGTCCTGATTTAGAATTAGGTCTATTCTTGTTCACCCCTGAGAAATACTTAAATCTGCCATGGAATGTGGTGTGTGTGTGTGTGTGTGTGTGTGTGTGTGTGTGTGTGTGTGTGTGTGTGTGTGTGTGTGTGTGTGTGTGTATGTGTGAGCGTGAAAAAGCAGGGAGTGAAGCTAAAGCCGTGGTCAGTAATTCATAAGCAGAGCGCGTATACTCCCAGCCAGTCTCACCCTGTGGTGCCACACACACACACACACACACGCAAACACACACACACGCAAACACACACACGCACAAACACACACACACACACACACACACGCAAACACACACACACGCAAACACACACACGCACAAACACACACACACACACGCAAACACACACACACGCAAACACACACACGCACAAACACACACACACACACGTCAACCACAGTTATACCTCGTATTGCAAATATCATTCCATGGGGAATATAGTGAAATGCCACAATTATCGCCCTTGACACACCGCTATTAATGATACTACACACAGAAACACAAAAAACATGCAGAAACACAAAAAAACACGCAGACACACAAAAACACGCAGACACACAAAACACACACACACAAACACACTGCCCTCAGGTGACACCAAACACAGAGGAGTATATGATGTAAGTCGCTCTGGTTAAGAGCGTCTGCTAAATGACTAAAATGTAAATGTATATGGGTAAGGATCGGTGCGTACTCACCTCAGGCTCCCCTGTGCTCCGCGGCACCGCTGCAGAATGGATTGGTTCCCCCGTACACACACACACTAGCACACTCTGCTGTTTGTGAAGACAATGAGACCGGGCGAGTGAGGGAGTGGTAGGAGAAGAGAGAGGGAGTGAGGTGTGACGAGGGGACAGGAAGGCAAAGGAGTGTGAGAGAGGGAGAGAGAGGGATGGAGAGAGAAAGGGGGAGAGGGAGATAAAGAGAAGTAGAGAGAGGTATATGAAGAGGGGATGAACTGAAAGACCAATCAATATAAGAATCAGGAAGGGTAGAGGTCTGTGTAGTAGAGATATGGTGTTCTCAGAGTCTCTATGGAGAGATGGAGGAGAGATGGGAGAGAGACCGGGAGAGAAGGGGGCAGAGAGGGGAAAAAATGGGTGATAGAAAATAAATAATTCTGAAAAGGGTCCCAGACGAAGCCAAGGTTATTTTGTGTCTGTGTATGAGTGTGTGTATGAGTGTGTGTGTGAGAAAGTAAGTGTATGTGTGTGTAGGGCGCTATGCCCTAACAGAGAGGGACAAGAATGCGGTTGGGGTGGGAGGGTTGACTAGTCTGTGTGTTTGTCTGTCCGGTCTCTCCTCAGTCTGGGTGCAGGGACCGATGTCTCCTCTTCTCTGTCTCTCACTCTGTCCATCCACAACACTGGTTAGACCTCACATGAAAATAGTATTTTCATTCCTTTCTTCCCTCACACCACCCTGGGAAATATTTTCTAGTAGTCTAGTACGTTTCTTCTCTCACTCTCACATCCATTCTCTAATTTTTCTGTCCAAGCACGTCCAGTTCACACCGGCATTGTCTTGTGTGGTTCACCCCCTCCCGAACACCCTAGGGATGTCAGAGATTTTTTAGTATGTTTTTTTTCTTTTTCTTTTTGAGTGGCAGCCTACAGGTACAGTATGTGTGGAAAAAAACGAATGGAAAATAATGATATGAAGAGAATATGAAATTATAGCCCTCAAAGAGAAAGGCTCTTTGAGTGTTTGCACGGATGGGAATTAATCAGAATGAAAAGAAAGAGAGAGTGTCTCTCTCACCTCCGCTGGAGTCCTGAGAATACTCCACAATTAGCCAGAGTCCCAAACACAGCCTGCAGACAGGGCTGGGGAGGAAGAGAGGGAAGGAGGGAAAAGAGAAAGAGAAAGAGAGGGAGAGAGATTAAACCGAAATGAAAAACACCAAAGGGACATATAGGAGCTGAAGTTGTTAGGAAAATGATTGGAGTTTTTTTTTACCATACCCTTTAGGCGAACTGGCTGTCCGGAGCGCAATTCCTTTCTTCTCTCTTCCTCTATTGGTCTTTTTCTTTTCTCCCCCACTCCTCCCTCCGTCCGTGGGGCTGGCAATAATCCATCAGGGAAACAGGAAAGTCTGCAGTGTCTTGAATGGACAGAGCTCACTCTTCCTCTCTTTCTCCTCTCTCGGTCCTCTCCTCTACCTCTTCCAGCTTGTTCGCCGATCATTTTCTTCACCACGGTGGTGACACAGAGCGTGTGGGTTAGAAGGGCGCGGGGGCTGGAGAGAAAGAAAGAGCAATAGAGAGATATATGGATGATGGGATGGAGTGAGAAGGAATGAGAGAGGTGGAGGTAGTAATGACAATGGGAGAAGGGAGAGGGATGGAGGCAGGTGGAAGGGAAAGTAGCAGCAGTCTGTGTGTGGAGGAGGGAGGAGGTCCTTTCACACACACCTCCACTACCCCGTCACTGAAGCAGAGGAGGAGAAAGAGAAAGGAAGGATGGATGGAGTGGTGGTGAATCAGCCGACTGCCTCGTTCCTTCTCTGTCTGCTCTCCTCCCTCTATCCGCTCTCCTCCCTCTATCCACTCTTCTCCCTCTCTGCTGGCTCTGCCCTCATACTCACGGAATACTCCCTCCTTCTCTGAGACACACACCCCCGCCACCACACACACACACACACACACACACACACACACACACACACACACACACACACACACACACACACACATAGTTAATTACCATTCACTGGTTCTCACTGTGACACGCTTGGCTAACCCACTCACAAAGACGGGGCTGAGCAAGGAGTAGAATCCTAATACAGGGAAGAGGGAGGGAGGGAGGGAGGGAGGGAGGGAGGGAGGGAGGGAGGGAGGGAGGGAGGGAGGGAGGGGTCAAAGGGATAGGGAGAAAAGGAGTGAGTGAGGGAAGGAGAGGAAAAGAGAGGAAGAAAATTAGTGAGTGAGGGAAGGAGAGGGAGGTACGGAAGGAGGGAAAGGAAAATAAAAAGAGAGAGGGAGAGAAGAGAGAGAGAGAGTGAAAGAAGGGTGGGGGGAGTAGGAGGAGGGGGCATATCAGACTAGCAGGCGTCCTCTACAGTCTGATTATGTCAGTGAATAGACTGTCCTTCTTGGCTGGTTTGCATTGTTCTGTGTGTGTGTGTGTGTGTGTGTGTGTGTGTGTGTGTGTGTGTGTGTGTGTGTGTGTGCTGTTAGTCACTCTCTACTTAGCTGGACTCAAGGGATCACTAGAAAAGCGTTATTTTCACCTAAATATTCATATTCATAATCTCATTTATCTCAAGAGAACCCAAGATTAATAGGTTTGTTGTCTCACATTTTCCTCACTAACACTTTCTGATTCAATTCATATTGATTCCAGGTTTAACAGGGTGTTTCTATACTCACTGACACTGATAGAATCACATTACCTCTGAAACACAAATAATCTGTAGGTGTTCTTGATAATAATAACCATTCTCCATTGTTTGTCATCATCTCTGTGGTTATGAAAAACGAATTGTGTGTGTGTGTGTGCGTGTGTGTGCGTACGTGATCGTGTGTGTGTGTGTGTGTGTGTGTGTGTGTGTATGGAAACTGCTTTTCTTAAATGTCAGGTAGAGCATGGCCATCACCATCCCTCCCCCACACCTCTGGAGGCTCATGGGTAATATTGTTTACAGATCATGGTGAGTGGCTGCTGAGAAGCCAGTGCCCTTTTCCACTGCTATGATTGACAGGAATGAGGGGGTTCTAGGAGAAAATGTTGGGGGTGGTTTGACGGAGTGTGTGTGTAGGTACATGTGTGTGTCATTCCTCCAAACGGTTGTGTACTCAGAGATTATAAATGCAATAAACCTATCAAACAGAGAATGTTCCTGTATTTCTGTCAAACTGTCACCATTCTGTCCCCCCGTCCCCCAGTCTTGTCTAGCTCCTGTGTGTTGGGTTCGACAGTAGGATGTCCTAACAGTGATACAGAGTAAGTGAGACTGTCTCGTTTCTTCAATAGGGGACCAGTCAGTGAGCTTCCCTCAAATTTAGTTGGGAGTCACAGACTTTTTCACTATGTGTGTGTGTGTGTGACTGTGAGTGTATGTGTGTGTGTGTGTGTGTTTCACAGGGCTTTGTCTGGCCCCTCTGGGGCTGAGGGCTCGACTCCACACGGCCATGTCCATCGGAGCCATTCGTCACGCCTAAGGAGTGTGTGTGTCATGGCCGAGCAATGTTGGACCCCCAGACATGAAGAATGAGTTAGCCTCCGCCCTGGTTACCATGGCAGCGGCTAGCTTTATCCCACTTTGAATACCACACAAACACACACAAACACAAGCCAGGTCACACCAGATCCACTGCTGTATTACATGTTTGTCCAGGTCTCCAGGATGACGAGAGATGCCTTCAATACCGTCCACTAGGGGCAACGCGAGCGCCTATTACCATCTAGTAGGCTCGCAGTTTGCTACGGCTATGGCTCCGAGGATCACTGGTCCAATCCCAGTGGTAGACACTCATTTAAATTGTTTCTTTTTTAGCCCTATCCCAAACCTTAAAGGGTAGGAAGCATGAGTTTTTACTCACCAAAATGACAACACAGTGTGGTCACAGACTTAATAACTTAGTTGTAGTCACGATCTTGTTACCTATAAATACAAACATTGTTATGTTTTTGGGTTATTACATATGCATTAACTTATATCGGTAGCTAGCTCAAGCTGGCTAACGTCAGCATCCTCTTCATGGACTTTGTGGCTGTGTTATCTAGTGGAAACATGTTAGCACAGCATGCTCTGGTGCCTTCTTTTTGTGGCTCAAAACGAAAGAGAAAATCATACCTGCTTGATCTAATTGTGTAGTACCTCATCTGTTCTAATTTTTGCTTTGTCAACTTGTTCTCTGTGAAGTAGGCTATGGGAGTTTTGTAGCTTTTTCCACCTTGGCTTAGTGCTAGCGCTCTGACTGACATCTGGAATCTATCTATTTAGATTTGTCTTGCTATGTAGCTATTGGATTTCCCTCATTGACTCTCCCTGGGCCCAGTGAAGCGCTCCCATCCCCCTTGCCCGCCTCCCCCATGCCTCCCAGCCTGCACTCCTTTAAAAGTTTTACCATCGGATGGGCCCAAGCCATCAATCTGTAAGTCTCTGCGCTCTCTTTGCTTTTATCTGCGGTTATGTTTTAGTTGTGTTGTGTTAGTTGTTTTCTAGTTGGGTCTCCAGTTGTTGGGCTCTAGCTTGCTGACCATAACCGTGGTGGTTGGCTAGGCTGGCTAGGCTAATACTTAGTTGGCTAAATAGCTAACGTTAGCTGGCTGGCTAGCTTGCTGGCTAAGATAACTGCATATAGCTAACATTCTTTGATAACATTCTTTGATAAATGGTTAGATGGCTTTATGTATTTCCAAAACTTTGGTGTACTTTAATGTAGCTGTAAGATAGGTGTTGATAGTAACTGGCAGACTCATGCAGTGCTGGTAGGGCTAATGTTAGCAGGCTAGTTGGCTAGCAACCTTGCAAGTTGATTTGTAACTATAAATTCATAAAGTATTTGCTTGCAAGTTGGCTGAAAATTAAATTGAAACAATTAGTAATGTGTGCAAACGATTTGGATTAATTTGTTATACATTTGAAGTCATTTCTGTTGTAGTTTACATTATAGGGAATAGGCTGGCTTGCCGGGTCCTCCATATTACATTACACCCCGGAAAAACATTTTCCGACATGACTTCGGTATTCTTTGGAATTCTGATCGGTTTTATGTAATAACTAAAAAAATAGAAAAGTGAGGTGTAACTTTGCATTGGGACTTTTGATGCGTATACTAATGCAAATCCATATGTTACGTGTGTCACACCCTGATCTGTTTCACCTGTCTTCGTGATTGTCTCCACCCCCTTCCAGGTTTCGCCCATCTTCCCCATTTTCCCCAGTGTATTTATACCCGTGTTCTCTGTTTGTCTGTTGCCAGTTCGTTTTGTTTCGTCAAGCCTACCAGTGTTTTTCCCCTTGCCCCTGTCTTTCTCATGTTCCTGTTTTCTAGTTTTCCCGGTTTTGACCATTCTGCCTGCCCTGACCCTGAGCCTGCCTGCCGTTCTGTACCTTCTCGCACCACCCTGGATTATTGACCTCTGCCTGCCCTGACCCTGAGACTGCCTGTTCTGTACCTTTTGGACCCTGATCTGGATTACTGACCTCTGCCTGCCCTTGACCTGTCGTTTGCCTGCCACCTGTTTTTGTAATAAACATTTGTTACTTCGACACTGCCTGCATCTGGGTCTTCTCCTGAAACGGGATAGTACGAACTGGCCATGACTGACCCAGCAGACTCGGACCAGCTCCGAAACGCCATCTCCTCCAAAGGAGCCACCATTGGAAGGCACGAGGAGTTGCTTCATGGTCTCATGGAATTCCAGACTTTGGCCGAACGCCATGACCGAGCGTTTAACACATTGCTGGAGCAATTCCGCTGGTTGTCTATTAGGCAGCCTACCACGACGGTAACCTCCCAGCCCCTCAGTAACCCGGCTGTTAGCAGCGCGGCCTCCCCGGCCACCCTGGTTTCCTTCCTCTCGGACCGCTCTAAGATAGCGTACTTCATCACGCTAATGTCTGTGAGGGCTCTCGCCGTCGGACAATGACAGACAACGCTTTTGGTGGCCTACCATGGTTCCTGACATCTCCGAGTTCGTTGCCGCCTGCACGATCTGTGCGCAGAACAAGAATCCTCTGCAAGCTCCGGCTGGTCTCCTCCAACCTCTGCCTGTTCCTCATCCTTCCATGGTCTTACATATCCCTGAACTTTGTCACGGTTCTTCCCCGTCTGATGGCAACACCGCCATCCTGACAGTTGTGGACCGGTTTTCCAAAGCCACCCACTTCATTCCTCTCCCCAAGCTACCCTCCGTCAAAGAGACAGCCCAGCTCATGGTGCAGCACGTCTTCCGGATCCATGGACTCCCAGTGGACATGGTCTCTGACCGGGGTCCTCAGTTCTCGTCCCGGTTCTGGAATGCATTCTGCACATTCATTGGGTCGTCGGCCAGCCTGTCCTCTGGTTTCCACCCTTAGTCCAACGGACAGTCGTAGCGATCCAAACAAGACCTGGAGATGACTCTGCACTGCCTGGTCTCCGCCAACCCCGCCACCTGGTGTCAGCAACTAGTGTGGGTCGAATACGCCCACAACACCCTTCCCTGCTCTGCCACGGGTCTTTCGCCCTTTGAGTGTATGGCTGTCCACCCGAGATCTGCCCCTCCGGATGGAGTCCCGCAAACCTTTCCCCCGGTTTATTGGCCCTTTCCCCATCTCCAAGATCATTAACCCCTCTGCTGTTCATCTTCTGTTGCCCCGTACCCTCCATATACATCCCACTTTTCATGTCTAGGATCAAACCCATGTCTCACAGCCCTTTGGCTCCTGTTTCCAGGTCCACCTTCTCTCCCCCGTCTCATCAACGGCCAACCGGTGTACACGGTGAGGAGTCTCCTGAAGGTTCGACCTCGGGGCAGGGGATTCCAGTACCTGGTTGACTGGGAGGATTATTGACCTCTGCCTGCCCTGACCCTGAGACTGCCTGCAGTTCTGTACCTTTTGGACTCTGATCTGGATTACTGACCCCTGCCTGCCCTTGACCTGTCGTTTGCCTACCATCTGTTTTTGTAATAAACATTTTCTACTTCGACACTGTCTGCATCTGGGTCTTCTCCTGAAACGTGTTAGTATGGTTACGTTTATGCTATCTACCCTTCAACCCTTACATTAACCAGTCGGAATAAATGACTAAACTTAACTGTCAATTCTTTTCTGTTTTAATACTATCCCAAACCTTAACTTACTTTGGACTTATATTGGACTTTCAAGAAGCAAAGCTTCACTGATTCCCCCCCCCCAAACGTTGAATGCTGAAGTGAGACCGTGAGATCTTGTTGCAGCAACACACACACAGAAGCACATACGCATAAACACACACGCCACGCCACGCCACCCACCCCGAGGCACTTGCGTTTTGTAGCAGTTAAGAAACTTGTCAGGAATGGGAGATGGGTGATGTGTGGCTAAATGGGGCGGAATGGAGGAACCGCCACACGATTTCACACTAGAGTAGCCCGCAGCACAGCCACATTCAGCACACACACTCACAAGCTCACACTCACATGCAAACACATATCCCTGCATGCATGCACGCACACACACGCACACATACACACACACACACACACACATACACACACACACACACACACACAGATGCACAATGAGATGCCTGAGGTGAATGTACTCTAAATACAAACCACAAATTCCTATTTTCTCTGCAATACCCATTACTTACGAATATTCACCAATCCAAATCCCATATCAATTCCCTATAAACCCAACCCAATATCTAGTTCATGAACCGTATCCCATATCCACACTCTTCCCATTATAGTAAGCCCTGCCACCGTCCATTACCCAAATGGAACAGTCCTACCAAACCAAACAGCCCAACAGCTATTTAGTGAGTCACACAGTTCATGCTGGAGACCTGGGCATCAGTTAAACACTGTGGATGAAGGGGGGCCTATTGGACACCAGGGAAAATAACAGTCCCTCTGGAAAAGTGGAAAGAATTATATTTTAAAATGTTCCTGCTCTTCCCCCTCTCCTTCCCTCTCCTCTGTCAAGTGCTGGTATTCTCCTCCCAAAGAGCAGAACAGGGATGCAAGGACGCGTGTCGGAGAGAATACTAAACACTCTGAGGGGTGTTAGACACAAAGGCTTGTACACACACACACGCACACACACTTGTCGGCTCAAACACTGAGGATTATGGGGATACGAGGGGAATGCTAACACCAGGAGGGAGGGCAATGACCTTGGCATGGGGGAGGAGGGGGGAGGAGGGGAGGAGGAGGAGGATAAAGGAGGATTGAAAAGGATGGAGAAGCAAGCAGTAGCACAATATAAAGCATTTTGAGGCACGCACTACCATACACACACACACAAAGTCTGACCACTTGTCTCTGTGTGTTTTCATTTTTATAGATAACAGGTTGACATTTCTGATAACAGGTAGCAGTGAAAACGTGGAACTACCAGTTTAATCAAAAACTACAGGACATTGAGGAGTGGTTCAATGTCCTGTGCCGGTGCATTTGTGTGGAAAATAGGGGATGTATCATATACTTCTACAAGTGGCAGGATAAAATACATAATTCATTTTCATTTGGGTCCTGTAATGGGGTGCATGGTATGTGGGAACATGCTGGGGCTGTGTGTGAGGTGAGTCAGCTGGATGCGTCTAGCAGGGTAATAACATCAGATTGGATCTGTCAGGTCATTTCTACAAGTGTAACAGCGAGGGGGCAGGGAGCGGAGGGTGGGGGGGTGGTGAGGAGAGGAGAGGGGGATACATCTCAGCTATTCAGTGATGGGGACAGGGGATGGGAAGACAGGTAAGGAGAAGAGAGAGAAAGGGAGTAGGGGAACAGAGGAGGGGAGAGTGGAAAGGAGGAGGGGTGGGTGAGGAAAGTAAGAAAGCATGGAGAAAGGGAGTGGGGAAGGGATGGAGAAGATGCTGGTGCTGTATTTCAAGCTCATGGTGAATCTTTCCAGATAGGATTGCAAAGCTTGGTTAGACGTGGCTCTATGTGCGTCATGTCTTTTGTTTCTTGTATGTGTTTGTGTGTGTGTTCCCTTGGGGGGGGGGGGGGGGGGGTGTTCCCTTGGTTTGTGTGTGTTCCCCTGGTGTGTGTGTGTTCCCTTGGGGTGCGTGTGTGTTCCCTTCGTGTGTGTTTCCTTGGTGTATGTGTATTTTTCCTGTGTGTGTGTGTGTTTCCTTGGTGTATGTCAGGCTGATGCTAAGGTGAGGTGATGGTGATGGTGATGGTGATGGGTCAGTCAGTCCCCCCCCCCCCCCCCTGTTAAGGTCATGTTGTCCCTGTGGCATTAACGTCATCCCCAAATGCCACTGACCGCCAACGCCAGCAAAACAAACAGCCAGGTTGTTACCTTGGAGACGAACTAACCCAAACATCAGTAATATTCCAGTATATCAGGTGAGACTGGGATGGATAACACTGGATAGACCACAGAGACACAAACAGCCATTTGGATGACAAACATTGGATAGATGTGTGTGGCAGTAATGGCATTAGAAAATATAGGTTCCCTTTATGAGAAACTGAGGTAGAGCGTGCGCGCACACACACACACACACACACACACACACACACACACACACACACACACACACACACCCAGCTATAGATACAAAAAAAATGATGTACTCACATATACTCAGTCATACACACAAACATACACAGTATGCATGCATGAGAGCACCAGCTGTTCCGGATGACTATGTGATCACGCGTTCCGTAGCCAATGTGAGCAAGACTTTTAAGCAGGTCAACATTCACAAGGCCGCAGGGCCAGACGGATTACCAGGACGTGTACTCCGAGCATGTGCTGACCAACTGGCAAGTGTCTTCACTGACATTATCAACATTTCCCTGACTGAGTCTGTAATACCATAGTCCCTGTGCCCAAGGACACTAAGATAACCTGCCTAAATGACTACCGACCCGTAGCACTGACGTCTGTAGCCATGAAGTGCTTTGAAAGGTTGGTCATGGCTCACATCAACACCATTATCCCAGAAACCCTAGACCCACTCCAATTTGCATACCGCCCCAACAGATCCACAGATGATGCAATCTCTATTGCACTCCACACTGCCCTTTCCCACCTGGACAAGTGGAACACCTACGTGAGAATGCTATTCATTGACTACAGCTCAGCATTCAACACCATAGTGCCCTCAAAGCTCATCACTAAGCTGATCCTGGGACTAAACACCTCCCTCTGCAACTGGATCCTGGACTTCCTGACGGGCCGCCCCCCAGGTGGTAAGGGTAGGTAACAACACATCTGCCACACTGATCCTCAACACGGGGGCCCCTCAGGGGTGCGTGCTCAGTCCCCTCCTGTATTCCCTGTTCACCCATGACTGCATGGCCAGGCACGACTCCAACACCATCATTAAGTTTGCCGACGACACAACAGTGGTAGGCCTGATCACCGACAACGATGAGACAGCCTATAGGGAGGAGGTCAGAGACCTGGCAGTGTGGTGCCAGGATAACAACCTCTCCCTCAATGTGACCAAGACAAAGGAGATGATTGTAGACTACAGGAAAAAAAAGAGGACTGAGCATGCCCCCATTCTCATCGACGGGGCTGTAGTGGAACAGGTTGAGAGCTTCAAGTTCCTTGGTGTCCACATCACCAACGAACTATCATAGTCCAAACACACCAAGACAGTCGTGAAGAGGGCACGACAAAGCCTATTCCCCCTCAGGAGACTGAAAAGATTTGGCATGGGTCCTCAGATCCTCAAAAAAATTATACAGCTGCACCATCGAGAGCATCCTGACTGGTTGCATCACTGCCTGGTATGGCAACTGCTCGGCCTCCAACCGCAAGGCACTACAGAGGGTAGTGCGTACGGCCCAGTACATCACTGGGGCCAAGCTTCCTGCCATCCAGGACCTCTATACCAGGCAGTGTCAGAGAAAGGCCCTCAAAATTGTCAAAGACTCCAGCCACCCTAGTCATAGACTGTTCTCTCTGCTACCGCACGCCAAGCAGTACCGGAGTGCCAAGTCTAGGTCCAAAAGACAGCTTCTACCCCCAAAGCATAAGACTCCTGAACAGCTATTCATGGCTACCCAGACTATTTGCACTGCCCCCCCCCCCCCCCCCCCCCCCATCCCATCTTTTTACGCTGCTGCTACTCTGTTAATTATCTATGCATAGTCACTTTAACTCTACCCACATGTACATATTACTTCAACTACCTCAACTAGCCGGTGCCCCCGCACATTGACTCTGCACCGGTACCCCCCTGTATATATAGCCTCCCTACTGTTATTTTATTTTACTTCTGCTCTTTTTTTCTCAACACTTTTTTGTTGTTGTTTTATTTTACTTTTTTATATAAAAAAAAAAATGCACTGTTGGTTAAGGGCTGTAAGTAAGCATTTCACTGTAATGTCTGCACCTGTTGTATTCGGCACATGTGGCCAATAAAATGTGATTTGATTTGATTTGAGTATGCAACCAGGCAACTCGCTCTCTCTCTCTCTCTCTCTCTCTCTCTCTCTCTCTCTCTCTCTCTCTCTCTCTCTCTCTCTCTCTCTCTCTCTCTCTCTCTCTCTCTCTCTCTCTCTCTCTCTCTCTCTCTCTCTCTCTCTCTCTCTCTCTCTCTCAAGGAGCTAATTGGGCTTTCAGCTCTGGGTCTGTGTGTATGTGTATGTGTGTGTGTGTGTGGTGTTTACCTTACCACAGAGGGAGCGCTCTGTGGTGATACATAGTGACAGCCTCTCCTCTCCTCACTAACACTAACACGGTTAGTGGCTAATTAAGATGCATGAGTCACCCTCTCTCCTTTTCTGCTCTGCTGCTACTCTCCTCTCCTCTCTCTGCTTTCCTCTCCACACTAGTCTGTTTCATGCTACACATGAATGGTGCTGTCTAGGGTGTAATTAGCAGAAGTTAATGGTTTTGCAGCCAGGAACAGTGCCTAATTCAGGAATGACACACGCCACACAGAAACATTTCAGAGTTTAAAAAAATCTTGTCTCAAAGTATTATATTTACATTTATTTACAGGGTCAGCCATAGTAGTATGGCACCCCTGGACCAAATTAGGGTTAGGTGACTTGCTCAAAGTGAACATCGACAGATGTTTCACCTTTTCAGTTTGAGTATTTGAAACAGCGACCTTTTGGTTACTGGGCCAATGCCCTAACCGCTAGGCTACCTGCCGCTCTTATAGGCAAGCCCTTTTAGTAGGCAAGCCCTTTTAGTAGGCAAGCCCTTTTAGTTACACCATCCATGTTCCACACAGTTAGTGTAACACACACACGCGCACAAGCGCACCTACAAACTCGTGACAGGGAGAATTATGATAGTATGAGTGAGAAAAGTTGAGTGTGAGAGTGTAGAATGGACAGAAATATGATATAATCATCACTTTCCAAAACCCCACACACTCACAAATATCATGACATTTTTTAACCCTAGAAAATCCCCCCCATGACACAAAAAATATCATAATCATCACCATCACACATGCACAGATACAGTGCATCAACCAGTTCCCTTGTGCCTCCTCCACTCTAAATATCATCCCATTCTGCCCAGTTTGTCTGTGTCATAGCCTGGATGAGGGACTTGGGTGGGTGAGCCCGTACACACACACAACGTGGGCATAGAGGAGTGTGTCACCTCATGTTCCTGCTCTGTTTCCCCCTCCTCTCTCACTCTGTCCACCCTGTCTTTCTTAATCTTCTCTTCTAGTTTTCTGAATACGTCTCACGCCTGCTTCTTTATCTGGCTTCATTTGACTCATTTCTCTATATTCATAAAGACAGAAATGCAGGCGACTCCTGATACGTGCACAACAGATAGCTCCATCTCTATCTATCTCACTCTCACACACCTCCTCCCCGTTAGCGTTTTTCCTGCACCTGCATGGATTTGTCTTTTTGCCGTTGTTCCTCAAACAGAATAGGAATGAGCATGGTACAGTCTGTCCTTATCTATCCCTCTATCCATTCTAATCAATTCAATTCAACTGCATTCAGTTAAATTCAAATCTGTTCTAA
This sequence comes from Coregonus lavaretus, assembly GCF_964263955.1. Lineage (NCBI taxonomy): Eukaryota > Metazoa > Chordata > Actinopteri > Salmoniformes > Salmonidae > Coregonus > Coregonus lavaretus. The sequence continues at coordinate 28,094,832 of NC_139995.1, forward strand.
AACCTTTGTTGGTATAAAAAGTGAGGGACCTTTAAGTACATCGGCAAACCAAATTATGGCATTAAGAACAACAACAACAAAATGAACAACATCATTACAGTTAACAATAGCAATAATAATCATATGAAGAAGAGTAGTCACTAAATAAAAAAGAAAGTATACATATACAAGATTGTAGACACAATCTCTATTTGTGTTGCTCTCTTTCTCTACTTTCAGATATCCAGACAGCACAAACACTTCAGATTACAGTTGTATGAATATTATCACACACCACCACCACCTCGTCCTTACAGGCCACCGTACAAACCAGACCTGATTACTCCATAAATACATGACCATGAAACTTCATATGGCAATGACATTTCAGTTTTCTACTGAATACAGGATTTCCATTTCAATATTTTTCAAAAGTCTGATTGCATTGTAGAAATAATCAGTATCATGCAGTTCTGTCTGGGAGGTACACTGTATTGTCCCCCCTGTGGTGATATAAACATGAGCCCAATAAATGCATGTGTCACGTATACGCCCTCTCCGGCGTACGAGGTCACCAGTCTGCTCATCATTATGCACACCTGTCACCATCGTTACGCGCACCAGCGCCTCATCAGACTCACCTGGACTCAATCACCTTCCTGATTGCCTCCCCTATATACAGTGGGGAGAACAAGTATTTGATACACTGCCGATTTTGCAGGTTTTCCTACTTACAAAGCATGTAGAGGTCTGTAATTTTTATCATAGGTACACTTCAACTGTGAGAGACGAAAACAAAAATCCAGAAAATCACATTGTATGATTTTTAAGTAATTAATTTGCATTTTATGGCATGACATAAGTATTTGATACATCAGAAAAGCAGAGCTTAATATTTGATACAGAAACCTTTGTTTGCAATTACAGAGATCATACGTTTCCTGTAGGTCTTGACCAGGTTTGCACACTCTGCAGCAGGGATTTTGGCCCACTCCTCCATACAGACCTTCTCCAGATCCTTCAGGTTTCGGGGCTGTCGCTGGGCAATACGGACTTTCAGCTCCCTCCAAAGATTTTCTATTGGGTTCAGGTCTGGAGACTGGCTAGGCCACTCCAGGACCTTGAGATGCTTCTTACGGAGCCACTCCTTAGTTGCCCTGGCTGTGTGTTTTGGGTCGTTGTCATGCTGGAAGAACCAGCCACGACCCATCTTCAATGCTCTTACTGAGGGAAGGAGGTTGTTGGCCAAGATCTCGCGATACATGGCCCCATCCATCCTCCCCTCAATACGGTGCAGTTGTCCTGTCCCCTTTGCAGAAAAGCATCCCCAAAGAATGATGTTTCCACCTCCATGCTTCACGGTTGGGATGGTGTTCTTGGAGTTGTACTCATCCTTCTTCTTCCTCCAAACACGGCGAGTGGAGTTTAGACCAAAAAGCTCTATTTTTGTCTCATCAGACCACATGACCTTCTCCCATTCCTCCTCTGGATCATCCAGATGGTCATTGGCAAACTTCAGACGGGCCTGGACATGCGCTGGCTTGAGCAGGGGGACCTTGCGTACGCTGCAGGATTTTAATCCATGACGGCGTAGTGTGTTACTAATGGTTTTCTTTGAGACTGTGGTCCCAGCTCTCTTCAGGTCATTGACCAGGTCCTGCCGTGTAGTTCTGGGCTGATCCCTCACCTTCCTCATGATCATTGATGCCCCACGAGGTGAGATCTTGCATGGAGCCCCAGACCGAGGGTGATTGACCGTCATCTTGAACTTCTTCCATTTTCTAATAATTGCGCCAACAGTTGTTGCCTTCTCACCAAGCTGCTTGCCTATTGTCCTGTAGCCCATCCCAGCCTTGTGCAGGTCTACAATTTTATCCCTGATGTCCTTACACAGCTCTCTGGTCTTGGCCATTGTGGAGAGGTTGGAGTCTGTTTGATTGAGTGTGCGGACAGGTTTCTTTTATACAGGTAACGAGTTCAAACAGGTGCAGTTAATACAGGTAATAACTGGAGAACAGGCGAGCTTCTTAAAGAAAAACTAACAGGTCTGTGAGAGCCGGAATTCTTACTGGTTGGTAGGTGATCAAATACTTATGTCATGCAATAAAATGCAAATGTATTACTTAAAAATCATACAATGTGATTTTATGGATTTTTGTTTTAGATTCCGTCTCTCACAGTTGAAGTGTACCTATGATAAAAATTACAGACCTCTACATGCTTTGTAAGTAGGAAAACCTGCAAAATCAGCAGTGTATCAAATACTTGTTCTCCCAAGTGTATGTCACTCCATTTGGTTCCTTCCTTAGGCGTTATGGATTATGTTCCTGTGTTTCATGTCTGTATGCTACTCGTGTTTCTTGTTTTGTCCCATGTTTCATTTATTATTAAATTCACTCCCTGTTCTTGCTTCCTGACTCCCAGCATACATGTTATAGCATGATATGAACACACAGTATTAACAATAACATAACCATGCTATGACACTTGACATTGACATTCCTCGAAAGGTGAGGTATTTCAGTATGAAAATGTATGCACTCACTAACTGTAAGTCACTCTGGATAAGAGTGTCTGCTAAATGACTAAAATGTAAATGTAAATTAACGTTAATTCTCTTCAATTACAGTAATATGTGTACAACAAAATTGAGAGGTAATCCCTATATGTGAATAATCATTATCAAAATCAATCAATCAATCTATTGGACATATGTAAAATGTGAGTGATGAGTCACTAGTGCAGATTCCCTCTTCTTGTGTCATGGTATTGTCCCATAAAGTTAGGGATAGCTCCACTGGGCTGGTAGGTATCATGGGGTGGCTGTGGAGGGTAATGAGTTTCTGATTACCTGGTTTTAGACAGGAGTCTGGAGAGAGGAGAGAGAGGTGTGAAGGTGTGATGTCTCACAGCTCTTCTCCTTTTCTCTGGCCTATACCATGGAAGTGTAACCAGCCTGGGGCTGTGAAAGCACTGTCTGGAATATTATACACTGTACAGGGCTGTGGATGACTTTCAGCACACTTATAGGAAAGGGCACTCAATATGTACGGCACTAACACAAATGACTGATGACTGGCTGAAAGAAATTGATAATAATAAGATTGTGGGAGCTGTTTTGTTAGACTTTATCAGTCTTTATAGTCTGCTGCTAAAATGTGTTATGCCGGTATTTTACTGTCAACATTATATGTATCAGCTACCACAGCAAGTGAAGTCACTTCTACTCTTAACAAAGAGCTGCAGTCTGTTTTAGAATTGGTGGCAAGTAATAAGCTAGTCCTATTTAAAAAACTAAAAGCATTGTATTTGGGGCAAATCATTTGCTAAACCCTAAATCTTACAATGAACAATGTGGCAATTGAACAAGTTGTGGAGACTAAACTGCTTGGTGTAACCCTAGAATGTAAACTGACATGGTCAAAACATATTGATGCAACGGTAGCTAACATAGGAAGAGGTCTGTCTGTGATAAAGTGCTGCTCTAAATTCTTGACATGACAATCAACTAAACAAGTACTACAGACCTTAGTTTTATCACACCTGGACTACCACCCAGTTATATGGCCAAGTGCCACAAAGAAGAACATAGGCAAATTACAGTTAGCCCAGAACAGAGCAGCACGACTGGCCCTTAAATGTACATGGAGGGCCAATATCAATAACATGCATGTCAATCGCTCCTGGCTCAAAGTATAGGAGAGATTGACTGCATCACTACTTGTTTCTGTAAGAGTTATTGACTTGTTGAAAGCACCAAACTGTCTGTTCAAACAGCTAACACACAGCTCAGACACCCTTACATACCCCACTAGTCCCCTGTAGCTCAATTGGTAGAGCATGGCGCTTGCAATGCCAGGGTTGTGGGTTCGTTTCCCACGGGGGGCCAGTATGAAAAATGTATGCACTCACTAACTGTAAGTCGCTCTGGATAAGAGCGTCTGCTAAATGACTAAAATGTAAATGTAAGACATGCCACCAGAGGTCTCTTCACAGTCCCCAAATCCACAACAGACTATGGGAAACACACAGCACTAAATAGAGCCATGACTACATAGAACTCTATTCCACATCAAGTAACTCAAGCGAGCAGTGAAATCTGATTTTAAAAAACTAATAAAACAACACCTCACTGTTGTGATGTAACTGTTTTAACCCAGTTTGGACCCCGGGAAGAGTAGCTGCTGCCTTGGCAGCAGCTAATCGGGATCCTAATAAAACCTAATAAATATTAAATACTTGGTATTGTGTACACATACTGTACACATTTTGCTTGTCGAAGATCCATATCCTCTCTAGGGTCCTCTATATATTTAAGTTACTGAAGTTATATTTGCCAGCTTTAACTTTTAAAAAGAAACTGTAGATTTATCAAAGATATTTAGACAGGGAATTAGAAAATGCTACAGTCAACATACAGTTAATGAAAAACTGTTGGGCTGGTGGATCTCTGGGATCCAAACACCAAACTTTGTTCAGACCTTGATCTCAATTGATCTGAAATGTTATTTATTACTCCTTTTACATACAAACCCTGCTTTTACCCTGATTTATTAAGGCTTAGAATTTTCTCAAATTCTGGTTTTCAAACGCAGACCCATAAAGACAAGCTTCTAGGTATGATGTAAAAGATGTAGGTGTATCCAGAGACCTTTAGTTTGGTATGTCTTCTCACTGTTTCAGGAAACGTTATTGTGTTACAAAGTGGCATTAAAAGAACAATTTCAACAACTAAAAATGTGATAACCAAATAAAATAAAAACGACAATATAGTCATTGCATAAGTATTCAACCCCTTTGTTTAGGCAAGCCTAAATTAGTTTAGGAGTAAAATTTGGCTTAACAAATCACATAAAAAGTTACATGGTCCCTAAATCAAGTATTGAATTTCAAGCACAGATTCAACTACAAAGACCAGATAGCTTTTTGAAAGCCTCATAAAAAGGGCAGCGATTGGTAGATGGTAACAATGAGAAATCAGACATTAAATATCTCTTTTGTTAATAACTCTGTATTATGCATTAAACCACCCAGACACATCAAAGATACAGTCGTCCTTCTGAACTGAGCTGCAGGACAGGAATGAAACTGCTCAGCATGTTACCCGGAGGCCATTGGTGATTTTAAAACAGCTACAGAGTCTCAATGGCTGTGATGGGAGAGAACAGAGTATGGATCAACAACATTGTAGTGACTCCACAATAATGACCTAAATTCCAGTGAAAAGAATAACACAAATATTGCAAATACAAATATTCCAAAACATGCATCTTGTATGCCACAAGGCACTAAAGTAATACTGGAAAAAAACATGGAATAAACTTTTTGGCCTAAATGCAAAGCCCTTTGTTTGGGGCAAATCCAACACAACACATCACTGAGTAACTGCCTCCTTATTTTCAAGCATGGTGGTGGCTGCATCATGGTATGGGTAAGCTTGACATAATGGGGAGTTTTTCAGGATAAAAATAAATGGGATAGGGCTAAGCACAGGCAAAGTCCTAGAGCAAAACCTGCTTCAGTCTGCTCCACACCAGACACTGGGAGAGGAATTCACTTTTCAGCAGGCCAACAGTGAATGTTATTACGTGGCCAAGGTACAGTTTTGACTTAAATATGCTTGAAATACTATGGTAAGACTTGAATATTTTGACAGAGCTTGAATAATTTTGAAAATAATAATAGGCAAATGTTGCACAATCCAGGTGTGGAAAGCTCTTAGAGACTTACCCAAAAAGACTCACAACTGTAAATGCTGCCAAAGGTGTTTCTAACATGTATGGACTCAGGGAGCTGAATACTTATGCAACGACCATATTGTATTTATTTAATTATTATTCATTAAAAACAAATAGAAACAAAATATTCCACTTCTTCCACAGAGTATTTTGTGTAGATAGTTGACATAAAAATCAATTTTAATCCCACTTTGTAACACAATAAAATGTGAAGAAATCAGAGGACTCTGAATAATTTTGCAAGGCACTGTAAACACAGATTGTGGTTAAGCTAAGAATAAAAGTGTGTCCCTGACAATAAACAACATGCTTACATTTGGGTAATGCAATTTATAGGTTATTTATAGATATAATCCAATCAAGTTATATTTTTCTGCCACTATGGGCAAATCTATTAAAAACCCACTACATGGAGGAATTAGTCAAAATCAAATCAAATCAAATTGTATTGGTCACATACACATATTTAGCAGATGTTATTGCGGGTGTAGCGAAATGCTTGTGTTCCTAGCTCCAACAGTGCAGTAGTATCTAAGAATTCACAACACTAAACAAAGTGACTAGTGTTCCATTATTAAAGTGGCCATTGATTCCATGTCTATGTATATAGGGCAGTAGCCTCTAAGGTGCAGGGTTGAGTAACCGGGTGGTAGCCGGCTAGTGATGGCTATTTAATAGTCTGTTGGCCTTGAGATAGAAGCTGTTTTTCAGTCTCTCGGTCCCAGGAAATCCAGGACCCAGTTGCACAGGGCGGGGTTCAGACCCAGGGCCTCAAGCTTAATGATGAGCTTGGAGGGTACTATGGTGTTGAAGGCTGATGCTATAGTGAATGAACAGCATTCTTACATAGGTATTCCTCTTGTCCAGATGGATAGGGCAGTGTGCAGTGCGATGGCGATTGCATCGTCTGTGGATCTACTGGGGCGGTAAGCAAATTGAAGTGGGTCTAGGGTGTCAGACAAGGTAGAGGTGATATTTACATTTTCGTCATTTAGCAGACGCACTTATCCAGAGCGACTTACAAATTGGTGCATTCACCTTATGATAGCCAGTGGGACAACCCCTTTACAATATATGTATATATATATTATTTTTTGGGGTGGGGTAGAAGGATTACTTTATCCTATCCCAGGTATTCCTTAAAGAGGTGGGGTTTCAAGTGTCTCCGGAAGGTGGTGAGTGACTCCGCTGTCCTGGCGTCGTGAGGGAGCTTGTTCCACCATTGGGGTGCCAGAGCAGCGAACAGTTTTGACTGGGCTGAGCGGGAACTGTGCTTCCGCAGAGGTAGGGGAGCCAGCAGGCCAGAGGTGGATGAACGTAGTGCCCTCGTTTGGGTGTAGGGACTGATCAGAGCCTGAAGGTACGGAGGTGCCGTTCCCCTCACAGCTCCGTAGGCAAGCACTATGGTCTTGTAGTAGATGCGAGCTTCAACTGGAAGCCAGTGGAGTGTGCGGAGGAGCGGGGTGACGTGAGAGAACTTGGGAAGGTCGAACACCAGACGGGCTGCGGCGTTCTGGATGAGTTGTAGGGGTTTAATGGCACAGGCAGGGAGCCCAGCCAACAGCGAGTTGCAGTAATCCAGACGGGAGATGACAAGATGACAGGATATGATCCTTAACTAGCCTCTCAAAGCACTTCATGATGACAGAAGTGAGTGCTACGGGGCGATAGTCATTTAGTTCAGTTACCTTTGCTTTTTTGGGTACAGGAACAATGGTGGACATTTTGAAGCAAGTGGGGACAGCAGACTGGGATAGGGAGAGATTGAATATGTCCGTAAACACTCCAGCCAGCTGGTCTGCGCATGCTCTGAGGACGCGGCTATGGATGCCGTCTGGGCCGGCAGCCTTGCAAGGGTTAACACGCATAAATGTCTGAGAACGAGAGTCCAACGCTGCTTGATAGTACTTCCATGGATTTCAGGTTTCCCTCTTCACCACCATCTCCTCTATCTTGCAAAACAGCTCTGTGACCTGAATGCCATCATCACTTCCAAGGTTTTTGAAGACATGATACATGTTCTCACATTTCTCAACAAGCCACTGGAGGGCCTCCCATTCACTCTCAATGTACTGCTCAATGGTTGCATCTCCCAGCCACTCTCCATTAGTGAACCGGACAATAGTGAGACTCCAGGTTTGCTTGCCAAGAAGCTCCACATGCTCCTCTACTGCTCTTCTCTCTTCATTAGTGAATGCATAGTCCATCTTTATGGCCAAGAGGAAAGCATGGGGTCCTAGGGGACAAAGAGACAGTGCGCACATGCTCCTACTTATCCAATTTCAACTCAGGATCTTTCTTCATGAGGCCTACCCTCTTCCACCCTGTAGTGTTGACCACAGTGACTAGCTGCGCTGCTACTTTCCCCTGTCTCTTCACACATTAAACAGTCAATGGTGGGTATAGACCCATTGTTCTGCCAAGGATGGTATCTCCTGCTGAACTATTCCCAGCTCTGTATCCCACAGCACAATCCTCAGCTCTGAGAGATAGGAGTCACCTGAATGAAAGAAAGCCAGCTTGATATACTTTATCCAAAAAAAAGAAATACATAATTCCATACCTCTATCTTAACAACCACACCCTTTTAAACTCAACAGTTTATAGCCTACCATAGATGCTCTATTTGAATGCAATGTGGAACTTACCCATCTGTGCACTCTGGATCTTTCTCTGTTTCTGCACGACTTTCAGTCTTTGTTTTTGCATTCTCTTCTTCTCTCCTTTTCATCTCTTCTGCCTTGATTTCCTGCCACTATCTCCTCTATCTTCTCCAGCATATCTCCGACTTGAAGGTTGTAGAAGGCAAGACACCTGTTTCCACATTTCTCAATAAGCCACTAGAGGACCTCGTTTTCACTCTCTATGTACTGCTCAATGGTTTTGTCTCCCTGCCACTGAAAAGAGGTGAACAGCACTATGGTGTGACTCCAGACTCTGTCATCGAGAAGCTCCAGGTGTTTCTCTACTGCTCTTCTGTGTACAGTACCTCTTTAAATGAAGCGCCTGCATCTATGACCAGGAGGAGTGCATGGGAACCCGGAGGACATAGTGACACACTGCGCAAAAGCTCAGGGTGCAGAGTAGTGCAGAGCGTTGTACAAGATCTTCAGTTTCTTGGCAATTTCTCTCATGGAATAGCCTTCATTTCTCAGAACAAGAATAGACTGATGAGTTTCAGAAGAAAGTTATTTGTTTCTGGCCATTTTGAGTCTGTAATCGAACCCACAATTGCTGACGCTCCAGATACTCAACTAGTCTCAAGAAGGCCAGTTTTATTGCTTCTTTAATCAGCACAACAGTTTTCAGCTGTGCTAACATAATTGCAAAAGGGATTTCTAATGATCAATTAGCCTTTTAAAATGATAAACTTGGATTATCAAACACAACGTGCCATTAAAACACAGGACTGATGGTTGCTGATAATGGGCCTCTGTATGCCTATGTAGATATTCCATTAAAAACCAGCCGTTTCCAGCTACAATAGCCATTTACAACATTAACAATGTCTACACTGTATTTCTTATCAATTTGATGTTATTTTAATGGACAAAAAAAATGAATTTCTTTTTAAAAAAAAAGACATTTCTAAGTGACCCGAAACTTTTGAACGGTAGTGTATATATATATTTACACAAATCTGAAGCTGCAGCCTCTTCCACCTCTCGGTTGCTCTCTTGTTTTCTTCTTTCATCTTCTCTTCAACTTCCTGTAAAATCATCTTCTCTTCAACTTCCTATCAAATCTTTCTGTCAATTTCATAATGTTGGTCTCTGTTTCCTTCCACTATCTCCTCTATCTTCTGCAGCAGCTCTGTGACCTGAGTGCCATCACACCTTTCTTATTGTTAAAGACATGATACCTGTTTCCACATTTCTCAACAAGCCACTGGAGGGCCTTCCCTTCACTCTCAATGTGCTGCTCAAGAGTTTTGCTTCCCAGCAAGTCTCCATGAGTGAACAGCACTGTAGTGTAACTCCAGACTGTCTCCCAAGAAGCTCCAAGTGCTCCTCTACTGCTCTTCACATATATGACCAAAAGGAAAACATGGGGACACTGAAACACACTGCACACAATGTCTCTTTTGATCACCAGTTCAGGAGTATTCTCCAAGAGGGAGTTTTTTACCCAGCTAGGAGTGTCTAACACAGTGACCTGCCTCTCTGCTACTCTTCCCTGTTTCTTCACACACATAAGTGTTGCCCTTGAGGTAAAAGCTTCTCTGCCAAGGATGGTGTTTCCTGATGAACTCTTCCCAAGTTGTCTCAGCCCCAGCAGCACAATCCTCAGTTCTGATAACATAAGGAGAGTGCCTTGTGTGTATGTGTTTGTGTGTGTTTCAGAGAGAGGAAATGATACCCACACAAATCTTTACCAACAAAACTATAAGAATAGTTTCATAAATCAAGTAAGCCTAATGTTATAGTACTTTGGGACTACAGTATGTGTCTCTTTTATATCCATACATTTTAACATGCTGCTAAATGTAATCTGTCCAGTACTCACCTGAGGGTGAAGCATATCCTCCTGTAGCCATTGCTGCCTATACAGCCTCTTACACTGTCTCTGCAAACATCTTTACTTGCAGTAAAGGTTCTAGAAAATCCTCCGATCTACCTGTTCCCGTGCTATCACCCACTTCTGCGGGAACCCTCGCCCTACCGGAGCGCTATGACGGTAAAACTACTAAATGTAGCGGCTTCCTGCTACAGGTTTCACTTTATCTGGCGCGTCAGCCTGGGGCAAATCCATCTGACCAAGCCAGGAGAGCGCTGGTGATTTCCCTCCTTAAAGGAAAGGCGCTGGATTGGGCCACGGCAGTCTGGTAAGGAGAGGAGGCAGTGGCGCTTCCCTACCCCACCTTCCTCGCTCGGTTCAGGGCGGTATTTGATCATCCCACAGAGGGAAAGGACGGGTGTGGGCGTCTCCTCCATCTACAACAGAGAGAGGGGCCCGCGTCCGAGTATGCTCTGAGCTTTCGCACGGTGGCGGCGTCTTCCGGCTGGAATGAGCGTGCTCTGCGCACGGCCTTCAGGAGAGGCTTACGGGAGGACATCAAGACGTAACTCGCATGTTGGGATGACGAGATGGACCTTGATACCCTCATCACCACGTCCATCCATATCGACGACATGTTGAGAGGGAGACGGCGTTCCCAACACCTCCCGGAGCCTTGACGCTCATCCCATCTGAGCTATGGAAACCGCCCTGCTTCCGAGTCCTCACCCAAGGAGGTGGGCAGCACCCCCTACACCACCACAGACCACAGATCTTCTGGTGGCTCCCTATCTAGGCTGTATGACTCCCATCGCTGCTCCGTGAGTGTTACGTCAGCTCCTATCACAAAACCATTGTTTTTAGTTCCCATAACGGTGACTGGTTATTCCTTCTCTTCCATTTCTACTGCAATGATAGATTCCGGATCAGCGGAGAACCTTATAGATAGGGAGCTGGTCTCTGAATGGGGGTTGCCCACCATGCCACTGTTATCTCCGCTATTCGTCACCTCACTGGACAATAAACCCCTTGGATCAGGCACCATTACGCACGTCACCTGCCCCATCACCATCACCATTCCCACACGACCGGAGCACCACGAGGAGCTGTCATTCCACATCGTCACGTCCCCTCTTCACCGGATTGTCTTGGGATTGCCCTGGCTCAGACTACACAATCCCACCATCAATTGGAGCACCAAGAGGATCACAGCCTGGTCCACCTCATGCCGGAAGACCTGCCTGCCGGTGGTTTGTTGTTCCACGTCAGTGGAGAGTCCGGAGTCCGCCCTCCAGCCCAACATTCCACGTGAGTATGCAGATCTCTCCGATGTCTTCTCTTCATTAAAGGCTATGTGTCTCCCTCCTCAAAGGCCCTGGGACTGCGCCATTGACCTGCTGGAGGGACAACACCCCCCGGCGGAGACTGAGGCCATGGAGAAGTATGTGGCGGAGACCCTGAAACAGGGGTTCATCAGACGCTCTTCCTCTCCTGCCTCCGCCATTTTCTTCTTCGTGGCCAAAAAAGACGGAGGACTGAGACCATGCATTGACTACAGGGGGCTGAACGCAGTCACCACCAAGTACCGGTACCCCCTCCCTCTGGTTCTGTCGGCCATCGAGCAGCTACGAGGGGCCCGGTACTTTACCAAGTTGGACCTGAGGAGTGCCTACAACCTGATCCGAATCCGGGAAGGAGACGAGTGGAAGACGGCATTCAGTACTACCTCAGGCCACTATGAATACTGCATCATGCCCTACGGCCTCGCCAACGCACCTTCTGTGTTCCAGTCCTTCGTCAATGACTTGTTCCGGGACATGCTGAGTAGACAGGTGGTGGTGTACATCAGGTGGTGGTGTACCCTCGTAGCTGCAGAAGGACCAAGCTGACCGCCACCGCAGTGAGGCTCCCGTATTCCAGCCTGGTGATCACGTCTGGCTGTCCACTCGAAACCTCCCTCTCCACCTACCCTGCAAGAAACTGAGTCCCCTGTTTGTGAGGCTGTTTAAGGTCCTCCGGCGGATTAATGAGGTGTCGTACCGGCTGCTTCTTCCCCCTCACTACCGTGTCTCACCTACTTTTCATGTGTCTCTCCTCAGGCCGGTGGTTCCTGGTCCTCTGGTGGATGCCATCCCCCGGGGTACGCCCCCTCCGCCCCTGGACATTGATGGGAGTCCGGCATATGCTGTGAGGGATATGCTGTGAGGGATCACTGGTTCCGTGGGGGACGGCTCTGTTACCTGGTGGACTGGGATGGCCCTGAGGAGAGGAGCTGGGTTCTGGCTGGGGACATTCTGGACCCCAATCTAATTCGGGACTTTCACCACCCTGACCGGCCCGCTGCTCGTCCTCGGGGTTGTCCTCCTGGCTGGCGACGTCCTGCGGCGGGAGGGGGGGGCTACTGTCACGTCTCCTCCCGTTGCTCCCCTCCGGCGCTCTGATTCGCCGGTCTACTGAGCCACTGGTCTGAGCGCACCACCTCGGCAAACACAGGAATGGAAACCCAACGCACCCTAATCACTTCCAGTGCACCTGCACCTCATCTCATCACCACCACTATATAGCCCTGGACTGTTAGTTCATTGTTGTGAGTAATTGTTAGCGCTGTGTCGTTTACTCTCTCTTTGTTATTCTCTTTGTCATTATTAAGTAAACCTTTACCTTGTTAATTCCTGCGTCTGCGTCCTGCCTCTTCGTATACTCAGTACTCCTCACAGCTGTAGCTTATGCTTTCAGTACTAGATTAATTATCTGATCCTTTGATTGGGTGGACAACATGTCAGTTCATGCTGTATGAGCTCTGATAAGTTGGAGGACATCCTCCGGAAGTTGTCATAATTACTATGTAAGTCTATGGAAGGGGATGAGAACCTAGAGCCTCCTTGGTTTGGTTTTGAAGTCAATGTATCCAGAGGAGGACAGAAGCTAGTAGTCCTCTGGCTACACAACGGTGCTACCCTACAGAGTGCTGCTGAGGCTACTGTAGACCTCCATTGCAAAACAGTGTGTTTTAATCAATTACTTGGTGACATGAATATATTTAGTATAGTTTTATCTAAAAAGGATAACTTTTTGATGTTTCACTTTGTTTTCTTCAATGCAATAATTATTATCATAGTTTATGAATACAAATAAAGTGTGAATTATTTCATTTGTATGTTTGTTCAATTCACAATATTCACATATACAATCTCTTTGAGGAAGACATCTTAATACTTGAAACAATTCAAATGAAAGAAGGTACAGTATGAGAAATACTGGGCAAAGTTATTTTTTATTTTTTTCATAGCCACAAGATGAAGGTTTAACCAGTCAAATGAGAGGAGGCTCTTGGCATGAAAATATACTGTACTGCCAGTGCCTACGACATAGGACTCAAAATAAGAATGCACTCCTGATTACGTGGTTCTGAAGGTGCAAAGGAGTCAAAAGGAGCAATACAAAGTGTTTGGATACCCTGATATATCTGAAAGGGAATGGTATTATATCGTCATTACATATCGGTGATACTCTATAAGAAAATGTTAAACAAACTTCTGTAGTCAATACACAAAACTGTGAAACAAATGTATTTGGTATTGTTTAAATCATTTTTTTTACCTAAACGATTTTGCTGGAATGCCCTTTCTGTTGAGGTTTGATACTAGGAATGAGTGTGGCAGAGCAGAGGAGTATTCCTGTCCTCTGTGAATGTGGCTTACAGCTCTGACAGAGATATGCCTCTGTTCTTACACCTAGTGGCAAAGCCACTACAGTATTGTATCTGGAACATGTCTGCCTTCTCTCCATCAATAGCTAAACACAAGACCTGACTGAGAATTTTAGGATGTCTCTGAAATCTTAGGAGATAGATCTTAACTGGTCAATAAAAGCTTGTTCTTTTAAATGGTCAATAAAAGCTTGTTCTTTTAAATAAGATTATTGTGCTCCAATCTGAAATGGTCTTTCCTCGGGCTGAAAGAATGGGTAAACATTGCTTCCTACTGGTGTGTTGGGGAAGTACATAGTATAATGTCCCCCTTCTCAACTACTTTCACTGAGGCTTAATGTGATAATTACATTTGAGTGTGGCAAGAAGACCCCACAATTTATTGCAATGCTGATCAATTGATTATTTTCTGAATTTAAGTATTTTTGACACTTTTGAGCTAAATCCTTAATAGTATACCAATTTGAACTTTTGAGGCTTCTTGTTTGTTCCATTTGTGGCCCCTCTCTCCTTCCTTCCTTCCTTCCTTCCTTCCTTCCTTCCTTCCTTCCTTCCTTCCTTCCTTCCTTCCTTCCTTCCTTCCTTCCTTCCTTCCTTCCTTCCTTCCTTCCTTCCTTCCTTCCTTCCTTCCTTCCTTCCTTCCTTCCCTCCCTCCGTCTCTGTAAGGTCAGTCTTATGTGCTTGGCTTGTGGCCAGGAGAAAAAAAGAAGGGAGTTGGGACGAAGAAGGAGGCGGGGAGGAAGGGGAAGGAGGTGGAATGGCGGATACGGGGGAGGCTTAAGCCCATTGAGGTGTGAAGGAGAGAGCTGTGTTGATAAAAGACAATGTGTTACTTACATATGCAACACGCCACGTTAATGAGGTGTATTTAAAACAACAGGCTTGTAACACACAATACGCCACAGCTCACAATGTTCCATGCAGCCATTCTGAACAGAACACGATATAGCGCGTATGATGAATTATACACTAGTTAGTGCTAAGAGTGTTAGCTCTCGGAAGTGTGAAATAACATGAGTACGACTGGGGGATGTTTGGTTTTCAGTTTTAAGCGGTAACGAAGGGGTAAGAACAAGTACAAGAGGAATCAGAGTATTTCCTTACGTCTTTTAGGGTATTCATAAACCTTTCTCCATATAATAATGGATTACATAACATTTACATAGTGCTTTTCACATGGTTCTCCAAGTACCTTACCTGGGTGTTGCATGGCATGGCAGCCATTCTGTGCTAGAATGGCCCATATATCTACCTGCTCCTCTCTGGAGTATTAATTTCCCCCCTCTCCCCTCAGCTCTCTACCTCTCTTCTGCAGCTGGCACGGACAGAGCGGTCCAAACACAGCCAGAAAACACATATTCTACAGTCAATTATGATAATTAATGGTAATATCCTGAGCCTCCATCATATCCAATTGTCAGTTTGCCTAATTAATGTCACCTCTCTGGGAGTACATTTAGCAGGCAGACGAAAGATCAGTCACCTGTTTTGGCAGCCTGAGCCTCACCACAGCAGACAGAGAGAGATGTTAACCTACCCTTGAAAACCTAGCAAAGAATGATTTACATGATTTTAACTTAACCTATCCTATGCAGTATATAATGTTTGTGTACGATTATACATAATGTTATAGTACATGTCAATAAGGAACTATAGAACAGGTTAACATTTCATCAATTGTAGAGGATCTTGTAGGTACACACTGAATACATGTTAAAGTGATACATATGGAGAGGAGTTGAGAGGAGTTGCAATTACCCAACTCAACATACTGGGCTGCCTGAGTACTCTGCCTGAGTACTGCAAGGGAATACCATCTCCCTGCTGTTCTAATATAATGTGATTACATTATATCATATTCTATTACATTGTCATATTTAAGTGATAATGCCAGAGAAGCCGGTGTTTGGAGGATATATTGGTACGGGTGCAAACCGTGCCAATATATCCTCCAAACACAGGCTTCGAGGGCATTATCACTTTTATACAATGGGTTACCAACATATTCAAATAATAATTGACATATTTTCATTAAAAACATTATTTTGATGAATTTTTTCATACGATTTCACGACGCGACCCAGCCGTTCAGTCTTTTTGTTCTGTATCTATGGATGCGACCCAGTCGTTTGTTCTAAATGTTCCATTGCCATACTGGCTGGCAACGTTCTTATCCCTTGCTGGCTAGCAACTTCGGCTAACTTACAGTCACATCAAAAAGTGAAGCCAGAATAACAGCAAAGTAGCTGCATTTGCATTTGTTTAAACTGTTTTCTAGTGACATTTATTTGGATACATCCATAAAAATGAGCTAATGAGACGCGATTTCGCCTGGCATGGAAAATGTGCTCACTCGTCAGGACACTGTTGTTCAGAGGAGCTAGCCAACAACACAGCTAACACAATCACTTCAAACTGAAGCTGGAAAGACTGCAAACTAGCTGCACTTCGTTTCGTTTTACCTTTTTTCAATTGACATTACTTTGTATATATCCATAAAAATTATGCCAGCTGATTCATGATTTCGACTGGCTGAGGGAGACAGACAACAAGGTCTATACAAATCTCCGCTGTTGAAAACTAAATGTTAGTCTAAAAGAAATGTGAGATAATGTCTAGATGCATTTTATAGTGGAGATCAAGTTCATAAATTGCCAGGCTGGGCTGATGAGACAGTGGGTTGCGCAGTCAGATGGAACAGAGTAAATAGGCATTTTAACGTCGCTCAACGACACGGCAGTGGCAAGAGTCTGAGAGAGTTGCTATAATCAACCACCACGCATAGCACTGTTATTAAAGATGCCAGATACTGTATGCCAACACAAACCGCCAACACTGCCTGGCAACCGTACCGTACCAACCCTCTGTCTGTCTGTCTGTCTGTCTGGGTTTCTCTCTCTCTCTCTCTCTCTCTCTCTCTCTCTCTCTCTCTCTCTACCTGCTCTTTACCCCCCTCTTTCTGTCTGAGGAACGGTCCTTTCACTCTCCTCTTCCTCCTTTCATCTCTCTGTTTTCTAAAGCCTATCTATCTGGATTGCATAATTCAAAGAGCTGTTTAATCACTGAGAATTGAATTTGTATAAATGGGGCAGACTGGATGACATACACACAGAGCAGAGTAATAATTGTCTAGTCCCTCTGCGCTCTTTCCTATAGTGTTTGGTGTCATCAAATGGACAAGAAAAGTACAGTGAGGTTCTCCAGTATGTAGCTGTCAGAGAGTTACACTATTGTATAAATAGACAATATTTTAAGCATACAGTGATTACATGATTAAGTATCTGTCAGTACTTATATAATCCTAATGAGAAACTAAACTACTGAAAGAAAAAACAACAAGGGAGAGAGAGAAGAGAGAGAGAGAGAGAGAGAGAGAGAGAGAGAGAGAGAGAGAGACAGAGAGAGAGAGAGACAGAGAGAGATGCGTTTATACTCCTGCTGAGTTTATCTCTCCCCTGGATGTATTGTTGGAGGGGAACTCTCTGTTCTCTGAAGAGACGAGGTAATTGGTATGGGGTGGAGGGTTCCTTCCTCTGCCTGCGAGCTTCATGTGATGCTAGTCATCTGCCTCTGCTCACCAAAATTGTGTGTGTATGTGTGTGTGCTTGTGTGTGTGTGTGAAGCAGGAGACAGGCACTAGTGAACTCTACTGTATATGTTTCAATAAAGTCAGTTCGAGCACAGCCAGTGTGAGACTACTCCCACATTCAGAACTCAAAGACCTCTGAGTAATCCATGTGCAAACCACAATATCGCAGGTTTGTTTACCTGCATGTGTGCATGTTTGTGTGTGCATGGGATGTGTGTGAGAGCATGTGTGTGTGATCTCCCAAGAACGTGTGCGCAACAACACATCCAATCTTGAAACTACTGGACATTAGCTTCACATTTAACAGGCTATCCAACTTGCGCAGTTGACATGGTTGGTTCAAAGTGTTGGATTCAGCTCCTGCATTGGGCACATTCTCTGAACACAAAAACACACAGATTGTCCCCTCTCCACACACATTGGACCACTAAAATATGTGAGCAAACAGAGAGAGATACAGAAGGAGATAGATAGATAGATAGATAGATAGATAGATAGATAGATAGATAGATAGATAGATAGATAGATAGATAGATAGATAGATAGATAGATAGATAGATAGATAGATAGATAGATAGATAGATAGATAGATAGATAGATAGATAGATAGATAGATAGATAGATAGATAGATAGATAGATAGATAGATAGATAGATAGATAGATAGATAGATAGATAGATAGATAGATAGATAGATAGATAGATAGATAGATAGATAGATAGATAGATAGAAAGTGATTCAGAGACAGAGAAAGGGAAAGAGAGAAAGAGCGAGAGAGAAAGAAAGAAAGAGCGAGATATATTCAGTACCATTCAAAGGTTTTTCTTTATTTTTACTATATTCTACATTGTAGAATAACAGTGAAGACATCAAAACTATGAAATAACACATATGGAATCATGTAGTAACAAAAGAAGTGTTAAACAAATCAAAATATATTTTATATTTTAGATTCTTCAAAGTAGCCACCCTTTGCCTTGATGACAGCTTTGCACACTCTTAGCATTCTCTCAAAAAAATTTACATTTTACATTTTAGTCATTTAGCAGACGCTCTTATCCAGAGCGACTTACAGTTAGTGAGTGCATACATTTTTCATACCAGTTTCACCTGGAATGCTTTCCCAACAGTCTTGAAGGAGTTCCCACATATGCTGAGCACTTGTTGGCTGCTTTTCCTTCACTCTGCGGTCCGACTCATCCCAAACCATCTCAATTGGGTTGAGGTCGGGTGATTGTGGAGGCCAGGTCATCTGATGCAGCACTCAATCACTCTCCTTCTTGGTCAAATAGCCCTTACACAGCCTGGAGGTGTGTTTTGGGTCATTGTTCTGTTGAAAAACAAATTATAGTCCCACTAAGCACAAACCAGATGGGATGGCGTATCGCTGCAGAATGCTGTGGTAGCCATGCTGGTTAAGTGTGCCTTGAAGTCTAAATAAATCACAGACAGTGTCACCAGCAAAGCACCCCCACACCATCACACCTCCTCCTCCATGCTTCACGGTGGGAACCACACATGCAGAGATCATCCGTTCACCTACTCTGCATCTAACAAAGACACAGCGATTGGAACCAGAAGTCTCAAATTTGGACTCATCAGACTAATGGACAGATTTCCACTGGTCTAATGTCCATTGCTCGTGTTGCTTGGCCCAAGCAAGTCTCTTCTTCTTATTGGTGTCCTTTTGTAGTGGTTTCTTTGCAGAAATTCAACCATGAAGGCCTGATTCACGCAGTCTCCTCTGAACAGTTGATGTTGAGATATGTCTGTTACTTGAACTCTGTGAAGCATTTATTTGGGCTGCAATTTCTGAGGCTGGTAACTCTAATGAACTTTCCTGTGGCGGTCCTCATGAAAGCCAGTTTCATCATAGCGCTTGATGGTTTTTGCGACTGCACTTGAAGAAACTTTCAAAGTTCTTGAAATGTTCCGCATTGACTGACCTTCATGTCTTAAAGTAATGATGGACTGTAGTTTCTCTTTGCTTATTTCAGCTGTTCTTGCCATAATATGGACTTGGTATTTTAACAAATAGAGCTATTTTCTGTATACCCCCCCCCCCCCTACCTTGTCACAACACAACTGATTGGCTCAAATGCATTAAGAAGGATAGAAATTCCACAAATTAACTTTTAAGAAGGCACACCTGTTAATCGAAATGCATTCCAGGTGTCTACCTCATGAAGCTGGTTGAGAGAATGCCAAGAGTGTGCAAAGCTGTCATCAAGGCAAAGGGTGGCTATTTGAAGAATCTCAAATACTTTTAAACACTTTTTTGGTTACTACATGATTCCATATATGTTATTTCATAGTTTTGATGTCTTCACTATTATTCTACAATGTAAAAAATAGTAAAAATAAAGAAAAACCCTTGAATGAGTAGGTGTTCTAAAACTTTTGACCTGTAGTATATATATATATATAGAGATAGAGAGAGAGAGAGAGAGAGAGAGAGAGAGAGAGAGAGAGAGAGAGAGAGAGAGAGAGAGAGAGACCCTGATCTCTGTTTTTTAATTAAATATTAAACCACCACTTTGGTGCCAGCATCTCCCTGGAATAGATTTTAATTTTCTTGTATGTTCTCCTCACCCAGTGCTCCTGTGTGTGTGTGTGTTCGTGTGTGTTAATGTGTGTTTGCGTGTGTGTGAGTGTGCACCCTGTACTGACGGACACGGCCAATCTAATCAGTCTGAAGAATGTTCCAGGCCGAGCTTCTGGCTGCTGTTCCATGCTGCACAGTGCTACTCGTGTGTGTGTGTGTGTGTGTGTGTGTGTGTGTGTGTGTGTGTGTGTGTGTGTGAGACAGAGACCAAATCTCATGAATTTGTTTATTTGTGTTTCAATTGAGTTTTCTGTTCGATATACATTATAAGACCAAGTTATTGATCCTAATGCTATTATGTTCTTTACGTGGCCAAACAGTGACGATTCTAAATAGAGAATATAATGAACTATTCTGGGATAGAGAGACGCTTTGAGGGCCACCCTATCGGCCTTAATAAATATTTAATGAGCATAACCTTCTCTCTGCTCTAACGACAAATTTAGCAAACATCGTATTTAATGCAAGATCATACCTGTGTATTTACTTTGACTGTCTCTCAAGTCAAACAGCACCTTATTCCTTCAGGGAAGTAGTCTACTTGGGGTATAGGTTGTCATTGCAGATTTTCCCTCTGTGACCTCTACCTGTGGTGTGAGCGGTGTTGAAGAGGACACCTCCCATAGAGTGGGTCAGATAGACCCTGGGTGAACAGAGAATGTGTGGAAGGTGAGGGGGCTGTGAGTTCAGGTAGTTGAGGAAGGTGGGTGGCTGTGGAGGGTAAAATGAGGTCAGGTATTTTGAGGAAGGTGAGGTGGCTGTGGAGGGTGAGGTGGAAGGTGTGATAATTGAGAGATGGTTGTGTTGATAATTCACCAGCAGAGGCGGAGCAGCAACGCACCGATGCAGATCAGTTATGCAGAATATGAAAACAAAACAAACACAGCCACACATACTGTACCTACTGAAGTAAACAGTAGTAGATAATATAGGAGAGATTCTTTCCCCCTCTCGCTCTCCTTTCTTTCCAGCCATGCCTAGTGGACTGAGGCCAGCTACAGTTGGAGGGATTTCTACAAATTCCACTGCAAGCCAATTAATCCAAATAATCATCTAATCATCAGCGGGCCTTTGTTACCCTACTTCCTGTTTCCTGGCCTGATTCTGGGCCCACCAGCGCTCTGATCCTGACCTCTGACCCCTCAGTACCATTGCCATCAGTTACAAAACAAGCTTATGTGCTGTAAAGAACACTGCTCACACCGCTACTCCTCCATTAGAGAGGTTCAACCGGTCACAGAGTTCTTTAATACCTTCTGATCTGACCGTCTATTAATGTTGTTCGTTTGTTGTCCAATAGACTGTACCAGGCAAATATAGACAGAAGCAGGCACAGACGAGTAGTCCTGCGTTGGCATCAAACATCTGTGTTGGTGTGGGCATTGCCATGCCAATGGAATGCAAAAGGGCCTGAACCCTGTCAGATGCTGGGAGAGTAGTTCATGTCTGTCTGAGGAATGTTCACTTCTATGCTAAAGCAATATAAGCTCTACAGATAACAGTCAGCACTTTATTTGCGCTCTCTCTCCATTCAGGGCCAGGTTTGGTAACCCCTCACTTCTCTACAGACATTGTGAATGATTGTATGACTCCTTTCAGTGGCTTGGTTAACTCATGACCATGATACAGCTTTACTGTCCTAACTAACTGTGATAGAAGCTATCTGGCTTCTGCTCTCATATGTGACCATTCAAACTTGCCTGCACTACTCAAGACCACATTAGCCAGCTGAGCTGAAGCCTAGATGTAAGCTTTTAAGGGTTAACCTGGCTCTTCAGGTGTCAGGCAGGGTTACTCATCAGGCGAGGATTGCTCAGACAACTACTACATGTCACTGAGTTCACCACTCAACAAAAATAGATGTTTACTCACACCAGTGGAGGCTGCTGAGGGGAGGACGGCTCATAATAATGGCTGGAATGGAGTCCATGTAATGGTGTCAAACACATCAAAGACGTGGTTTCCATGTGGTCGATACCATTCCATTAACTCCATTCCAGCCTTTATTATGAGCCATCCTCCCCTCAGCAGCCTCCACTGACTCACACACAGTCACACACACACACTCTTGACATGGCTCTAGCTTCTATGGCCCTGAGGTGAGACATTTTGTCATACATTTTGTCTCAATAGTCTATATACAATTATATTCTTGCTTTGGTCGAGACACAGGCAGCGTGGCATTGAAACTGAAACAACAACATTCAGGGAGTGATAGAGAGAGAGAGAGAGAGAGAGAGAGAGAGAGAGAGAGAGAGAGAGAGAGAGAGAGATCTCGGGGCAAAGTGGTTCAACACGTTTGCCTTGGAAAAAATAGCTTTTACACTGCCTATTCAGGTGATAGGTGCATCCTCGTAAACCCAACCCTAGGCAAAAGCAGTGACTACGGTCTGGTTTCAATTATGGACTTTTTTGCCACTGCCTCCGTCGATAAAATTCCATGGAGCCTCCCAACAAATCACGAGGCAGACATGCCAGAATGTCCCGATTCAAAACCAAAGTTTGTGAGCAGTGGTTTGAGTTTGGTACAAACTAGCCATTTGCGAAATGCACTCATTCAAAATAATATCTGTGATCTCCATCTTGCTAGCTACTATACTGAACAAAAATATAAATGCAACATTCAATGATGTTACTGAGTTACAGTTCATATAAGGAAATCAGTCAATTGAAATAAATGATTTAGGCCCTAATCTATAGATTTCTCATGAATGGGCAGTGGCACAGCCATCGGTGGGCCTGGGAGGGCATAGGTCCACTCACTTGGGAGCCAGGCCCAGCCAATCAGAATGCTGATTATTACACTGTTTCTATTAGGTTGCAAAAAACATTTGCCTGATGTTGCAAGACCATTCCCAGAACAAATGTTTTATGTTCTTTAAAAGTTCCTAAAACCTTTCTTTAGGTTGTGGGGACATTGTGGGGATATGACAAGAGATAGGTTCCCAAAACAATAAAACTGTCCAGTTGTGCTGACATTCAGATAATGTTTGTATCAGGGTGCACAAAACATTCATTTGATGTTTCAAGAAGGTTGACAGAAAAGCCTTTCTCAGTACTTTAAATGTTCCCAGAATACGGTGTACTTGTAACACTGTGTTTTATGATTTTATTTCTTCCTCACATGCTGAAAGTCTTATGAAATGTGATTTTGAAATTAAGAAAAGGTAAAAAAAATATTGTATTTAGTTTGAATGTTCTGAGTCTGTATTTAAGAAGCATTTGAATACACAAGATTACAAGTTAATTAAAGGAAGCTCTATCAAACTAAAATCACATTTCATAAGAGTTTCAACTCGTGATGAAGGAAGAAAATGATAAAATACAGTGTTACAAGTAGGGAGAACCGGGACAAAAGTAACACAGACATTTTCTCAAATGACACAGAAGCTAAAATGACGTAGTGAAGTCAGCATGTTCCTAATGCAGAGGACAAGCTCCCTGCAAAAAAAAACAGCCCACTCCGACCATGTTTTGCGGAGTTATCAACAAAAAGTGGTTTTAAGTGATGTACATTGCTTTCAGAAATTATTCATACCACTTTACTTATTCCACATTTTGTTGTGTTACAGCCTGGATTAATGACATTTGTTTTCTCACCCATCTACACACAATACCCCATAATGACAAAGTGAAAACATGTTTTTAGACATTTTAGCAAATTTATTGAAAATGAAATTCAGAAATATCTCATTTACATAGGTATTCACACCCCTGAGTCAATACTTTGTGGAATAACCTTTGGCAGCGATTACACCTGTGAGTCTTTCTGTTTATGTCTCTTTCCACAACTGGATTGTGCAACATTTGTCCATTATTCTTCTCAGTATTCTTCAAGCTCTGTCAAAATGGTTGTTGATCATTGCTAGACAACCATTTTCAGGTCTTGCCATAGATTTTAAAGTAGATTTAAGTCATAACTGTAACTCGGCCATTCAGGAACATTCACTATCTTCTTGGTAAGCAACTCCAGTTTAGATTTGGCCTTGTGTTTTAGGTTGTTGTCCTGCTGAAAGGTGAATTCATCTCCCAGTGTCTGGTGGAAAGCTAGGATTTTGTGCTTAGTTCCATTCCGTTTCTTTTTTTTTTATCCAGAAAAAATCCCCAGTCCTTAACGATTACAAGCATACCCATTACATAATGCAGCCACCCCTATGCTTGAAAATATGGAGAGTGGTACTCAGTAATGTGTTGTATTGAATTTGCCCCAAACATAACACTTTGTATTCAGGACAAAAAATGAATTGCAGGGCCTCCTGAGTGGCACAGTGGTCTAAGGCACTGCATCACAGTGATAGCTGTGCCACTAGAGATCCTGGTTTGAGTCCAGGCTCTGTCGCAGCTGGCAAAGAACAATTGGCCCAGCATCTTTCATCTTAGGGGAGGGTTTGGCCGGCGCACTAGTGACTCATGTGGCAGGCCAGGTGCAGTGCACATTGACACAGTCGCCAGTTTCCTCCGAGCAGACATTGTGTCAAGAAGCGGCTCGGCTGGGTTGTGATTCGGAGGATGCACAGCTCTCTCCCGAGTCCGTACAGGAGTTGCAGCGATGGGACAAGACTGTAACTACCAATTGGTTACCATGAAAAAGGGGTAAAATAAAAAGTGAATTGTTTTGCATTACTGCTTTAGTTCCTTGTTGCAAACAGGATGCATGTTTTGGAATGTTTGTATTCTGTACAGGCTTCCTTCTTTTCACTCTGTCAATGAGCTTAGTATTGTGGAGTAACCACAATGTTGTTGATCCATTCTCAGTTTTCTCCTATCACAGCCATTAAACTCTAACTGTTTTAAAGTCACCATTGGCCTCATGGTGAAATCCATGTGGTTTCCATCCTCTCCGGCCACTGACTTAGGAAGGAGGCCTGTATCTTTGTAGTGACTGGGTGTATTGATACACCATCCAAAGTGTAATTAATAACTTCACCATGCTCAAAGGGATAGTCAATGTCTGTATTTTACCCATTTACCAATAGGTGCCCTTCTTTGTGAGGCATTGGAAAACCTCCCTGGTCTTTGTGGTTGAATCTGTGTTTGAAATGCATTGCTCTACTGAGGGACCTAACATATACAGTAATTGTATATGTGGGGTACAGAGATGAAATAGTCATAAAAATATCATGTTAAACACTATTATTGCACACAGAGTGAATTCATGCAACATACATTATGTGACTTGTCAAGCACATTTTTATTCCTGAACTTATTTAGGCTTGCCATAACAAAGGGGTTGAATACTTATTGACTCAAGACATTTCAGCTTTTTTGTAAAAATTAATTTGTAAAAAATCTGAAAAACATAATTCCACTTTAACATTATGGGGTATTGTGTATAGGCCAGAGACAAAATATCTGTAGAACAACAATGTCGGAAAAGTAAAGGGGTGTGAATACTCTGAAGGCACTATCAGTAAAAAAAGAAATGGACCCGGACGTGTTCGGTTGTAGAGTTGTGTTTAGTTGTTTATGTTTCCAAACGTAATTTTCTTAACCCATCTAGTGACTAAATGACAGCATAGGTTTGAAGTATCATGCTACCTAGTCTTGGGTGTTAGCCTGGGAGAAGTTATAGGAGAGACAGGTGGGACGAAAGTAACACAATGTTAACTGATGACCTGGAATTTTTAAAAAACAACGTTTAAGCACAGGCAATTGTCTCCTCTAGTTCAGATTTATTTTATAATGTTAGCAAAATATCAACAAGTGACTGAATGTTTGAAAATTATATACAGTGCATTCAGAAATTATTTAGACCCCTTGACTTTTTTCACATTTTGTTACGTTACAGTCTTTTTCTAAAATGGATTCAATTGTTTTTCCCCCTCGTCAATCTAAACACAATACCCCATACCCCAATACCCCAAAAAAGTTGCTACTTTATAAAAAATACAAAACTGAAATATCACATTTACATAAATATTCAGAGCCTTTACTCAGTGCTTTGTTGAAGCACTTTTGGCAGTGATTATTGTCATGAACCCTGCGTCCTGAGTCGGTTCCTGCCTGTGTTGCCGTTTTTCTGCTCTGAATCTCCTGTTTCCTGAAGGTTCTTGAACGCTCCCTGCCTGGTTGCCGGGCAACGTTGCTAGGCGGGAGATCTCCCGATTACCCGCACCTGCATCTCATCAGCTATCTGCACACCTGGTCCTGATCATCACCCTTCATAAGCTCTGACCTGACATCCATTCCCTGCCGGATCGTTAGCCATGAACAGTATGTTTGTCAGCGTATCAGCCTCTGAGTTACTAGCGTTATTTTTGTTGTTTTGCACCTTGTTGGCTTGCCGTGTACTTACCTCCGTTTGTTTCTATCTACAGTCATTCTCCCGGAAATCACCCAACCCCTGCCTGGTTGTCGGCGGCTGCCGAGCCATCATTGGATCTGCCACTTCACCTCCACCAACTCATCTCCGCCGCCCGCTCTGTCCCCTGGATTATTCTGCATCGTTTTCTGAATCTGTTAATAAATACTCACCTTCGTTCAACTCACCTCGTCCTGGTCTGCTTCTGGGTTCTGGCTTAGAAAACCGTGACAGAACGATCCGGCCAGAAATGAACCCAGCGGACCTGGACTCTGTTCGCCATGCCATTACCCATCAGGAGAAGATGTTGGGACAACACAGCACGGCGCTACAGGAGATAGCGTTGTCGGTTCGGAACTTTTCTACCAGTCTGACGAAGATCCAGGCTCAGCTCAGTTTGCCGGTGGAGAATCCACCACCGGTTTCACCCCTCTCGCCTATAAAGGGGATTTGGGAAGATGCCGTTCCTTTCTTATGCAGTGTGGATTAGTGTTCGATCTACAGCCCCACTCTTACGCCACAGACAAGGCTAGGATAGCTTTTGTTATTGAATTGCTGCGTGGTAGAGCCCTGGAGTGGGCTTCAGCCGTATGGGAACGACAGGACACCTGCATGGCGTCATACCAGGAGTTCACGGCAGAGATGAGGAGGCTGTTTGACCATCCAGTCTGAGGTAAGGACGCAGCTAAACGCCTGTTTTCTCTTCGCCAAGGAGCTCGCAGAGTTGCCGACTTCGTTATCGAATTCAGGACACTGGCTGTGGAGAGTGGGTGGAATGAAGAGTCACTGCAAGCGGCTTTCTATCAGGGGTTGTCGGAGCAACTCAAGGATGAGCTGATCTCCTATCCGGAGCCTAGTGACCTGGACAGTTTGGTAGCTTTGTCTATTCGGGTGGATAACAGAGTTCGAGAGAGAAGGAGGGAGAAGCAATGGGAGCAGTCCAATCAATCAGCTTCTCGGTGTCCATTCGGGTCAGGAGGTGGACCAGAACGCGTCGATCATTGTCCATCACACGGGATTAGTGGAGAGGTCCTCCCTCCAGATTCTGAACCCATGCAAGTGGGGCGGCACGGGTTAACCAAGGAGGAGCGCCAACGTAGACGTGAGACCAACCGCTGCCTCTACTGTGGTAGTTCGGGACATTACATCTCCACTTGTTCCCAGCGGCCGTCAAACTGCCCGGCTCGCTAAGTTTGGGAGGACTTTTAGCGAGCCAGTTTCGACCTCTCAATACCCCTGACAGACCCCGTTTCCCGGCTACCCTCATGAACAGGAATCAAAGTTTAGCGATTAACGCTTTTGTCGATTCAGGTGCCGATGGCAGCTTCATTGATGCCGACGTGGTGGAACAGCTAGGGCTTTCCAAGGAGCGTTTACCGGAAGCCATTGAAGCTACCACTCTGAACGGCAGTAGTCTGGCACGTATCACGATGAGGACTGAACCGGTTAATATGCTGTTGTCAGGGAATCATTCTGAGGTTATCTCATTCTTCATTCTGCCTTCTCCCCATGTTCCTCTGGTCCTTGGATACCCCTGGCTGAAATAACACAACCCCACGTTCGATTGGGTGACTGGCAAGGTAACTAGTTGGAGCATTGAGTGTCATGCTAACTGCCTCAAGACTGCCTGTTCCCATTCTGTTCCCAGTCAGATCATTGAGGCTAACCCCCCAGATTTGTCCCTGGTTCCCGAAACATATCACGATTTGGGGGAGGTGTTCAGTAAGCAGAGGGCTCTGTCACTCCCTCCCCACCGACCATATGATTGTGCCATAAACCTGTTCCCTGGAGCTGCCTATCCCAAGGGACGGTTATACAGCATCTCCCGACCTGAACGTGAGGCTTTGGAGACCTACATAAAGGAGTCCCTAGCTGCTGGTCTCATTCGTCCCTCGTCATCACCCCTGGGGGCAGGATTCTTCTTTGTGAGCAAGAAGGATGGCTCTCTTCGACCGTGTATTGATTATCGGGGGTTGAATGATATCACAGTCAAGAACAAGTATCCCCTGCCCTTGATGAGCTCTGCTTTCGACTCCTTACAGGGTGCTACTGTGTTCACCAAGCTGGACCTACGCAATGCGTATCATCTGGTCCGGATCAGAGAGGGGGACGAGTGGTTGACTGGGTTCAATACACCGATGGGCCATTTCGAGTATCAGGTGATGCCGTTCGGACGGACCAATGCTCCAGCAGTGTTCCAGAGTATGGTGAATGACGTCCTGAGAGATATGATCGGTCTTTTCGTGTTCGTTTACCTGGATGACATCCTGATCTTCTCTAAGGAGCTTTCCAGCCACGTCCAGCATGTCAAGCAGGTTCTGCAGCGATTGTTGGAGAATCGCCTGTTCATGAAGGCTGAGACGTGTGAATTTCACGCCCACACTACATCCTTCCTCAGGTACATCATCTCCAGGAGAGAGATTAGGATGGACCAGGAGAAGGTTAGGGCGGTTCTGGATTGGGCCCAGCCCGGTACGAGATTGCAGCTCCAGAGGTTTCTGGGGTTTGCGAATTTCTATCGCAGATTCATCCGGGATTACAGCCGTGTGGCCGCTCCTTTAACTTCCCTGACTTCCAGTACCAGGACCTTCAGTTGGAATCCTGAGGCGGACCGAGCTTTCCTGGATTTGAAGAGGCGATTCACCAACGCACCGATTCTCTCTCAACCTGACACGGCCCGTCAGTTCGTCGTTGAAGTGGATGCGTCTGATGTGGGGGTTGGCGCCATCCTGTCCCAGCGATGCTCCACTGACGGTAAACTCCATTCCTGCGCCTACTACTCTCGTCGTCTTTCGTCTGCGGAGAGGAACTACTATGTGGGTAACCGGGAGCTTCTCGCGGTGAAGCTTGCCTTGGAGGAGTGGCGCCACTGGTTGGAGGGGGCGGAGCAACCGTTTATTGTCTGGACTGACCACAAGAATCTTGCTTACGTGCAATCGGCTAGACGTCTCAACTCCCGTCAGGCCAGGTGGGCTTTGTTTTTCAGACGCTTTAATTTTTCCCTGACGTTCCGACCTGGGTCTAAGAACGGCAAGGCGGACGCCTTGTCCCGGATGTTCTCCAAGACGGAGGAGAGTGGGGCCAAGACCGAGACGATTCTTCCCCGGAACTGTGTCGTGGGAGCAGTTATGTGGAGGATTGAGGATGAGGTTATGGCGGCCCTTCGGACGCGTCCCGGTAACGGTCCACCCGTTCGGTTGTTTGTGCCTGAGTCGGTTCGTTCTGCTGTCCTCCAATGGTCCCACGCCAGCAAGATGGCTTGTCACCCTGGCGTGGCTCGTACGATGGCATTACTTCGCAGACGATTTTGGTGGCCTGCCATGGGAGAAGATACTCGGAGGTTTGTTGCTGCCTGTCCAGTGTGTGTGTAGAAAAAGAGTGCCAATCGGCCCAGCTCTGGACTTCTTCACCCCCTCCCTATTCCCCGGCGACCATGGTCGCATCTGGCCCTGGACTTTGTCACTGGGTTGCCCTCTTCTGAGGGGAACACGGTCATTCTGACTATCGTGGACAGATTCAGCAAGTTCGCCCACTTTGTGCCCATTTCCAAGCTTCCCTCTGCCTCTGAGACGTCCGAGATCCTGGTTAGGGAGGTTTCAGGGTCCACGGGTTGCCCAGTGACATAGTTTCCGACCGTGGTCCTCAGTTTACCTCTGCTGTCTGGAAGTCCTTCTGTTTGGCCATTGGAGCTACAGTCAGTCTAACATCTGGTTTTCACCCCCAATCTAATGGTCAGGCGGAGAGAGCCAACCAGAAGATGGAATCCACGCTACGCTGCCTTGTCTCCTCCAACCCCACCTCCTGGGTCTCTCAGTTGCCTTGGGTTGAGTATGCCCACAATACTCTCCCTACATCTGCCACTGGGATGTCTCCCTTCCAGTGCCTGTATGGCTACCAACCTCCCTTGTTTCCTTCTCAGGAGAAGGATCTCTCAGTGCCCTCTGTTCAGGCCCACATTCGTCGTTGCCACCGGACCTGGCATTGGGCCAGAAAGGCCCTCCTTAGAGTTTCTGACCGGTATCAGCTCCAGGTGAATCGTCGCCGGATTCCCGCCCCAACCTATACCATCGGAGATAGGGTCTGGTTGGCTACACGGGATCTTCCTCTGCGGTCTGAGTCTAAGAAACTGTCACCGAAGTTCATTGGTCCGTTTGTGGTGGAGAAAGTGATCAATCCTGTTGCGGTTCGATTCAAGTTACCTAGAACGCTCAGAGTCCATCCCACCTTTCATGTCTCCTGCCTCAAACCTGTTCTCCTCAGTCCTCTGTTGCCCCCTCTGCCTCCTCCTCCTCCCCCTCGGATGATCGGAGGTGGTCCTGCCTACACGGTGCGCCGCGTTATGGATTCCAGACGGCGGGGCCGGGATTTCCAGTATCTCGTGGACTGGGAGGGGTATGGTCCTGAAGAGAGGAGTTGGATTCCTCGGCGTCAGATCCTTGATGCTGACCTCCTTCGTGACTTCTACCGCCTCCATCCTGGCGCTCCGGGTAGTCCGCCCGGTGGCGTTCGTCGGAGGGGGGGTACTGTCATGAACCCTGCGTCCTGAGTCGGTTCCTGCCGGTGTTGCCGTTTTTCTGCTCTGAATCTCCTGTTTCCTGAAGGTTCTTGAACGCTCCCTGCCTGGTTGCCGGGCAACGTTGCTAGGCGGGAGATCTCCCGATTACCCGCACCTGCATCTCATCAGCTATCTGCACACCTGGTCCTGATCATCACCCTTCATAAGCTCTGACCTGACATCCATTCCCTGCCGGATCGTTAGCCATGAACAGTATGTTTGTCAGCGTATCAGCCTCTGAGTTACTAGCGTTAGTTTTGTTGTTTTGCACCTTGTTGGCTTGCCGTGTACTTACCTCCGTTTGTTTCTATCTACAGTCATTCTCCCGGAACCTTCACCCAACTCCTGCCTGGTTGTCGGCGGCTGCCGAGCCATCATTGGATCTGCCACTTCACCTCCACCAACTCATCTCCGCCGCCCGCTCTGTCCCCTGGATTATTCTGCATCGTTTTCTGAATCTGTTAATAAATACTCACCTTCGTTCAACTCACCTCGTCCTGGTCTGCTTCTGGGTTCTGGCTTAGAAAACCGTGACAGATTATAGTCTCGATTCTTCTTGCGTATGACGCTACAAGTTTGGTACACCTGTATTTGGGGAGTTTCTCCCATTCTTCTCTGCAGATCCTCTCAAGCTCTGTCAGGTTGGATGGGAAGCGTCGCTGCACAGCTATTTTCAGGTCTCTCCAAAGATGTTCGATCGGGTTCAAGTCTGGGCTCTGGCTAGGCCAGTCAAGGACATTCAGAGACTTGTGCCGAAGCCACTCCTGCGTTGTCTTGGCTGTGTGCTTAGGGTCGTTGTCCTATTGGAAGGTGAACCTTCGCCCCAGTCTGAGGTCCTGAGTGCTCTGGAGCAGGTTTTCATCAAGGATCTCGCTGTACTTTGCTCCGTTCATCTTTCCCAGTCGATCCTGACTAGTCTCCCAGTCCCTGCCACTGAAAAACATCCCCACAGCAATTGTAGCATCA
Source organism: Coregonus lavaretus (assembly GCF_964263955.1). Classification (NCBI taxonomy): domain Eukaryota; kingdom Metazoa; phylum Chordata; class Actinopteri; order Salmoniformes; family Salmonidae; genus Coregonus; species Coregonus lavaretus. The sequence goes on from NC_139995.1 coordinate 28,126,771, forward strand.
TACCCAAGAAGACATGAGGCTGTAATCGCTGGCAAAGGTGCTTCTGATTAAATGATCTGAATACTTACATAAATGTGATATTTCCGGGTTTTATTTTTATACATTTGCACAAAAATGTCATTATGGGGTATTGTGTGTAGATTGATGAGGGGGAAAAAAAAACAATTTAATCCATTTTAGAATAAGGCTGTAACGTAAAAAATGTGGAAAAAGTCAAGGGTTCTGAATACTTTCCGAATGCACTGTAATTACATGTTTTGGGAACCTTTAAAGGACTGAAAAGGGCTGTTTTGTCAACATTCTTGCAACATCAAAGGAATCAAATCAAATCAAAAATATTTTGTCAAATGCGCCGAATACAACAGGTGTAGATCTTACCGTGAAATTATCTGAATGTCAGCACAACTGGACAGTTTTAGCGTTTTGGGAATGTATCTCTTGTATCTCTTGTCATGTCCCCACAATGTTACCACAACCTAATAAAACATTCTGGGAACCTTTAAAGAACAGACAAAATGTGTTTTGGGGACGTTTTTGTAACATCAGGTGAATGTTTTTCTGCACTCTAAAAGAAACATTGCAGAATCATCTGCACAACTGGACAGTTTTTGTGTTTTGGGAACATATATTTTGTGATGTCCCCACAATGTTCCCACCAGACTGTTCCCACAACCTAATGAAACATTATGGGAACCATAAAAGAACAGATTAAATGTGTTACAGGAACGTTCTTGCAACATCAGGCACATGTTTTATACAAACATACAAACCTTTAGGGAATGTTCTTTGGTGGTTGTTACAGATGTTGTGCACAACATTTTAGTGAATGTTAGGAGAACATTCCAAGGATATTTCATCTAAAACATGTTTGATAAATAAATAAACTTTGTCAAAAACATTCTCTCAAGATAATACCCCAACTAGAACTTAATGGGAATCTTAGCTAATGTTCTGGAAATGTTCCCGGTTTGCTGGGTAGTCACTGATTTTGCCTAGGGTTGGGTTTAGAAGACTAATAGGTGCATGGGTTGCTCTCATAACTGCTGTTCAGTTGCTACAACCTGTTTCCAAAAAAATGTCTGTCCTCCTCTGGACAAACTGTTTTTTAACTGTATCATTTACTTGAATCCTCCCCTGTAAGGCTAACACATAATCACTGTAATAACAATGACATAACACGTCACTAATATATGTTATATCATTACCACTATCACCATTTCAAACATCACCAGTCACTAGTTCAAACAGTTATCTTCTGTCACACACACACACACACACACACACACACACACACACAAACACACAAACACACACAAACACACACACACACACACACACAAAGACTAGCAGGCATACTGCATTAGCTGGTTAAAGTGAGAATCATGTCAACACTGCTCAAACACAAAGACTAGCAGGCATACTGCATTAGCTGGTTAAAGTGAGAATCATGTCAACACTGCTGGCTGAGGAACGCTTGTGCGATGCTGAGCTATGATTGGCCGTTGCTATAACAATGAGGGCGGGGTGAAAGTGATGGGAAGTTCGGCTCTTTTCTGAGAGCCGGCTCTTTTGACTCGGCTCCCAAAGAAGAGCCGGCTCTTTCGACTCCCGAACGGCTCTTTATTTAGGATCTTTTGTAGCCTATATTTTACCTTAACTTTGAAAAAAAATCATGGTTTATGTGTTGAAAACCCTTTTGCTTTCAGTGTTTTTATGAGAGACCTTATAATGCCTAATTCTGTGCATTTATTCTGTGACAAAACCACTCTTACATTTGTTTATTTCAATTAAACTTTTTTATTGCACAAATTAACAATAAACTTCAAACAAATCCACAGAACAGAATCAAAACCAGAACCAAACTCCAGCAAACAGCATTAGTCCTCAGGGCAGGTTGGCATTCAGGAAGATCAGATGCCTCAGCTTGGATGGGCTGATACGATTTCGCCTCTCCGTGAGTATCTGCCCTGTTTTGGAGAAGATTCTCTCAGAAGGAACTGATGTGGCAACAATACATAGTCTCCCCTCCATCACCTTCACCAGGAGTGGAAAGACTGAGGCCTTGGCCTGCCACCAGCTCAGTGGGTCTTCTGCTCTCTGGATGAGGGGCTCCTCAAGGTAGCTCCTCACCTCCATTATAGCATCAGCTGTCGGATTTCTCCTTGAAGCATCTCCTGTAGCTCTGTCATCAAAAAGCCTCCAAACAGCAGAGGTTTGCTGCTCCTCCTCCACTTGGCCCTGTAATGGTGGAGCTGGCTGGCTGCTGGGGGTGCATTTTGCTGCTGCTGCTGCACTAATCCTCTGAAGAGCTTCATCAACAGCTCTACGATCACTGAAGGCAAGTTTTTTAAACCTTGGATCCAATAAGGTAGTTTCTGAAAGGACAGTGTTGTACTCCATCCGCAGAAATTTGCGGTCCATGGCTGAACAAAGAGCTGCAACTAATTCCTTCACTTTCTGCACAGTTACTGTCCATTGGTTCTCGGCTGTCACCAGCTGCAGACCTTTGCAAAGCAGGAGCATTTTCGAGGCTGTGACATAGCTGAAGGAGAGAAAACAGCAACTTTTAGAATTTAGTTTTTTAAAAGTATGTGGCATATTATACGTGATGCATTATACTGTATGTGTTGTGTTTGCAATGTATAATAGTGACTGAATAGTAGTAGAGAAAACAATGCTTCAATGGTTCTAGGTACCTGTCTGCACTTATCTCCACAGTCACCTCCTGGAATGGTTGCAGGACGGCGCAGACCTCTTTCACCAGCTCCCATTCCTCTTGGCTTAATGGCTCAATAGATGCGTTGATGAGGGCCAGGGTGGAGATGATGGCATCTTTTATTTCAAGCATTCGTTTCAACATATCAAATGTTGAGTTCCACCTGGTGGCACACTCTTGTTTGGGCCTCAGTTCAGGAATCCCCATTTGGCGCTGTGTGGACTTTAGCTTCTGTGCTGCTACTGTGCTTTTGTGGAAAAACTCCACAACAGCCTTCACCTTATCCACGGTTGTTTTGATCACCTTCAGAGCATCTCTAACCACCAGGTTTAGTGTATGCGCCAGACATGGGTGATGGGTCCACTTCAAAACTTTTATGGCTTTGGTGATGTTTGCAGCATTATCACTCACACAGCACACCACTTTGTCCTCTACTTGCCACTATTTTGCCACTCTTAGTAGCTCCACTGCCAAGTTTTCTGCAGTGTGTCTGTCGGTGAACTCGAAGCAGTCCAGAAGGCAAGATGTCATCTTGTAATCTTCAATAAAGTGGCAAGTGACAGACATGAAAGAGCAGGTTGTTCTGGAGGTCCAGCAGTCAGTTGTCAGGCAAACTGATGGAGCTTTTGTCACCCTTTCTTGCCATAATGCACGTTCTGTGTCATATAGTTTTGGGATCATTGTTTGGGAAAGTGTTTTTCTACTGGGTAGAGTGTATGTGGGATTTAGGGCTTTGACAAAGTTTTTCATTCCTTTGTCCTCCACAATGGAAAAGGGTTGAAAATCAGAAGCTACCATTTTAGCCAACTCATCATCAATACTGTGCTGTTTGGCTGGGGTCATCAGTTTAGGTAAAAGTTTAGGTAAAAACTGACTTATTTTGCTTTGAGTTGCAGTAGGAGAGGTTATACTTGCACGCATGGGGATGGCAGTAGACGTTACAGCAGCTGTTGTTCTGGTATGAGACACACCAGGATCAGTAGATGGTGAGCTGGCTTGCCCTCTCTCCTCTAACTGCACTGTAGGATGGACAGTTATTGTATGTCTATGCAGGTTTGTGGTGGAACCTGCTCTTATAGTGACCTTCGTTTTGCAGTGAAGGCACTCTGCTTTCTTGTTCCCAATATCTTTAAACTGCAGCCAGATGCTGCTTCGCTTTCTAGTGTCACTCATAGTTAAACGACACGACAATGCAAGACGCACACACGCTCCTCAGTCCGCTCTGTCTCTCTCTTCACTTGCAGTGGAGTCAAGTGGTGTGTCTGCCCCGCCCCCTCTCTGTTTACACATCCTTAATTCTCACGTGAATGCCGCATGCTGGTCGCCATGCTGGCCAATCATAACAGACCTCTGTGAAAGTGAAACCTAAGCAGCGAATGGGCAAAAAACTGGGAGCCGGCTCTCACTCGATGCGAGCCGGCTCTTCTGATTCACTACAAAGAGCCGGCTCTCAGAGCCGATGCTTGTGCGCATGACCCATCACTAAGCGGTAGGGGGGCGGAGAGAGAGGTTGAATATAACACCCTTCTGTAGCGTTCCCTCTCTTCTCCTAATCTCGGATTTCGTTTTTTTTTCTTCCGTTTATTACTTTTCAGGCAGTTTATTACTTTTCAGGCAGCAGAGCATCGCATGCAGGCAGACGGAGTGGCTGAGTCCTGCGCTGTCAGAGGGGAAGACTGGAGTGGTTGTCTCTCGCTACTACGCTCTCTCTATTTCTCTCTCTTGCCTGTGTTCTGCCTGCTTCCATCAGAATAACAGTCCTGCAGCTCTGGATTATCTGTCTAAAACACAGAATTACACTTTCACACACACACACACACACACACACCTGGGAAATCTCTGGACACCGTAAACAGAAGGAGAGAGGCTTCTGTTTCCCTTCGCGGACGACCTCTTCTCTCCTGTAAGTACAACTGCAGCTGCTGTCTCTCTTTTTTTCCATCTCTCACTCTGCATCTCTCATTATGTATCTCTCACGTTCTCTGTATCTCTTTCTCTCTGTATCTTTCATACATATCTGTTTTACCGTTTGCAAATGAAAGCACTTTGTATCTAGTCCCCACATTTGAAGGTGTCATAGGTATTTGGACAGATTCACTTATGTATTAAAGTAGTCAAAGGTTTTGTTGTATTAGTTCCCATATTCCTAGCACGCAATGACTACATCAAGCTTGTGACTCTACAAAGTTGTTGGATGCATTTTCAGTTTGTTTTGGCTGTGTTTCAGATTATGTTGTGCCCAACAGAAGTGAATGGTAAATTGTTTCATTTTGGAGTAACTTTGATTGTTAATAAGAAAATAATATGTTTCTGAACACCTCTGCGTTAATGTGGATGCTACCATGATTATGGATAATCATGAATGAATCGTGAATATTGATGAGTGAGAAAATGACACAGGCACAAAGATCATGGTGTGCTAACCCCCCCCCCCCCCCCCACCCGATTATGGATAATCATGAATGAATCGTGAATATTGATGAGTGAGAAAATGACACAGGCACAAAGATCATGGTGTGCTAACCCCCCCCCCCCCCCCCCCCCCCCCCCCCACCCCCCCTACTGCTGCTGTGTGTCATGTGCTCCTCTGAGGCCCTGGAAGAGACAGCAGATCAGATGTGCTGCTGATAACATCAGGCATCTAAATTCACAAAACCCTCACATGGGGTCCACTTTACTCCAGTAGGACAATCACTCAGTCATTTATTCCTGAAAGCTACAGTGTTTTCACAGAAACCATCCGCCTAATGTCTTCTACCATGAGAAAAGTGTCTTATTCCGCTGAGGTGTTTTTCCTCTAAATCCAGACACATAGTTGTTGATAGTCAGAGCTTCTAGCCTTCTATCTTTCTAGTCTTGTTCAGCGACTTCTAATGAATTCTGAGGCGACAAATTGTCGACAATGATCTTTGCAGTGACACATCTTCATCTCTGGCACTCTTGTACAATAACAATGTTTGAAAATAAGGATTTATTTCCGCTAATTGTCTCTTTGTCTTGTTCTGGTGTTTTTCCTCTGAGTTTGAGACCTCTGCCTGCTGGTCTGGTAGACTCTGTATTCTGATCTGTCTGGCTGTTCTGAGGCAGTCTGATGAGGTGATTTTAGATAATTGCCAGCTTGTTTCTCCAGAGACACTAGGCTAAAGCTAGCTGTTTAATAGCTAATTAAAGACACTGTCTCACTCTGAGAGTGAAGATGGAATCACTGAGAAAGAAACAGAGAGCTTAAAGGTGTGTGTGTGAGTGTGTACAGATGTAGAATCTTAATTTGATCACCCTGTTGCAGAACTTTCATGCAATACAGGAAATGTTAAACATGTAGTGTATTTGAGCTTTAAAAAGGCTTCTGAAGTTTGACATTTCAGACTTGATTTTCCCTTACGAAAAATGTATCAACCCCTAAAAAAATATCCATCTACACTGAGTGTACAAAATATTAAGAACACTTCCTTGACGTGTCAAGTTGGCTGGATGTCCTTTGGGTGGGGGACCATTCTTGATACACATGGGAAACTATTGAGCATGAAAAACCCAGCAGCGTTGCAGTTCTTGACACTCAAACCGGTGAGACTGGCAGCTACTACCATACCCCGTTCAAAGGCACTTAAATATTTTGTCTTGCCCATTCTCCCTCTGAATGGCACACATACACAATCCATGTCTCAATTGTCTCAAGGCTTAACAATGATTATTTAACCTGTCTCCTCCCCTTCATGTACACTGATTGAAGTGGATTTAACAAGTGACATCAATAAGGGATAATAGCTTTCACCTTGATTCACCTGGTCAGTTTATGTCATGGAAAGTGTTGCCAGTTATTCTGCGCTCTGGCACACTCAGACTAGAGTGCTCTGAAATCGGAGTAGATAGCCAGAGTGAATTTACGAACACACCCTTAGATTGACGCACGGGTGCGTTAATAGACTCTTAAGGATTAGACATGTTGTACTTTTCTTAAATGTAGTTATGTAATTGACTAAAACAAGCAGACAACAAGAAAATTGCATTTGAAAAACGTCAAGTATTTGTTGTGAGCCAATGGGGTAACCTAGGTAACCACAGGTTGTTTTCCCCACAGGTGGGTGTGGCCGCGATGTTCTATCAAATACCGACTGGGACTATCGCAATTATGCATCACCTAATCAACATAGAACCTCCCTTTTTTTTCAGACCTTCATCAGTGTGTTGTGTGGAAGCTCTGTGGCAGCAGACTGTCAGCAGGGCAGAGGGAGACAGACAGACAACTATTAATAACTCTATAAAGAGAACTGCCTTTATCAGGACTATGTATGTATCATGTCGTTACATTACCATAAAATAAAGGTTAAATAAAATAATATAAATTACACTGCCATGACGTCTGAAGGACTAGACTAGTGCACATGTTATTTCCTCAAGTTTCGAATTGTAGTTATATCATCAAAAAATAAATAGTAAGCTTATACAAATGTAAATGCATTTTTTAAATGAAATTAATTACATATTAAATTACATATTTACACTTGTGTTAATCCCTTTGTGGCCTTGTCTTCATTCAGCTTTGACTTAACTATACTGAACAAAAATATAAACGCAACATGCAACAATTTCAAAGATATTACTTACTGTAGTTCCAGTTCTTATAAGGAAATCAGTCAATTTAAATAAATAAATTAGGCCCTAATCTATGGATTTCACATGACTGGGCAGGGGTGCCTTGGAGGGCATAGGCCCACCCACTTGGCAGCGAGGCCCACCCACTGGGGAGCCAGGCCCAGCCAATCAGAATGAGTTCTTCCCCCAAAAAGGGCTTTATTACAGACAAAAATACTACTCAGCACCCATGGGATCTTTTATTTCAGCTCATGAAACATTGGACCAACACTTTACATGTTGCGTTTATATTTTGTTCAGTAAATATTCAGATCCTCTTTTTTGTTGCAGCCACATTTCTCCACCACATAACTTTTTAGAAAACAAAGACAAGCACAAGAGACAACCAATTATAAGCCATTATCAATCATCTGCTAACAGAGGTCACATACACAGAAAAAACATTTGATAAACAATGTTAATCTTACCAAAAATGGCCTCCAGTCTTATGTCGAGGGCCTCCTTGGTAACAGGTCAAAATAGGTAAGTAGAATAGATAAGTATACCAATATGAACATACTGTACATTTGCATACAAACACACATACTTATTAGCTAGCATGACAAAAACATAGGCTACAAAGCTACATTTCAATGGGGATAGCAAACAGCTAGGCTAAACACTAGACTGTTTTGGTTAGCAATCTTTTTGATCTGATAAAAAGTTATTTAAACAGGTTAACAACGACATGATAGTATTGGGAAAACATAAAGGAAAGTTAAGCTTACAGATGGTGCCAGCAAAAGGGCTATGGAAGAGAGGATGACAAACGACGGAAGATGATTTCATTCGGTATTGTCAAAAACAGTAGCTAGCTAACAACAACTATCTACTTCCTGTTTTGTCTTCTTCTGCTGTAGTGACTACTTATTTACTACCAACATCAAGTATTAAAATCAATACCTGATTACTATTGACAAGCCTGTGTGTAGTAAAGCTGTAGTGTTTTTACTACTTATTTACAACCAACATCAAGTAGTTAAAATCTCTACCTGATTACTACTGGAAACACTACTGTTTTCCTACTGAGCACAAAACTATATTTGTGTATCCTGAGTAGTGCACTACACAATCCCTACAAGTCTCTACATAGTCACTACTGCACAAATATGTTTTGTGTAGTAATTCAGTAGTACTTTTTCACGAGGTAGGAGAGAGATACAACACTGTGGAAGGGAGAGCGAGAAGACATCTGTTCTTGAGAAAATACTTTTGTTTTAGGCTGAGGAGACTTTGAGAGTCTTTGATAGTTTGGCAGTAGCTTCTGTTTGTGTCTTTAGTTGACACAATGTAAAAGCCCTTGTTCCTTGGTAAAGATACACTGTCTCACAGAGACGATAAGACACATTCCTCTGTGCCTCATGTCGAAGGGGTCTGCTTGTTGCTGACAGCTTACTATTAGTCGTCTTAGCCTTAGCCCTGAGACCTGTAGTGGCGGTCACTCCTCAACCATGATATGAGTAGTGGTGATTTTCTGCTCTCTGAGGCACGGACGTATGGGCGAAAGGTCAGCAGTCAGCGTCAACCTTCTCTGGCCTCTATACACGCAGGCACACACCCACACACACCCACACACACACACACACACACACACACACACACACACACACACACACACACACACACACACACACACACACACACACACACACACACACACACACACACACACACACACACACACACACACACACACACACACACACAGTGTGAGGGTATTGATTGTGATAGAGCTGGGGGACAGACAGCAATGAGTAATTTGAGAGTACTCTGAAATCAGGGCCAGATGAAGCCGTCAATAGAGCCAATACATCACCACTCAGATGTCCGGGACATCATGATATCACTGCAACCACTCAACAAGTCAGGCTGGTGACATCATCAATGACATCATCAGTACTATTTAGAGGGCCTGGCTCATGAATACTTTATGAAATATAATAATTCAGCTTGCTTAAGGCATTCCCAGCCCATTGTTATATTTTGGTCATTCTTGAATTGCAGTGGCATGTGGGCATAGTTCATTTTTCTTGATTAAAAAAATGTGTTTCTCATTGTAAATCAACTAATATGGCTGCTTAATGACTTTAAATACTTTTTACCATTATGATAACATTGTGCCACCAGTAGGAGTAGTAACACCAATGACATATTTAAGGTAATTGAGGAACGTCAAAACTCAAGTTTAAGTTTAGGCATTAATTCCAACTGGTTAAGGAACGGGTTAAAGAGATTCTCTGGTACTGTTCTATACTTTTTAGCCAGTAGTTCTGAAAGTAGCACTAACGAGCCAAACGTGGTCCCTGAAAATTGCGTAATATGTCATATATGTGTATATATGTGCATCATGTCATTGTTCTCTCTCTTGCTCTGCTGTGTGTGCATCTTGCTAGCTATCACTCAAATGGCGAGGGTCTGAAGCTCTTGGCTAGAAATCGAATCGCTAGGGGGCAGGCCCACATGGGGGAATATTTAGGGATAATGGCAAAACCAAACAAAAAACGAGGGATTTCGTGGCTAATTGAGGTAAGATAGTAATTCTGATCATGTATGAACTACACATTGACACATCCAGCCCAAAGCGGGAGGTTTCAAAAATACTTTGTATTCACCAAAGTTCCAGAGCATGTCTTTAAGGTTTGGGATAGGGTTCAAACAGAAAAAATGTAAATGAGCGCCTAGCACTGGGATTGAACCCGCGATCCTCGGAGCTGTAGCTCGCGGTTTAAGCCACTCCTCTGTTCCCATCCACAACATCCTAGCAAGCGGCGAGTCTACTACATGGCAATAAGCGCTCACGTTGCCCCTAGTGGACAGTATTGAAGGCATCTCCCGACATACTGGGGACCTGGACAAATATTTAATACTGGCTGACAAATATTTAATACTGGCTGATTTAATACTGGCTGATAAAACATATATTTATTAAAACAAGGTATTTTAATAGCCCTCTTTGTTTAAATGGATCTATATAATATATTAAATAATTTTGTTTACTTTCTTGCATTGAAAAGAATAGATAGATATATCTAAATTACAAAAACATGTCACGAGAACTCTAATCATCACTCCTGGGACAAGCCAATTTGCTTGCCCTAATTACTTTAAACAATGCATAGACATACAGTTTTGTAGTATAAATGACTTATATTATGTTTTATCATTGATAAACAGTTCAATATAAACAAAACATGTATTATGTGTAACTATTTGCCACCACATTTCAAGAATTACCCATTTACAAGGCTCTGACTTGTTATAACTGAAATCCTGCCTTGAATTAAAACGTTCTGTATTTGACGGGCTAAGCAACTAATCTCGATTGTGAAGCTCCTTTCACTTGAACTAATAGTGATTTGTATTGTATGGGGGAACTTGCTGATGTGTAGCACCCAGTTTTGTGCAGTTCAGGAGAACGAAGAGAAAAATGATATTATGCGGAATATGATGGAGACCTCAGACCTAGGAGGAAACTGACTTAGAGTAATAGCAGTGATTGCTGTAGTTGGAATTCAAGCACACTGCTGAACACACGCACATACGTACACACACACGTACAAACACACACACCACAACATCGTACCCAAGGTTTAACTAGGCAGTACCCTTTAAGACCTGGTAGAGTAATTTAATTCATTCCATCTACACAAACAGCCTTCAGCTAGGCCTAATCTAGCCTTTCTGTGTGTGTGTGTGTGTGTGTGTGTGTGTGTGTGCAGTGGCGTAGGACGCATGGCAAAATGTTTAGAAAGATAGGAAATTAGCTTTAAAACTGCAAACCTTTCTCTCAGCCTCATGGCAAAATGTGTAGAATAGCATGAAATTATTTCATGCTATCATGTGTTGAGTGATTGGATTTACCTGTGTTATCCTGTTATTGCATTAGTGTGTGTACTTACTCTATGTTAGTGAGTTAGTGTAGTGACTTAGGGTGTATGATGGTAGGGCTGTAGGGTTAAGTGTAATTTTTAAACAGTATACACTGAGTGTACAAAACATTAAGAACACCTTCCTAATATTGAGTTGCATCCCCCCCTTTTGCCCTCAGAACAGCCTCAATTCATCAGGGCATGGACTCTACAAGGTGTCGAAAGTGTTCCACAGGGAACCTGGCCCATGTTGACTCCAATGCTTCCTACATAGACACATGCATACAAACACACGATAACATACGCACTATACACACATGTACACATGGATTTTGTGTTATAGATATGCGGTAGTAGAGTAGAGGCCTGAGGGCACACACTTAATATGTTGTGAAATCTGTTATGGATGTATTGTAATGTTTTTAAAATGTATAACTACCTTAATTTTGCTGGACCCCAGGAAGAGTAGCTGCTGCCTTGGCAGCCTTGGCAGCAGCTAATGGGGATCCATAATAAATACAAATACAAATACAGTTGTGTCAAGTTGGCTGTATGTCCTTTGGGTGGTGGACCATTCTTGATACAAACGGGAAACTGTTGAGTGTGAAAAACCCAGCAGAGTTGCAGTTCTTGACACAAACCGGTGTGCCTGGCACCTACTACCATAGCCCGTTCAAAGGCACTTAAATATTTTGTCTTGCCCATTCTTTTGAATGGCACACATACACAATCCATGCCTCAATTGTCTCAATGCTTAAAAATCAGTGCATCAGGATACAGAGTGAGATATTGTTTTTCCTTTTCCAGCTCAGTATATACAGTATTTTTTCAGTTTCATAATCACTGTGCAATTTAAAGGCATGTGCTGTTTAATTTTTAAGACATTGAGCCCAAGTCTTTCATGAATATATCAGAAATATATACTTTTTTTCCTCTCCAACTACTTTTTCAATATTTTTATACCCATAAACTCAGTCCATTTTCTAACTAAGAATGAGGGATGAGTCTGAAGATGGAGATGAGGCTGGGGAGCCTAAGTTCATGTGAGTCTGCTCTGCCTAACCTCACTTATCAAGGTGCTGCAGCTGGTCCCTTTCTCAGTGGGGCCCCATCAAACACATCACCCTTTGCAGCAGAACTTCATGTCATTGACCAGTATGCCCACAGCACAAGTCCCCTCATCCCGGTTATAGGCTTGTACAGAATCCTCCCATGGCCTTCAAACACAACATAGCTGGACACGTCCCTGAAAGTGCCCATAGGCCCACATCCAGATCTTCCGTGGCCAGTCAGCAGGTAGGGGAAGGAAACACAGAGGAGAGGCGCAGGCCCGTGCACCCCCATGAGTACTGACTTCAATAGGGAGGGCCGCTTCTATGAAGGTGATGGTTCGAAGACCAAGCTGGCTACGTTCGAGGGGAAGGAGGATTGGGGGTCGTTCATAATTCATTTTGAACGTCTAGCACGGAAATACTACTGGAACTCAGAAGAGAAACATGACAGGCTGAGTGGTCATGCCATCCGTTTTGTGTGCTCCCTCCCAGAGTACGTTAGGGAGGACTACGACCAGCTGGTCGCACACCTGCTGACCAGGTTTGGTCAGAAGGAACCACCAACGACTGTGAGGAGGAAGCTGGGGGAGTTTAGGCAGGGGATGGAAACATCTGCTGAGTTTGCGGAGGAGGTCAACCGCCTGGTTTCTCTTGCCTATCCTGAGGTTGGCTTGGTGCTTCAGGTTCAGCTTGCCACTGACGCTTTCCTTAAAGGACTTAAAAACCAAAAGGTGGCATACGAGGTGATAAACCGTGACCCTGGGACCCTGGCTCAAGCGCAGCAACTTGTGGAGGTGCATGAGCACAACTTCAAGGCAACTGTTGGCCGTGACAGCGACTCAAGGCACAGGGCTTAATGCCTATCGTGGTCCAACTCAGAAGAACAACCAGTGACATACAGGGTTCAAGGGCCCACATATGTCACACAGGAACAGTTTGATCCTAAGTTTGAGTCTCTACTGGAATAAATGAAACAGCTGCGGGTGGACCTGAGAAGCCTCAAACAACAACCTGCACCCCCTAAGTTTGTCATGTCCGGCCCCAACAGCTACCCAGAGCTGTCTACATGTCCGGTCCCCAAGCCCCAAAAAAGATGCCAATGCCACCTGCTTCCAGTGTGGGGAGGAGGGGCATTTCAGAAGACAATGCTCAAGGTCTCCTAGCCCCAATCCATCCAGAACTCCAGACAGCCACCCAACTCCAGACCTCACCACCATGAACAAGTCCCAAGTCTAGGGTGAGCTGCTAGCCGAGGCCCAAGCCTTCAGATCCCAGTCTAAGTACAGTTGAAGTCGGAAGTTTACATACACCTTAGCCAAATACATTTAAAACTCAGTTTTTCACAATTCCTGACATTTAATCCTGGTAAAAATTCCCGTCTTTGGTCAGTTAGGATCACCACTTTATTTTAAGAATGTGAAATGTCAGAATAATAATAGAGAGAATGATTTATTTAAGCTTTTATTTCTTTCATCACATTCCCAGCGGGTCAGAAGTTTACATACACTCAGTTAGTATTTGGTAGCATTGCCTTTAAATTGTTTAACTTGGGTCAAACGCTTCGGGTAGCCTTCCACAAGCTGGGTGAAGTTGGGTGAATTTTGGCCCATTCCTCCTGACAGAGCTGGTGTAACTGAGTCAGGTCTATAGGCCTCCTTGCTCGCACACGCTTTTTCAGTTCTGCCCACACATTTTCTATAGGATTGAGGTCAGGGCATTGTGATGGCCACTCCAATACCTTTACTTTGTTGTCCTTAAGCCATTTTGCCACAACTTTGGAAGTATGCTTGGGGTCGTTGTCCATTTGGAAGACCCATTTGCGACCAAGCTTTAACTTCCTGACTGATGTCTTGAGATGTTGCTTCAATATATCCACATAATTTTCCTTCCTCATAATGCCATCTATTTTGTGAAGTGCACCAGTCCCTCCTGCAGCAAAGCACCCCCACAGCATGATGCTGCCAACCCCGTGCTTCACGGTTGTGATGGTGTTCTTCGGCTTGCAAGCACCCCCTTTTTCCTCCAAACATAACGATGGTCATTACGGCCAAACAGTTCTATTTTTGTTTCATCAGACCAGAGGACATTTCTCCAAAAAGTACGATCTTTGCCCACATGTGCAGTTGCAAACCGTAGTCTGGCTTTTTTATGGCGGTTTTGGAGCAGTGGCTTCTTCCTTGCTGAGCGGCCTTTCAGGTTATGTCGATATAGGACTTGTTTTACTGTGGATATAGATACTTTTGTACCTGTTTCCTCCAGCATCTTCACAAGGTCCTTTGCTGTTGTTCTGAGATTGATTTGCACTTTTCGCACCAAAGTACGTTCATCTCTAGGAGACAGAACGCATCTCCTTCCTGAGCGGTATGACGGCCGCGTGGTCCCAGGGTGTTTATACTTGCGTACTATTGTTTGTACAGATGAACATGTTACCTTCATGTGTTTGGAAATTGCTCCCAAGGATGAACCAGACTTGTGGAGGTCTACAATTGTTTTTCTGAGGTCTTGGCTGATTTCTTTTGATTTTCCCATGATGTCAAGCAAAGAGGCACCGAGTTTGATGGTAGGCCTTGAAATACATCCACAGGTACACCTCAAATGGACTCAAATGATGTCAATTAGCCTATCAGAAGCTTCTAAAGCCATGACATAATTTTCTGGAATTTTCCAAGCTGTTTAAAGGCACAGTCAATTTAGTGTATGTAAACTTCTGACCCACTGGAATTGTGATACAGCGAATTATAAGTGAAATAATCTGTCTGTAAACAATTGTTGGAAAAATTACTTGTGTCATGCACAAAGTAGATGTCCTAACCGACTTGCCAAAACGATAGTTTGTTAACAAGAAATTTGTGGAGTGGTTGAAAAACGAGTTTTAATGACTCCAACCTAAGTGTATGTAAACTTCCAACTTCAACTGTAAATTGGGTCACTATAAACGCCATCGTGGACATCGGTGCAGTAGCCACCTTCATCTCGAAGCAAACCTGCAAGCTGCTCCCCATCCAAAGCAATGCATGTCTCTCCAAAGCCAGCCTTTGCAATGCAGAGTCAGGAAAAGAGATGTCAGCCATCAGTGGGCTCAAGGTGAGGTTCAATATTGGGCTCAAAGAAATGGACTGGGATGTGTACGTGGCCCCAATCAACGGAGCCTGACTTGTCTTCATTGATGGAGAGGCAGTCCCGGTGCAGATCGTGGGGGGAGCAGGCCCAGACTACAGTCGTGGTCAAAAGTTTTGAGAATGACACAAGTATTGGTCTTCACAAAGTTTGCTGCTTCAGTGTTTTTAGATATTTTTGTCAGATGTTATTATGGTATACTGAAGTACAATTACAAGCATTCCATAAGTGTCAAAGGCTTTTATTGACAATTACATTAAGTTTATGCAAAGAGTCAATATTTGCAGTGTTGACCCTTCTTTTTCAAGACCTCTGCAATCCGCCCTGGCATGCTGTCAATTAACTTCTGGCCCACATCCTGACTGATGGCAGCCCATTCTTGCATAATCAATGCTTGGAGTTTGTCAGAAGTTGTGGGTTTTTGTTTGTCCACCCACCTCTTGAGGATTGACCACAAGTTCTCAATGGGATTAAGGTCTGGGGAGTTTCCTGGTCATGGACCCAAAATGTCGATGTTTTGTTCCCCGAGCCACTTAGTTATCACTTTTGCCTTATGGCAAGGTGCTCCATCATGCAGGAAAATGCATTGTTCGTCACCAAACTGTTCTTGGATGGTTGGGAGTAGTTGCTCTCGGAGGATGTGTTGGTACCATTCTTTATTTATGGCTGTGTTCTTAGGCAAAATTGTGAGTGAGCCCACTCCCTTGGCTGAGAAGCAACCCCACACATGAATGGTCTCAGGATGCTTTACTGTTGGCATGACACAGGACTGATGGTAGCGCTCACCTTGTCTTCTCTGGACAAGCTTTTTTCCAGATGCCCCAAACAATCGTAAAGGGGATTCATCAGAGAAAATGACTTTACCCCAGTCCTCAGCAGTCCAATCCCTGTACCTTTTGCAGAATATCAGTCTGTCCCTGATGTTTTTCCTGGAGAGAAGTGGCTTCCTTGCTGCCCTTCTTGACACCAGGCCATCCTACAAAAGTATTTGCCTCACTGGGCGTGCAGATGCACTCACACCTGCCTGCTGCCATTCCTGAGCAAGCTCTGCACTGGTGGTGCCCCGATCCCGCAGCTGAATCAACTTTAGGAGACAGTCCTGGTGCTTGTTGGACTTTCTTGGGCGCCCTGAAGCCTTCTTCACAACAATTGAACCTCTCTCCTTGAAGTTCTTGTTGATCCGATAAATGGTTGATTTAGGTGCAATCTTAGTAGCAGCAATATCCTTGCCTTGTGAATCCCTTTTTGTGCAAAGCAATGATGACGGCACGTGTTTCCTTGCAGGTAACCATGGTTAATAGAGGAATAACAATGATTTCAAGCACCACCCTCCTTTTAAAGCTTCCAGTCTGTTATTCTACCTCAATCAGCATGACAGAGTGATCTCCAGCCTTGTCCTCGTCAACACTCTCACCTGTGTTAACGAGAGAATCACTGACATGATGTCAGCTGGTCGTTTTGTGGCAGGGCTGAAATGCAGTGGAAATGTTTTTGGGGGATTAAGTTCATTTTCATGGCAAAGAGGGACTTGCAATTAATGGCAATTCATCTGATCACTCTTCATAACATTCTGGAGTATATGCAAATTGCCATCATAAAAACTGAGGCAGCAGACTTTGTGAAAATTAATATTTGCGTCATTCTCAAAACTTTTGACCACGACTGTACTCTGTCGCTAGAGTCACACTGGAGACAGACACCATCATCCCTTCTGAGTATGAGTGCTTAATCTGGGGAACGGTTGACTCTCCCAAGCCTGGTGTTCCCGCCATCTGAGAGCCAGTGAACATTGCAGAGGATGTCTCATCTGGAACCACAAGTTCCTATGAGAGTTTGCAACCTCAGCAACAAAAACTGCACTTCCTAAAGGCGTGTGTCTTGGAATTCTGATTGAGGTCTATCCTGAACCCCCCAAACTCCAGCCTCAGACCAGCTTAACATGCCGTGAAACATACATGGAGTAAGGAGGAAAGAACTCCCCCTCACAAACAGAAACAGAGCCCATCCCCCAGGCCAGCATCGGGAGAGTGCAAACCCTCAGTGTACTGGACCTTCCAGAGCATCTTCAATCCCTCTACGCCTCCTCCAATGAGGGCCTGAGCACAGAGCAACAGGAATGGCTTACTACTTTGTTGATGCAGTTTAAAAGCCTATTTGCCTCCAGTGACACAGATCTGGGCCATTCTCTGCAGTCACCCACGCCACTGACACAGGCACCAGCTGACCTGTATGTCAACCTGCCCACCGGACACTGTTGGGGTTCCAAGGAGAAGAGGAGAAACACCTTCAAGCTGCAATCTAGGGTGATCTCACGTTCAACCTGTGGTGTTGGTGTGCAAAAAATATGTAGGGATGAGGTGGTGCATGGACTATAGGCAGATGAACAGTCTGACAGTAAAGGATGCCTACCCCCTACCTAAAATTGAGGAGTGCTTGGACATTCTCGGAGGCACCAAGGTCTTCACAACGTTAGACCTTCAGTGTGGATACTGGCAGATCGAGGTTGATGAAAAGGATCACCCCAAAATTGTATTCGTCACCAAGTGTGGACTGTTTCGAGTACTCTAGAATGACTTTCAGATTGTGCAATGCTCCAAGCACTTTCCAGAAGGCAATGGATCTGGTGCTACATGGACTGCAGTGGTAGACACTCCTGATCTACCTCGACGACATCGTCATCTTGGGCCACAACATGCTATCTGCAAACTGGATGCAGCCCATGGACTTCGAGCAGCTAGCGAGGGAGCAAAGGGCAGACCCAGATCTTGCAGTGTTGCATCGCTGGAAAAAGACAGACATCCTACCTACCAAAGAACAAGTCATCCTTGAGAGCCCAGCATTGAAAAGTACTAGCTATGCTGGACACAAATAGAGTGATGCAATGGAGTCCTACTACAGATGGGAAGGATGGGTCAGAACCCTTCTTAGTGCTGCTGGTCCCTGTATCGCTACAAAAACAGACAATACAGGCATGTCATGACCCTCCTCAAAGTGGCCACCTAGGAGAAAGAAAAACTCTCCAGCGGCTCAGGCAACGATATCACTGGCATGGAATGGGTGGAGATGCCGCCTCTTCATCCAGAAATACTCCACCTGTCAAGCAAAGAAAACAACTAGTAATTCAACAAAGGCAAAACTACAGAACTAACAGGCAGGATCAACCATGGAGCGCTTACAGCTGGACGTCCTTGGCCCCCTTCCTGTATCTCAAGATGGAAACAAGTACA
Source organism: Coregonus lavaretus (assembly GCF_964263955.1). Classification (NCBI taxonomy): domain Eukaryota; kingdom Metazoa; phylum Chordata; class Actinopteri; order Salmoniformes; family Salmonidae; genus Coregonus; species Coregonus lavaretus. The sequence goes on from NC_139995.1 coordinate 28,145,384, forward strand.
TCATGGTAATCATTGATCACTTCACACACTTGGCCAGGTCGCAGTTGTAAATGAGAACTTGTTCTCAACTGGCTTACCTGGTTAAATAAAGGTGAAATAAAAATAAATAAAAAGTGTCGTGGCCTACCAACTCCCAGACAACAGTAGAGAGAGCACAGCAAAAGCCCTGGTCATGGAGTTCATTGCTCGCTTCGGAAGTCCCCTCGAACTCCACACAGATCAAGGAAGAAACTTCCAAAGCTTTCTGTTCCAGAAAGTGTGCTGCCTACTGCAGATAACAAAAACAAGAACCACACCTTACCATCCATCCTCAAATGGTAGAGCGCTTTAATTCACGCTCTTGCAGATGATCCGCTGCTATGTCGATGAGACTCAAAAGAGCTGGGACCAGCACTTACCCCTACTCACTGCTGTCTACCGCAGCGTCCCACGCTCTACAACGGGGTTCACACCCAACAAAATGATGCTGGGCAGAGAGGTGTATCAACTGCAGGACATCTGGCTTCACACAGCAGAACTGCAAAACAAGCAAAGAGACATAAAATAAAATCAAATCAAACTTTATTTGTCACATGCGCCGAATACAACAGGTGTAGAACTTTCTGTGAAATGCTTACTTACAAGCCCTTAACCAACAATGCATTTCAAGAAAGAGTTAAGAAAATATTTACCAAATAAACTAAAGTAAAAAATAATAAAAAGTAACACAATAAAATAACAATAACAAGGCTATATACAGGGGGTACCGATACCGAGTCAATGTGCGGGGGTACAGGTTAGTCTAGGTAATTTCTACATGTAGGTAGGGGTAAAGTGAGTATACATAGATAATAGACAGCGGGTAGCAGCAGTGTAAAAACAAATGGGGGGGTCAATATAAATAGTCCGGGTGACCATTTTATTAATTGTTCAGCAGTCTTATGGCTTGGGGATAGAAGCTGTTAAGGAGCCTTCTGGTCCTAGACTTGGCGCTCTGGTACCCCTTGCCGTGCAGTAGCAGAGAGAACAGTCTATGACTTGGGTGACTGGAGTCTTTCACAATTTTTTGGGCTTTCCTCTGACACTGCCTAGTATATACAGTGGGGAGAACAAGTATTTGATACACTGCCGATTTTGCAGGTTTTCCTACTTACAAAGCATGTAGAGGTCTGTAATTGTTATCATAGGTACACTTCAACTGTGAGAGACGGAATCTAAAACAAAAATCCAGAAAATCACATTGTATAATTTTTAAGTAATTAATTTGCATTTTATTGCATGACATAAGTATTTGATCACCTACCAACCAGTAAGAATTCCGGCTCTCACAGACCTGTTAGTTTTTCTTTAAGAAGCCCTCCTGTTCTCCACTCATTACCTGTATTAACTGCACCTGTTTGAACTCGTTACCTGTATAAAAGACACCTGTCCACACACTCAATAAAACAGACTCCAACCTCTCCACAATGGCCAAGACCAGAGAGCTGTGTAAGGACATCAAGGATAAAATTGTAGACCTGCACAAGGCTGGGATGGGCTACAGGACAATAGGCAAGCAGCTTGGTGAGAAGGCAACAACTGTTGGCACAATTATTAGAAAATGGAAGAAGTTCAAGATGACGGTCAATCACCCTCGGTCTGGGGCTCCATGCAAGATCTCATGTCGTGGGGCATCAATGATCATGAGGAAGGTGAGGGATCAGCCCAGAACTACACGACAGGACCTGGTCAATGACCTGAAGAGAGCTGGGATCACAGTCTCAAAGAAAACCATTAGTAACACACTACGCCGTCATGGATTAAAATCCTGCAGCGCACGCAAGGTCCCCCTGCTCAAGCCAGCGCATGTCCAGGCCTGTCTGAAGTTTGCCAATGACCATCTGGATGATCCAGAGGAGGAATGGGAGAAGGTCATGTGGTCTGATGAGACAGAAATATAGCTTTTTGGTCTAAACTCCACTCGCCGTGTTTGGAGGAAGAAGAAGGATGAGTACAACCCCAAGAACACCATCCCAACCGTGAAGCATGGAGGTGGAAACATCATTCTTTGGGGATGCTTTTCTGCAAAGGGGACAGGACGACTGCACCGTATTGAGGGGAGGATGGATGGGGCCATGTATCGCGAGATCTTGGCCAACAACCTCCTTCCCTCAGTAAGAGCATTGAAGATGGGTCGTGGCTGGGTCTTCCAGCATGACAACGACCCGAAACACACAGCCAGGGCAACTAAGGAGTGGCTCCGTAAGAAGCATCTCAAGGTCCTGGAGTGGCCTAGCCAGTCTCCAGACCTGAACCCAATAGAAAAGCTTTGGAGGGAGCTGAAAGTCTGTATTGCCCAGCGACAGCCCCGAAAACTGAAGGATCTGGAGAAGGTCTGTATGGAGGAGTGGGCCAAAATCCCTGCTGCAGTGTGTGCAAACCTGGTCAAGACCTACAGGAAATGTATGATCTCTGTAATTGCAAACAAAGGTTTCTGTACCAAATATTCAGTTCTGCTTTTCTGATGTATCAAATACTTAAGTCATGCAATAAAATGCAAATTAATTACTTAAAAATCATACAATGTGATTTTCTGGATTTTTGTTTTAGATTCCGTCTCTTACAGTTGAAGTGTACCTATGATACAAATTACAGACCTCTACATGCTTTGTAAGTAAGAAAACCTGCAAAATCGGCAGTGTATCAAATACTTGTTCTCCCCACTGTAGGTCCTGGATGGCAGGAAGCTTGGCCCCAGTGATGTACTGGGCCGTACGCGCTACCCTCTCTAGTGCCTTACGGTCAGATGCCAAGCATTTGCCAGACAAGGCGTTGATGCAACCGGTCAGAATGCTCTCAATGGTGCAGCTGTATAACTTTTTGAGGATCTGGGGACCCATGCCAAATCTTTTCAGTCTCCTGAGGGGGAAAAGGTGTTGCCATGCCCTCTTCACGACTGTCTTGGTGTGTTTGGACCATGATAGTTCGTTGGTGATGTGGACACCAAGGAACTTGAAACTCTCGACCCGCTCCACTACAGCCCAGTCGATGTTAATGGGGGATTGTTCGGCACGCCTTTTCCTGTAGTCTACGATCAGCTCCTTTGTCTTGCTCACATTGAGGGAGAGGTTGTTGTCCTGGCACCACACTGCCAGGTCTCTGACCTCCTCCCTATAGGCTGTCTCATCGTTGTCGGTGATCAGGCCTACCACTGTTGTGTCATCAGCAAACTTAATGATGGTGTTGGAGTCGTGTTTGGCCACACAGTCGTAGGTGAACAGGGAGTACAGGAGGGGACTAAGCATGCACCCCTGAGGGGCCCCAGTGTTGAGGATCAGCGTGGCAGACGTGTTGTTGCCTACCCTTACCACCTGGGGGCGGCCTGTCAGGAAGTCCAGGATCCAGTTGCAGAGGGTGTTGTTTAGTCCCAGGGTCCTTAGCTTAGTGATGAGCTTTGTGGGCACTATGGTGTTGATCGCTGAGCTGTAGTCAATGAACAGCATTCTCACATAGGTGTTCCTTTTGTCCAGGTGGGAAAGGTCAGTGTGGAGTGCGACTGAGATTGCGTAATCTGTGGAGCTGTTGGGGCGGTATGCGAATTGGAGTGGGTCTAGGGTATCCGGGATGATGCTGTTGATGTGAGCCATGACCAGCCTTTCAAAGCACTTCATGGCTACTGATGTGAGTGCTACAGGGCGGTAATCATTTAGGCAGGTTACCTTCGCTTTATTGGGCACAGGGACCATGGTGGTCTGATTGAAAGATGTAGGTTTAAAGGTCTTGCTCACATCGGCTACCGAGAGCGTTATCACACAGTCGTCCGGAACAGCTGGTGCTCTCATGCATGCTTCAGTGTTGCTTGCCTCGAAGCGAGCATAAAAGGCATTTAGCTCGTCTGGTAGGCTCGCGTCACTGGGCAGCTTGTGGCTGGGTTTCCCTTTGTAGTCCGTAATAGTTTTCAAGCCCTGCCACATCCGACAAGCGTCAGAGCCGGTGTAGTAGGATTCAATCTTAATCCTGTATTGACGCTTTGCCTGTTTGATGGTTCGTCTGAGGTTATAGCGGAATTTCTTATAAGCGTCCGGATTAGTGTCCTGCTCCTTGAAAGCGGCACCTCTAGCCTTTAGCTCGATGCGGATGTTGCCTGTAATCCATGGCTTCTACAGTGAGGGAAAAAAGTATTTGATCCCCTGCTGATTTTGTACGTTTTCCCACTGACAAAGAAATGATCAGTCTATAATTTTAATGGTAGGTTTATTTGAACAGTGAGAGACAGAATAACAACAACAAAATCCAGAAAAACACATGTATAAAATGTTATAAATTGATTTGCATTTTAATGAGGGAAATAAGTATTTGACCCCCTCTCAATCAGAAAGATTTCTGGCTCCCAGGTGTCTTTTATACAGGTAACAAGCTGAGATTAGGAGCACACTCTTAAAGGGAGTGTTCCTAATCTCAGCTTGTTACCTGTATAAAAGACACCTGTCCACAGAAGCAATCAATCAATCAGATTCCAAACTCTCCACCATGGCCAAGACCAAAGAGCTCTCCAAGGATGTCAGGGACAAGATTGTAGACCTACACAAGGTATGAATGGGCTACAAGACCATCGCCAAGCAGCTTGGTGAGAAGGTGACAACAGTTGGTGCGATCATTCGCAAATGGAAGAAACACAAAATAACTGTCAATCTCCCTCGGCCTGGGGCTCCATGCAAGATCTCACCTTGTGGAGTTGCAATGATCATGAGAACGGTGAGGAATCAGCCCAGAACTACACGGGAGGATCTTGTCAATGATCTCAAGGCAGCTGGGACCATAGTCACCAAGAAAACAATTGGTAACACACTACGCCGTGAAGGACTGAAATCCTGCAGCGCCGGCAAGGTCCCCCTGCTCAAGAAAGCACATATACAGGGCCGTCTGAAGTTTGCCAATGAACATCTGAATGATTCAGAGGAGAACTGGGTGAAAGTGTTGTGGTCAGATGAGACCAAAATGGAGCTCTTTGGCATCAACTCAACTCGCCGTGTTTGGAGGAGGAGGAATGCTGCCTATGAACCCAAGAACACCATCCCCACGTCAAACATGGAGGTGGTAACATTATGCTTTGGAGGTGTTTTTCTGCTAAGGGGACAGGACAACTTCACCGCATCAAAGGGACGATGGACGGGGCTATGTACCGTCAAATCTTGGGTGAGTACCTCCTTCCCTCAGCCAGGGCATTGAAAATGGGTTGTGGATGGGTATTCCAGCATGACAATGACCCAAAACACACGGCCAAGGCAACAAAGGAGTGGGTCAAGAAGAAGCACATTAAGGTCCTGGAGTGGCCTAGCCAGTCTCCAGACCTTAATACCATAGCAAATCTGTGGAGGGAGCTGAAGGTTCGAGTTGCCAAACGTCAGCCTCGAAACATTAATGACTTGGAGAGATCTGCAAAGAGGAGTGGAACAAAATCCCTGAGATGTGTGCAAACCTGGTGGCCAACTACAAGAAACGTCTGACCTCTGTGATTGCCAACAAGGGTTTTGCCACCAAGTACTAAGTCATGTTTTGCAGAGGGGTCAAATACTTATTTCCCTCATTAAAATGCAAATCAATTCATAAAATATTTGACTTGCATTTTTCTGGATTTTGTTGTTTTTATTCTGTCTCTCACTGTTCAAATAAACCTACCATTAAAATTATAGACTGATCATGTCTTTGTCAGTGGGCAAACGTACAAAATCAGCAGGTGATCAAAAACTTTTTTCCCCTCACTGTAGTTGGGATATGTACGTACGGTCACTGTGGGGACGACGTTGTCGATGCACTTATTGATGAAGCCGATGACTGAGGTGGTATACTCCTCAATGCCATTGGATGAATCCCGGAACATATTCCAGTCTGTGATAGCAAAACAGTCCTGTAGTGTAGCTTCTGCGTCATCTGACCACTTCCATATTGAGCGAGTCACTGGTAATTCCTGCTTTAGTTTTTGCTTGTAAGCAGGAATCAGGAGGATAGAATTATGGTCAGATTTGCCAAATGGAGGACGAGGGAGAGGTTTGTATGCGTCTCTGTGTGGAGTAAAGGTGGTCTTGAGTTTTTTTCCCTCTGGTTGCACATGTGACATGCTGGTAGAAATTAGGTCAAACGGATTTAAGTTTGCCTGCATACCTACCTTTGTGGACGACCTTCCAACACAGCTGAAGGAGACCCATCAAGCTGCCCGGCTGCATCTTCACGCAGCACAGGTCCGGCAGAAGAAAGCGTATGACCTACGTGCTAAGGAGAAAACCTACCAACTGGGGGACTTGGTGTACATGTGGGACAGCACCTAAATGAAAGGACTAAGCCCTATGCTGCAAGCACCATGGAAAGGCCCCTTTGTCATCAGTGCATGTTTTGGACCAGTCCTGTACGAGATCAGTGACTCCAACATGACCGCCTGTCTCCATACAATGGGTAGGTGATCCCAGGATGGATTAAATGACTCAGACATCAGGTCACCATACAACAGCGGAGTAACTCAACTGAACCTATACAAAGCCTGGACACCCCTGACAACCAAGGCCCAAGTACCACAGCTGTGGAACAGAGTGAAAATGACTGTGAGGAGGGACAAGTTTCAAAAGGAAAAAAGCTCTGACTGGCTGCACGCCGTCGCCGCATGCTGAAGAAAACACAAACACCATCAGCCAGGAAGAAAACACAAAGAGGGCGAGTAGTGCACTTGCCAGCTCGTTATCAGGACTGACACATTGAAAAAAACGAGCAAACAAGCAAATATGGACTGTAGTTGCTCACGTTTTCCAGTGAAAGGGAACTGTTACTGTCATTCTTAAAAGTGAAGTTGTGAAAAGGACATTAACACTCACCTTCAGTTAAGGTACTTACTTGTTCAGTTAAAAAAATACAAAAAAATAAAGAGAAAATATATACTTACCTTGTTTGCTGTTACTACTGATGACACTCAAATGTTTTAAATGCATTTAACTTTGCATTTAACTTTTACCAGTATGTTTGTTCAGAGTGGAGAAAATTGTTTTTTATTGTGGGTGCCCAAGGGACTCGGCACTGTTGGAGGGGGGTGGTGTTGTAAGTGGAGATCCCGCCTACATAGTTACTGTATGAGTGATTACCAGCCAATCACGTGAGAGTTATTCAGTTATATTTGTTGCGCGCTGGTTTAAGCGTCGGAATTTCACTTGACGTATTACCCCAGCACGGAACCAAGCTAGTTCTCGTGTTGGAGCTAGTCGGTCTAGTGCATTGTATTATTTACAAGTTGGTAATAAAACGCCCAAAGAGAGAAGGTTGTTGTGGCCTTCTTTCCACGCCTCCAAGCAACAAGGAGTTGACAGGGGTCCAGGATCATTGATCGAACTACAGTACAGTAGCTAGCTACCATTAGCCAACAACTGTGGTAAAGCAACAGGAGACGGCTGGTCAACACCACGGAGCACACACAACAATATATAGGCTATGCGCAGCACATTCAATTAAATGAATCATTTATTGTTTTGTCGACGGGGGGATCCGCTAATACATGACTATTAAAGGCCCAGTGATTCTTTCCCCCTACTTCCTGCGGCTATGACAGTACATGATGTAAATAACATTTATCTTAACCATAACATGACCTCAGCAGTGGATTAAATATGTCCTGATTCTCCACTCTTCCTTTAGATATCTAGCTCACTGAGACACCTTCCAAAGGTTATGTGTAGAGACAAAACAGACATTATCCTTCAATAACTGTTATAGTTTCAGTCAACTCGTCTTCTGGGTAGGTGTGTTTACTGTAAGTACAGACAGAGGGAAATGGCCAGCCTGCTCTGCTTTCTGTATATATCCCAAAAACACCTGCGTGAGTGAGTACAGTACATAGTAATTGCCACTGCAGTCATACACTCTGCAGCACACTTAGTTCAACACAGCCAAGGTCGACATCTGATGTTCCAGGTACAATCACATCACATGCACCTGCATAAGCACATTAACAAGCATACACACACACACTCATGCTAACACACACTTCTACAATATACACTTGCAAACACTGAGTGCACACAAAGACTTTGTAATTACAAGCACAATATGACTATAACCAAAAAGAAAATGACAAACAAGATAAGAATGTGTAACATAAATGTCCTATTACATAAAGCTGCATGGCCAAGCCTGGAACACAATGGAGCACTCTAATGTTGACCCAGCAGAGTGAAATATTTGTTTTTCACTTAGGCCCATGGTGTACAGTCAGCCTTCTGTTCAGAGAGAGCGACGGCGAGACAGATGCACACACCAGACACACACACACACACACACACACACCAGACACACACACACACACACACCAGACACACACACACACACCAGACACACACACACACACCAGAGAGAGAGAGGGGGAGACAGAGAGGGGGGACAAGAGAGAGACCAAAGAAAGGAGCATTTGTTGTCTTACGAAGCATCTCTCTGCTGCTGGCGAGAAAAATACAAAAGGTTATCTTTATTATTGTCTCACCACAGATGAGGAGAGAGGGATGGATGGAGGAGGGGAGGAGGAAGAGAGCGGGGGGAAATTCCCACCATGCATGGTGCGTCTCTTGAGTCCATGAGACGTGTGATTGTAATGTTGAACACATGACAACAGTCCCTATGGAACATGACCGGAGGAGAAGTCCTTCACCACTGTACTGTACTGATATTATCTGCAGTCACTCACACACAATTACCACAAAAAATGTCACTGAAGAAAATCAGTGCTTCCAATTCTATCTGTTTTCTTTGTGCATAATGGATTGTTTTGTGTCTTGAGAGTAGGTTGTCTTTTATTCTCTTGCACCTGGAAATAACAAACTTTGCACTGGACCGGTCAACAGCTGTATGTGTGTTTGGATGTGAGTTTGCTCGTGCGTGTACGTGCTTGTGTGCATTGGTGCATATGTGCTTCTTTTCTCTGGTACAAGGGGGACAGATGTTCAATGTTCCTGTGTGTGCCGTCTGTCTGCAGTCCTGTGGGGACATTCTCTGTAGGAGAATGTTGCGTATGTGTGTAGAGACAGAGAGTGTATGTGTTGTTAAGTGTGTATTTGTAGACAACGAGTTTGTGTGGATGAAAGAGCGTGTATGTGCAATGTGTGTGTGTGTGTGTTTATTTGTGTGTGTTTTGGAGAGCTACCGCTGGTTACACAGGCAGCGCTTGAATGAGCAGTCTTTCGGTGCATGTGAACTGTTGGGGCGAGAGGTAATGTGACCACAGGCCCAGAGTTGGCCTCACTACTGAGCAGTAACAAAGTCTGCACAGTACAAAGACACACACTCATTCATTGTTCTTCCTTAAATCCATTTATAAAAAATAAACCAGTGCTCAATCTTTCTTTCTCTTCCTCTCACATCCCCCTCTCCTCACATCAAGTTACATTCTTACTGCATGCTCATCTGCTTTCCACATCTTCTTTTTAAAGTCCTCTTTCTCATCGTTGAATTCCTAGAATGGACAAAATCCATCAAACCATGTGAATGGCAACCCAAAATGTATTCAGGATTGTGATGCATATTTGCCATGGTACTTTGAACGTCTATTTCAATGTTCTCATCCTTTCTTTTTCCATTGAAATCTCTGTGTATCTGTCTGTTTGTGACTGCTGTCTCCTCTCTGGTGACCTGCCAGGTTCAGAGGTCTGATTGGAAAATCACACTGGTCAGATTAGACTGCTTCCCACTGTAATGGCTTTTCCTACCACTGAGCCCAGACACACATTTCAGCCTATTCCAGGCTATTTCAGGTGGCTTCGGGATATTTTTGTGGGCTGGAGAGTGTGTGTGTGTGTGTCATGTTCCTGATGTGCACTGACCTGCATAAACCCATGAAGCCAAAGTGAACAACCAACACATCATCTACCTCAGTAGGCCGTATTCTAGAGAGAAGCTTAGTCCAGGACATTGGTTGATTTATACAGACATTTGGGTTGTGGATTTACAGTATGTGACAGGAGTTATTATGGAAGTCCTTTTTGCTAGAAATACTATTTGAACAATAGTAAGATGGATCATTATGATTAATTCAATCAATTTAAGACAGAAGTGATAAAAAACACAACAAGCAGCTAATAGCCTCGACTTTCCCTTTCTAACTCTTCTAATGCCTCCTAAGAACTTTACAGGAGAGAGTACTGCTGGAACGGATCAGAGACATTATTGAGACAGTTAACAACTATTAGTGCTCTCTTGTGTGTGTGTGTGTGTGTGTGTGTGTGTGTGTGTGTGTGTGTGTGTGTGTGTGTGTGTGTGTGTGTTTGTGTGTGTGAGAGTGAGTGAGTGAGTGAGTGAGTGAGTGAGTGAGTGAGTGAGTGAGTGAGTGAGTGAGTGAGTGAGTGAGTGAGTGAGTGAGAGAGAGATCAGGGTAGCACCATTAAGGCAGGACTGAGCCTTGCTGGCACCCCTACATGACCAGATGCCCTTTGATAGTGTGTGTGTTAATCGTCTCATTATCTCTCGCTGTGTGTGTGTGTGTGTGGGGGGGGGGATTGTGTTCCCAATCAAACATAGAACACACTCATACCTTATTTTTCTTATCTTCTCTGCTCTCTGTATCTTCTGGTCTTCTGTAGTTGTGTAACCTGCATTGCCCCCCCCCCCCCCCCCCCATACACACACATACAGTCATTCTGTACATATACTGAGCCTGACGGCATGTTCTTTGACAGTGTTAACGCCATCCTATTGGCTGAGAGCATAGAGCTCCCAGAATGCACCCTGCTCCAAACAGAGGGATCTGTTGTCTGTAAACAAGATACATGGAGCACACCACCATCGGTAACACTTCCCTGACAAAACACACACACACTTACTCTGTGCTCAGGAACACTTCGTATGCTGATGACTCAACACTATACACGTCAGCTACCACAGCAAGTGAAATTACTGCATCATTTAACAAAGATAACAAAGAGCTGCAGTCAGTTTTAGAATGGCTGGCAAGAAATAAGCTAGTCCTAAATATTTCAAAAACCAAAAGCATTGTATTTGGGACATATCATTCACTAAACCCTAAACCTCAACTAAATCGTGTAATGACTAATATGGAAATTGAGCAAGTTGAGGAGACTAAACTGCTTGGTGTAACCCTGGATTGCAAACTGTCATAGTCAAAACATATTGATGCAACGGTAGCTAAGATGGGGAGAGGTCTCTCCGTAATAAAGCGCTGCTCAGCTTTCCTGACATCACTATCAACAAACAAGTTGACAGATTTGTCACACCTGGATTACTGCCCAGTCATATGGTCAAGTGCCACAAAAAGAGACATAAGCAAACTACAGTTGGCCCAGAACAGAGAAGCATGGCTGGCCCTTAAATGTACACGGAGAGCTAACATCAATAACATGCATGTCAATCTCTCCTGGGTCAAAGTAGAGGAGAGAATGACTGCATCGCTACTTGTCTTTCTGAGAGGTATTGACGTGTTGAAAGCACCAAGCTGTCTGTTTAAACGACTACAGCTCAGACACCCATGCATACCCCACAAGACATGCCACCAGGGGTCTCTTCACAGTCCCCAAGTCCAAAACAGACTATAGGAAACTCACAGTACTACATAGAGCCATGACTACATAGAACTCTATGCCACATCAAGTAACTCATGCAAGCAGTAAAATCAGATTTTAAAACATAAATATTAAACTACACTTTATGGAACAGCATAGACTGTGAAGAGACACACACACACACACACACAGGCACACACACACACACGCGTATACGCACACACATGCGAACACACGCACTCTACACACACATACATTGTAATATTGTTATATTGCTGTATTATGGATTTTGAATTGTAGATATGTTGTGGTAGAGTAGTGTGTAATAATGTGTTGTGTGATTTTGTATGTAATTGCCTTAATATTTTTTGGACCCCAGGAAGAGTAGCTGCTGCCTTGGCAGGAACTAATGGGGATCCGTAAAAAATACAAAATACTTCCTTTACGACACACACAATTAAGCTGCTTTTGAGAGTTGAAAAGAGAAAAAAAGGAGGAGAGCAGAGAGGAAAAGGCAAAGCGAGAGGTTTCACTCTCGCCCAAATCTTTCCAGAAAAAGCCAAATGCGTTTCTATGGGCTTATTTTGGATCTAAGTTTGTCGCCTGTCTTGCCGCCTTTGGTACAACGACTTCCATTGTTAGGGCGGAGACATGAGCATCTCGTCATTATATATAGATCTCTGAGGAGAGCAATGAATAGAAAGGACATGGAACTATCAATCTATTGTCTCTCCCATCCTTTGAGGGGAAAGATTTAATGCAACACCAAGTTTCCTGGTTGATATAACAACTTGTGATACAAGATTCATTAATGTATGTAAAACTCATAAGCTGCATGTGGGACAGAGAACAAGGACACGCCATGTGTTATTGGTGTCACGGGTTAGTGACAGAGGGTCGGTGTGCCAAGATAGATTGGGGGCCACTGTTGCTAATCTTAGGAGGGGTACGTGAGGGACTGGCCTGGATAGGGTGACACATGATACCAAGTATGTGGATGCTATTGTAGTGGATGAGTGACACTCAATAATGGTTGGCAACTGTGTGGGACAGAAGTAGATCAGAAGGGCATTATATAAACTGAGAGATTTTGTATGGAAATCATTCATATGACAAGAGGCTACGTCCATACCACCTGTCATTGAATCCAGTACTGAAATAAATATGAATCAAATCTCCAGCTGAGTGTCGACTGCTCTCTTGCATCCTGAACTTCTCAATACCAGAAACTCATCATAACAGATTGGCGTCTAAACGAACAGGATGCAGTTTATAGCCGAACTAACAGGTAAGCAGACTTTCATTTTTGGGATTATGTCAAATTCTGCTTATCTTTGGTAAAGCTAAGCTGTAACGAACGTTTAAAAAATCAATATTTTTAAGGGGGACGATGAGTGGTGTTGAGATATGCAAGGGATGTAAGGAGAAGGATAAAATTAGACAATAATAGGGTGCTATTATTCTAAGCAGGGTTTGTTCAGAGTAAAGACCAAAAACAACAGAGGAGAAGGAGAGTGGGTTTAACATGATTGGGTTTGAGGCCCTTAATGTTTAACAGCATTATGAATAATTGGGTTTGAGGCCCTTAATGTTTAACAGCATTATAAATGATTGGGTTTGAGGCCCTTAATGTTTAACAGCATTATAAATGATTGGGTTTGAGGCCCTTAACGTTTAACAGCATTATACATGATTGGGTTTGAGGCCCATAATGTTTGAAAGCATTATAAATGATTGGGTTTGAGGCCCTTAATGTTTAAAAGCATTATAAATTATTGGATTAAAGGCCCTTGATGTGTACAAATTAAGGAGGGTTAATCCTCTGAGAGGTAGAGTACTGTGGTGAAGAGAGAATTAGTCCTGTGTGAATTACTCCAAATGGTCAGGAAAGAGAGAGAGAACAATAAATCATACTGCATAAAGACTCAGAGCAGATACAAGTGAGCCTGTTGAATCATAGCACCAAAGACAAAATAGGCAAACAAAATTTTAAGGTTCACACCATTCTAGGCCAAACTGTTGTACCGGCGTACAACAGCCAATCTAAGTTATCAACTGATTTTCTCATGTTTTTATATCGAGAGAGTGGGACAAGAGTCCACCATTGAGTGAGAATGGAGAAAGATCGGTTCAAATACAACATTTCTCATGTTGTGGCTTCCCGTTGCGACGATCACAAAGATCCATCTGCTAGCCCCGGCCCGCTAGCACACGCAATTCAACAGCCGTGCTTCCTGATCGCCTGTGCTGTAGCACCAATTCGAACATTGCTGTTCACTGGACCTTATGATCACTCAGCTGCACAGCTGATGCCTGCTGGACTGTTCCTTTACACGGTACCCTGTCCTGTTTTATCTGTTTAGCCTCAGCCCAAACTTTCATCGCCATTGCCAGTTGTTGTCTTAGCTCTCTCGAATAACACCTGTGATTGCTTTATGCCTCTCTCCCATGTCAATATGCCTTGCCTATTGCTGTTCCAGTTAGTTCTTATTATACAATTTCACTGTAGAGCCCCAAGTCCCTCTCAAACTGCCTCAAATAGCTCCTTTGTTCCACCTCCATACACGTGGAGACCGGCTCAATCGGTGCTCATTGTTACCCAACGCTTAGGTTTACCTCCACTGTACTCATATCCTTCCATATCCTTGTCTGTACATAATGCCCTGAATCTATTCTACAATGCCCGGAAATCTGCACCTTTTCTTCTCTGTACCCAACGCACTAGAAGACCAGTTCTGCTCTTAAACACTAGTAAAACTAAATACATGCTCTTCAATCGAACGCTGCTGGTACCCGCAAACCCGACTAGAATTTATTACCTTACCTCCATAACTTGCTACATTTGCACACACTGTATATATATATTTTCTGTTGAATTTTTGACTTTATGTTTTGTTTTACCCCATATGTAACTCAGTGTTTTTTTTTTTATATCGCACTGCTTTGCTTTATCTTGGCCAGGTCGCAGTTGTAAATGAGAACTTGTTCTCAACTAGTTTGCCTGGTTAAATAAAGGTGAAATAAATAAAATTAAAAATTAAAATAATGGGGTGTAGAGATGGTGGTGACTCGATGAGACATTGAAGTTGGGACATTGTCATGGGCAATTCATTTTGAACTATGAAGCTGTCTGAAGAACATAATGAAGAGACACCAGAAGATTTACGTGCCGGAGAAAGAAGGGGTTGGATAAAAAATGTGGATTTATCTAAATTTGCTAATTTGGGTAGGAGGTATATACACTGCTAAATTAATAGTACTAGGAATGCATTGAGATGATGATCTGTAATTATTATCAGGATGAGGAAAGTCATAATAGAAGTATGGATATTTATACTGTATGTTAATATAAGTGTACATTCTGACAGTTGTAATGGGTGATAAAGTTGAGGGTTTTAACTTTGATTGATAAGGGCAAGTGAATCAATAAGAATTGTCATTCTAAATTTGGTTAAGTAATTTGGTTTTGGTTATAAGTGATAAGATGACTGAGTGATTAAGGTAAATCATTAGTATATATTAGTAACTAACTATTTTCAGCATGAAGGGTATTCCTTGTACAATTGAGATAACTGTCTTCTATAGATATTATGGTTAAAACAGCGATACATTATGGTAATGTCTTAGGATACACTTATATGATTTATTTCGAGTAGACATTTTTGAATCTTACTGTTTGAAATGTTAATGTGAGGATTGTGACTGAAATCAGGAATACAGTGGGGAAAAAAAGTATTTAGTCAGCCACCAATTGTGCAAGTTCTCCCACTTAAAAAGATGAGAGAGGCCTGTAATTTTCATCATAGGTACACGTCAACTATGAGAGACAAAAAGAGAAAAAAAAATCCAGAAAATCACATTGTAGGATTTTTAATGAATTTATTGGCAAATGATGGTGGAAAATAAGTATTTGGTCAATAACAAAAGTTTCTCAATACTTTGTTATATACCCTTTGTTGGCAATGACACAGGTCAAACGTTTCTGTAAGTCTTCACAAGGTTTTCACACACTGTTGCTGATATTTTGGCCCATTCCTCCATGCAGATCTCCTCTAGAGCAGTAATGTTTTGGGGCTGTCGCTGGGCAACACAGACTTTCAACTCCCTCCAAAGATTTTCTATGGGGTTGAGATCTGGAGACTGGCTAGGCCACTCCAGGACTTTGAAATGCTTCTTACGAAGCCACTCCTTCGTTGCCCGGGCGGTGTGTTTGGGATCATTGTCATGCTGAAAGACCCAGCCACGTTTCATCTTCAATGCCCTTGCTGATGGAAGGAGGTTTTCACTCAAAATCTCACGATACATGGCCCCATTCATTCTTTCCTTTACACGGATCAGTCGTCCTGGTCCCTTTGCAGAAAAACAGCCCCAAAGCATGATGTTTCCACCCCCATGCTTCACAGTAGGTATGGTGTTCTTTGGATGCAACTCAGCATTCTTTGTCCTCCAAACATGACGAGTTGAGTTTTTACCAAAAAAGATATATTTTGGTTTCATCTGACCATATGACATTCTCCCAATCCTCTTCTGGATCATCCAAATGCACTTCAGACGGGCCTGGACATGTACTGGCTTAAGCAGGGGGACACGTCTGGCACTGCAGGATTTGAGTCCCTGGCGGCGTAGTGTGTTACTGATGGTAGGCTTTGTTACTTTGGTCCCAGCTCTCTGCAGGTCATTCACTAGGTCCCCCCGTGTGGTTCTGGGATTTTTGCTCACCGTTCTTGTGATCATTTTGACCCCACGGGGTGAGATCTTGCATGGAGCCCCAGATCGAGGGAGATTATCAGTGGTCTTGTATGTCTTCCATTTCCTAATAATTGCTCCCACAGTTGATTTCTTCAAACCAAGCTGCTTACCTATTGCAGATTCAGTCTTCCCAGCCTGGTGCAGGTCTACAATTTTGTTTCTGGTGTCCTTTGACAGCTCTTTGGTCTTGGCCATTGTGGAGTTTGGAGTGTGACTGTTTGAGGTTGTGGACAGGTGTCTTTTATACTGATAACAAGTTCAAACAGGTGCCATTAATACAGGTAACGAGTGGAGGACAGAGGAGCCTCTTAAAGAAGAAGTTACAGGTCTGTGAGAGCCAGAAATCTTGCTTGTTTGTAGGTGACCAAATACTTATTTTCCACCATAATTTGCAAATAAATTCATTAAAAATCCTACAATGGGATTTTCTGGATTTTTCTTTCTCAATTTGTCTGTCATAGTTGACGTGTACCTATGATGAAAATAACAGGCCTCTCTCATCTTTTTAAGTGGGAGAACTTGCACAATTGGTGGCTGACTAAATACTTTTTTTCCCCACTGTATGTTGATTATTAAGTTACCGTATTCACATATTAGTCACTATATACATTTGAAGTATTGAGTGGTAGTGATAGGGATGTTTAGAGTGGTACATATCTCTGATGCTAGGAAAGAACTCAATTGGTTCCTATCATGGGGTTTGGTATTTGTGACATAGGAATGTTTATGCTATTTTCATCTGATCTGACCTTTGGTTGAATTCCTCAATCTTAACTAGTCCAAGACTGTACTGATTTAACAGGGACTGAAACCAGAGTGTTATCCTGGGTATCTCTCCTCAGACATATTATCAGAACAGAGTCAGGGTTGAACAGAGTTGAAGATGGTACCTATTAACAGTCTTGGATTTTCAAGCAATTGGGTCTGAGATGTCACTCATTGGACAATATGCAATTGAGAATTGCATAGCATTGGATGCTATTATAGTAGATAAAGGTGGAATGTATGCGATTATAGGGGGAGATGCATGTTGTACATAATTGCCATCAGAATGAGGAAGGTCTGTCACGATCGTCGATAAGAGATGAGGACCAAGGCGCAGCGTTGCAGACGAACATACTCTTTATTAGCGATAAAACGACAAACTAAACAAAACGATAACGTGACAGTTCACGGTCTAACACAAACCAACTAGAAACAAGATCCCACAACCACTGTGGGCAAACAGCCTGTTTAAATGTGGTTCCCAATCAGAGACAACCAGCCACAGCTGACACTCGTTGCCTCTGATTGAGAACCACACTGGCCAACATAGAAATGGAATACATAGATCTACACACCCTGGCTCAACATAACAGTGTCCCCAGAGCCAGGGCGTGACAGTACCCCCCCCTAAAGGCGCGGGCTCCGACCGCGCCAACTAAATACCACAGGGGAGGGACCGGGTGGGCACTCCGCCTTGGCGGCGGATCCGGCTCCGGGCCTGATCCCCACTCCCTCTCCAACCCCCCAAAGTACCCCTGGTCCGGTCTGGCCCCGCTGGCCGGAGCTGGACTGCACACTGATGGAGCGGATTGCTCTAGCTCCGGCGTAACGCATCTGACCGGTGCCGGACCAGGCACCAGTGGAACAGGCACGGGCCGTGCCGGACTGACGACACCCACCACTGGCTTGGTTTGGAGAACAGGCACGGGCCGTGCTGGACTGACGACGCACACCACTGGCTTGGTGTGAGGAACAGGAGCGGGCCGAACCGGGCTGGCGACGCGCACCATTGGCTTGGTGCAGGAAGCAGGAGCGGGCCGGACCGGGCTGACGATGCGCACCCCTGGCTTGGTGCGTGGAGCAGGAACGGACCGGACCGGGCTGACGATGCGCACCCCTGGCTTAGTGCGTGGAGCAGCAACGGGCCGGACCGGGCTAACGATACGCACCCCTGGCTTGGTGCGTGGAGCAGGAACGGGCTGGACCGGGCTGACGACTCGCACCCCTGGCTTGGTGCGAGTGGCAGGAACAGGCCGGACCGGGCTGGCGACGCGCACCATAGGCTTGGTGCGGGGAGCAGGAGCGGGCCGGACCGGGCTGGAGACTCGCACCATTGGCCTGGTGCGGGGAGCAGGAACAGGCCGGACCGTACTGGGGACACACACCACTGGCCCTACGCAGGGATCTAGAATGGGCCGGACCGGACTGGTAACACACCCCAGTACCTCTCGCCGTGCCTCTACACCTTCCATCCCCTCTTCGACCAGTGGCCCCCGTAACCTGGTGGCCTCCTCTGCCAACCCGCTGGGCCGCTCTGTCGCGGTCTCCTGCTGGCCCGTCGTCCACGGCGTTAGCCCCCCCCTAAAAATTTTCTGGGCGTCTCTCCTACCCGTGGACCAGGTCTCCATGTCCTTCGCCAGACTTTCGCCCTTCTGCTTCCAAGTCCGGCCCTTCTCTTCCTCACCCGGCTTGACCCAGTCGAGGTGGCGAAGGAGATCTGCTAGAGATCTCCCTGGCGATGGCTCCTGGACACGCTGCTTGGTCCAGTCTTGGTGGGATCTTCTGTCACGATCGTCGGTAAGAGATGAGGACCAAGGCGCAGCGTTGCAGACGAACATACTCTTTATTAGCGATAAAACGACAAACTAAACAAAACGATAACGTGACAGTTCACGGTCTAACACAAACCAACTAGAAACAAGATCCCACAACCACTGTGGGCAAACAGCCTGTTTAAATGTGGTTCCCAATCAGAGACAACCAGCCACAGCTGACACTCGTTGCCTCTGATTGAGAACCACACTGGCCAACATAGAAATGGAATACATAGATCTACACACCCTGGCTCAACATAACAGTGTCCCCAGAGCCAGGGCGTGACAGTACCCCCCCCTAAAGGCGCGGGCTCCGACCGCGCCAACTAAATACCACAGGGGAGGGACCGGGTGGGCACTCCGCCTTGGCGGCGGATCCGGCTCCGGGCCTGATCCCCACTCCCTCTCCAACCCCCCAAAGTACCCCTGGTCCGGTCTGGCCCCGCTGGCCGGAGCTGGACTGCACACTGATGGAGCGGATTGCTCTAGCTCCGGCGTAACGCATCTGACCGGTGCCGGACCAGGCACCAGTGGAACAGGCACGGGCCGTGCCGGACTGACGACACCCACCACTGGCTTGGTTTGGAGAACAGGCACGGGCCGTGCTGGACTGACGACGCACACCACTGGCTTGGTGTGAGGAACAGGAGCGGGCCGAACCGGGCTGGCGACGCGCACCATTGGCTTGGTGCGGGAAGCAGGAGCGGGCCGGACCGGGCTGACGATGCGCACCCCTGGCTTGGTGCGTGGAGCAGGAACGGACCGGACCGGGCTGACGATGCGCACCCCTGGCTTAGTGCGTGGAGCAGCAACGGGCCGGACCGGGCTAACGATACGCACCCCTGGCTTGGTGCGTGGAGCAGGAACGGGCTGGACCGGGCTGACGACTCGCACCCCTGGCTTGGTGCGAGTGGCAGGAACAGGCCGGACCGGGCTGGCGACGCGCACCATAGGCTTGGTGCGGGGAGCAGGAGCGGGCCGGACCGGGCTGGAGACTCGCACCATTGGCCTGGTGCGGGGAGCAGGAACAGGCCGGACCGTACTGGGGACACACACCACTGGCCCTACGCAGGGATCTGGAATGGGCCGGACCGGACTGGTAACACACCCCAGTACCTCTCGCCGTGCCTCTACACCTTCCATCCCCTCTTCGACCAGTGGCCCCCGTAACCTGGCGGCCTCCTCTGCCAACCCGCTGGGCCGCTCTGTCGCGGTCTCCTGCTGGCCCGTCGTCCACGGCGTTAGCCCCCCCCTAAAAATTTTCTGGGCGTCTCTCCTACCCGTGGACCAGGTCTCCATGTCCTTCGCCAGACTTTCGCCCTTCTGCTTCCAAGTCCGGCCCTTCTCTTCCTCACCCGGCTTGACCCAGTCGAGGAGGCGAAGGAGATCTGCTAGAGATCTCCCTGGCGATGGCTCCTGGACACGCTGCTTGGTCCAGTCTTGGTGGGATCTTCTGTCACGATCGTCGGTAAGAGATGAGGACCAAGGCGCAGCGTTGCAGACGAACATACTCTTTATTAGCGATAAAACGACAAACTAAACAAAACGATAACGTGACAGTTCACGGTCTAACACAAACCAACTAGAAACAAGATCCCACAACCACTGTGGGCAAACAGCCTGTTTAAATGTGGTTCCCAATCAGAGACAACCAGCCACAGCTGACACTCGTTGCCTCTGATTGAGAACCACACTGGAACCACACTGGCCAACATAGAAATGGAATACATAGATCTACACACCCTGGCTGGTTGAAGTCTTTTCAAGGTTTTTAGTGATATTTCAATAGGAACATGGATGGCAAGACTGAAGTTATTTTTATTGGGATATATTCATTTGAATATATTATAATTTCCATTTCCATTCCATTCTATTGTAACTTACAAATTGTCATGAATCAAGGTATTTTCTGGAATGATGTCAAGAGGTTAGGAATTAATTTGTATGTTTTGTTTGTTTGGTTCAATTAATGTTATATTAATGGAATTCTCCTTGCAACAACAAATAGAAAGAAAATGAGGAATTGATATAACGACTTGTGATACAAGATTAATTAATGTATGTAAAACTCATAAGCTGCAGGTGGGACAGAGGACAAGGACACGCCATGTGTTATTGATGTTGCGGGTTAGTGTCAGAGAGTCGGTGTGCCAAGATAGATTGGGGGCCACTGTTGCTAATCTTAGGAGGGGTACGTGAGGGACTGTCCTGGATAGGGTGACACATGATACCAAGTATGTGGATGCTATTGTAGTGGATGAGTGACACTCAATAATGGTTGGCAACTGTGTGAGACAGAAGTAGATCGGAAGGGCATTATATAAATTGAGAGATTTTGTATGGAAGTCATTCATATGACAAGAGGCTACATCCGTACCACCTGTCATTGAATCCAGTACTGAAATAAATATGAATCAAATCTCCAGCTGAGTGTCGACTGCTCTCTTGCATCCTGAACTTCTCAGTACCAGAAACTCATCATAACACTGGTCATCTGCCTAACAGATGTTGCTTTTAAAGGGGAAATCACCAGTTGCTACATCAATTTTTATAAATTAATGGCATGTACCCATTGATTCTTAAAGAATATAACTTATAAATGCCTCATGAGCTTAGTTAAACTGTTGTACCCCATCAGAACCCAAAATATAAGCTTGTTTTAATCCAATGTTTGTAAACAAAGTAAATGTAAACAAATACTATATAGCCTCAAAACATGGTCAAAACTATAATGTTGATATCATGGATGGTCAGTCCTTGCATCCATTGCTCTGTATGAGAGTGGTTACATTTCTCCAGGCCCATCCCTCAGCTTTTTACCAAAACAGGGGCAGGGAGAATACTATATTGTTTCTACTGCTGATTGTCACTTTAAAGGGAAGTGTGCGTCTTCAGGTTCCAATAACAGAAATATTGAATAAGCAATGACTCAGACGAATTGTACATTTTTCAGTGGCGCCAACTGGTAAGATGCAGAGGTCCTGTGTTCAAGCCTCAGTGTGAGCCAAATTAGGAGGACACGGTACACCCTAAGCAAGCAGCGTGATGTCCGTTACACACACACAGGCACACACAAGCATGCATGGACATGTGTACGACTGCGGAACATAGTTCTGCCTACTCTCAGGTCTTACAATAATTACATCACACACACAGTCTGACAGGAGACTAATTAGAGAGTAGGAGACCATAGCAACCAACCTGCACTGCTGCTCGGTGAGAGAGAGTGAGAGAGAGAGAACGATGTAATGAGTGGGGGGAGAGGGTTATATGGTTATGTGATGTATTGACACTGCAGTGTCTGGGCCGTGCCAGAGAGGTGACTGTATTGATTAAATGCTCTCCTGCTGTTTCTCTGCTTCATTATTCCATCCATCAGTGATCCGAGGTTAGCATCATTAACAGCCAGGGAGCACCACACACAGAGACTGCCTCTCTGTCTCTCTGTTCCTGACCTCAACCAAAGACCACAACCCAATCACTAACTGGAGCTGTTCTGTTTGGTGTGCCATGGGAGGGCATGCCGTTAGGTTAGAGAACATTGGTTCAGCAGAGGGTAGTTACATATTCACTTTCCTCTGTTCAGACAGTCTGATCGTTATGCTCTTTCACCCCAGGTGTTATGGTTAGTGGTTCAAATTGTATAATGTGGTTGTAGCCTGTAGAGTGGGACATGGTGTTGTTTGAGTAACTTTGCCTTGGATCTGAAAACTTGTGTTAGCTCCCAGGGCTTTGACTTTTACCTCAGTGGGCTTGCATGGTCTGGAGTGATACACAGCAAAAAACAGGGTTCGATACCCAGTCATTTACATACATGTATGCCTTGTCTGACCGTCTCTCTCTCTCTCTCTCTCTCTCTCTCTCTCTCTCTCTCTCTCTCTCTCTCTCTCTCTCTCTCTCTCTCTCTCTCTCTCTCTCTCTCTCTCTCTCTCTCTCTCTCTCTCTCGCTCTCTCTTGCTCTCTCTTGCTCTCTCAGGTACTGGTCCTCAGCGCCATGAACAAGATGAAGAACTTTAAGCGACGTTTCTCTCTGTCCGTCCCTCGCACCGAGACCATCGAGGAGAACGAGTTCACTGAGCAAATCAACCAGCTGAACATCCAACACACTCAGGGTAAGACCTCTAACACTGCCTTGCACTGCCCAATACTGCCTTGCACTGCCCAACACTGCCTGTCCAACACTGTCCAATGATGCACAGCAAATCCTCTCCTCTATCCTCCTTGTCTCCAGTGGGTCTTGCTGTTATGAGCGTTGCTAATGAATGACAGCATATTGGGACTATATTTAGAAACAGGAAGCTCAAAGTCCTGATCCCAGATCTTACATTACATTATACTACTTCCTCCTCCATCCCTCCCTGCATTTATTTATTCATCCCTTTATTAATGGATCAGGCCATTCTTAAATCAGTTTGTAATCAAACAAACCACCAGCCCAGTCATCTCTGTACCAGCCCCACTCTGTCCCTACAGCCTGTACAGCACAAATTTCCAGCTAAGGGAAGGCTGCAGTTTGATGAGGTTATGACACACATTTACACAAGCTCTGAGTGGAGAGATAGAGGAGAGGAGGAGGAGAAAGAGAGGTGTGTGTGAGAGAGGACAGGAGAGTGAGAGAGAGAGAAAGAGAGGGAGAGAGAGAGAGAGACAAAGAGAGAGAGGGGCGGAATAGTGAGAGGGGGTGCTGGGAGCTGAGGCTGATGGGGATTAGCAGTGTTCAAGACACATTTATACAAGCCCATCTCCCTCGCTGTGGGCCACTGTGTCAGAGTAACAACCATCCTTTCATCTGGCACTAGTCTGCCCTGCAACGGTGAAAGAAAACCTTTTAACCATTGTGTTCTGGTGTTCATGGTGTTCTTTAGGCTCTCTGTCAATCCAGACATTCTACCCTTCACAACCCCTTCTTCCACCACGGCCTCTTTCAGACAATAACTGAACAAAGATTTCATGAAATAATCATTGATTTCCGCCACAGTGAATCAGGGCGATGCTGTCCAACTTTCTGTCCATGTTTGGAGAGTGACGGACTTGGCTGACATTTTTCCCAGGATTAACCACATTCCCTGGACATTACCTAACATTCCTTTCAACTCCTAATGAGGTTGGGATACAACATCAGCAACACAACCTTTCCTAGACTCTCAAAGAATGAATTGTATCTTGATGTGAAAAAAACAATCAAATTCCCTGACACTGAAATACCAGAACACACAACAAGCTTGTCACATGCATCAGAGCAGCTGTCTTTACAGTGGTCATGTATTTATTGTTTCTAATAGATATTTATTGCAAACAAAAAGAGAAACACAATCAGCTCACAGATCAGAATGACTATATATAGGTGTGTCACGGATCCCCCCGGTACTGCTGCTCATTCCGTTCACCAGCTCCGGAGGTCTACGTCACCGGCTTTCTAGGCGTCACTGACATGGATTATTACCACCAACCCCGGACTGTGTTGTCTCATTACGCACACTTGGTTCCCATTCCCCCTGATTAGTATGTGTATATATGTGCCCTCTGTTCCCCGTTGTTCTTGTCGATTATTGTCCCATGTCCGTTGGTCTCGTAAGTACCGGCGATAGTGCTCTTGTTGTTTACGGGTCTCGTCCCGTGTATTGTGTAGAGGTTACACCTCGCTCTTTGTTTGGGTTACATCCCGGTGTGATATATATATACTGTACGTGTTTGTGTTGGGTGGAGTAAATAAAATCCCTAATATGAATTCCTGCGCCTGTCTTCTATTCATTATACAACGTGACAAGGTGTATATCCTTAAGGCAGCTTTATCAACATAATATCCCCTTCAGTCGCCTGTCTCAGTAGGTAAGCAGCTGTGTCATACTTTAAAAAACGAAAAAGTCAATAAGTCACGCTTGAGTGAGGCTGATGAATTCATTATCATACCTTACAGGCTAACACACACTCACACGTGTGTATCAGGGAGGCCACCCGTCCGCCTGCCAGTCTAATCTTTAAGTCAATCTAATACAGCAACCTAGTTTATATCCAGCGCAGCTTCACTATATGAAATCATCATTTTGATACGCTAACAAGTGTACTGATGGAAAGATGAATGTAATTAAATAAGTTAGATCATCACATCAAACACTGTCATACTAAATTTGACCAGGGCCAGTGAGAGAAGAATGCATGCCCCATCGGTAGAAAACATCGTAGTAGCCTACAACCATAAGCTTCATTAGAAATGCCACTCTGAGAGGACAACAGTCAGCAGACAGCTCCTGTCTTGAGTTAGAGTTTCCTACCTGGCCATGTAAGAGCCTTTCAGTCTGCCCTTTAATACATTATTCACTTCATCATATGTCCTATATAATCTCCCATTTTAGATAGGATAGGACTAGAACACACATTATTTTAAAGATACACATAGGTTGATGTCTCTGTACCCTCTCATCATAAAGAACAATTTTATTGTGAACACTGCTTTCCTCCCCCTGAACCTGCACACAAACAAAAACACAACTACAAACAAACTGGCTCACACTCAATCTCTCTCCTTCTTTGGGGACATGGCCTTACATAAAGACAGGTATTGACATCTTGTGGTCCACTTATTGGATTGTCCTTTTCCAAACAAGCTGTCTTATATCTTTGTGTTTGTTTGTTTGTTTGTGTGTTTGTGTTTGTGTGTGTGTGTGTGTGTGTGTGTGTGTGTGTGTGTGTGTGTGTGTGTGTGTGTGTGTGCACGTGTCTCGCATGCCCTGACCCCAGTTACAAGCAGACAGATCAAAGGGTTGCTGTAACTGTGATATTTAAATGACGAGCCAGCTCCCTTTCTTTCTTCCCCTCTCTCTCTCTATCGTTCTGTGCCCACTCATAGCAGGAATATTAATCAAACTAAGATGTCATGATAGCTATCATTCTCACCATTCATCTATCACTGCTTCATTCCATCCAATTCCCTCTCTCTCGCCTTCATTGATCTCTCTATCTCTATTCCATCTCTCTATCGCTCTTTTGCCCTATTTATTTTTGTCACCTTATTTTTCTAACACTGTTAAGTGAGCTGGTTAGGTACTTGCCTCCTGCCTATGAATAATTACCTTTTAGTTAAACTCAAATCTACCATCTAAATCTCCATCATCATCATTTGTGTGTATGTACACCAGAAATGGTATCTGTGTTTGCAGACACAAGTGTGTGTGTGTGTGTCTGTGTGTAGGAGTAGCCAGGACTGTTGAATATCTACTAATAAAAGGAAGGCTGTGGGTGCAGGAATAAATATTAATGGCTGAGCTATCTGTCAGAGCGAGAAGGAGACAAGAGAAGGAAACAGAGAAAGAGAGGGGGGGGAGAGAGAGAAGGAGACAGAGAGAGAGGAGAGGGGGGCGGAGAGAGAGGATATTTCTCTCTGTTTAGCCCTATCCTCACATGCTTTTGTTAGCAATCAGTGTCCCCATGGAAACAAAGAGTTAAAGAGCTCACTGCAGACTACATCAAACAGGCCAGGAGGCAAACGGCTGAACACATACACACGAACGTGCAGAGGCACACACACACACACTAGCAACGGTCATCGAAATTGTTAAAAGATTTTTAAAACAATCCTAATAAATGCAACAGTTGGACAATGATACTCATTTGTACATTTTTATTTTTAGTCATTTAGCAGACACTCTTTTCCAGGCGACTTACAGTAGTGAATGCATACATTTTCATACCGTTTTCGTACTGGTCCCCCATGGGAATTGAACCCACAACCCTGGCATTGCAAACGCCATGCTCTACCGACTGAGCCACATGGGACTACATTTGTTTATGTTTATAATCCATCAGCTATTGACTGAAATATAGCACATAAGACATTTTACTGGCACAGACAAATAATGAATGGAGTTCAGGGATTTTAGTGAGAATTCAGGTATTCAATTTATTGTCAAATTGCACAATAAAAAAGTTTTGCACTTATATATTTGATGTTTTTTTTTTGTACGAGGTATTTTTTGATGTTTTGTGTTAAAATAAGGAAAATTATATGTGCCTCATTTGTATTGGCATATATGAAAACATTAACATAAAGGGGAGGAACAGAGCTACAACCACCAAACACTTGCTCTATCTAGGTTGCCTCATTAATTACTGTTGTTGTCATGTTCTCTTGCATAATTCAACAAGTGTGTCAATAGCAGGATACCCTCGGATTAAACATCAATACGCTTGGCTCTAGATTACACCTATCTATACAAACTTTACATTGTTTGCGAGATCAGACATAATATCACTATAATCCGAGTGTTGATTTTCGGAACTTGCTTTCATTTCAGCGCATCTAATTTGTAAACATTTCAACTGTATTAAATCATTACTTTTTTCAATTCCACAAAAAATGAACACCCATCAAAACAAAGGTATCTATCTTCTCTTTCTTGTGATGTAAGTGTCGAGACGGTGCGTTAAATCCCATACAAAGCATGAGCATTCTTATAGATTCAATGGAAAGCCAATGTATTCCATTGAGCCCATTTCAGCCATTACCGGGGGCTGTGTTTGACAGGTCATTACAAACATTTCTGCGGTCGTAACGTTAACGGGGAAAAAATACAGAGTCGCAGGAGTAAAATGAAAGCAATCAATCCAGCGAGATTTAAGTGACAAGTGGATTTTGCACCCCTCAAACACAGGAAATAAATGGCTGAAAAAGACAGATCCTCAAGTGGGCGGGGCATGCGCGTTGCTACACACACACACACATCAAATCACTATACACACATAGGCGCACACACGTATCCACATTCACACATATACACATAGGTGTCAGTCGGTGTGTGGTGGAAGAGACACATATCCACTCCAAACACACCCAACAGCAGCGAGACCAACAATCCATTCACACACAGGATCAAACCAGGGCTGAAACACTCCACCATGAGCTGTTCAAAGATCTGACACAGTTACACATGCACACACTTCCACACTGTATAGCTGATGCAGCCTTGTGTAGTGTCCAGACTGAAAGAGTGCTGTATTGTTGATTCGTAAAGAGTAATTGTCCACTCAATCTGCTGTGTACAACACTGAAGAGGATAGATTGTTAAAGCAAGCCTGTGTGTGTGTGTGTGTGTGTGTGTGTGTGTGTGTGTGTGTGTGTGTGTGTGTGTGTGTGAGGCTACAATAAGTATTTATCAGTATCTGTGTTACGTTTTCTATAACACTAAAGTGTATGTTGTCTATCTCTCTGTCTAACCTGCAGCACTGACTCCAGACAGCCTGACCCTGCCGTCGCTACACCCTGAGGCCAGTCCCAGTCCAGTGAGCCCTGAGCCAGCCACGCCCGGAGCACAGTCCCCCTCCCAGCTCCAGTACCGCAGCAAAGCACCACACCGACGCTTCTCTATGGAGGTGAAACAGGGAGGGAGAGTTAAGATTTTCATATTGACAGGCCAATTAGTATAGTATAGCTCAAAACACCAATCTGAAAGGAACTGCTATACTGAGAGAGACACTAAGTAAATATAGCCTCCTGTACAAATTAGATAACACTTTACTTGAAGGGGGTATACATAAGGCATTCATAAAACCATTATGAAACCAGTCATAACACCATTATGACATCATAAGAGCTACTGACTGGGTTCCTCTCCTCCCTCTCCAAGCTGAGTGGCCTTAACATCCTCTCAGCCTCAGAACAGCAGTAGCTGCTACACAGCCCACAGGGAATTACAAGCCATCGTCTGAATTTTCTTTCTTTACCGTCTCTCGCTTTCTTTCTTCTTCTTCTTCTTTTTTGGTTCCACTAAACCCAGCCATGCCAGATACCTTTAGTGAGAGAATTCAGCTGTCTTACTTTTCAACAAAAATAACTGCAAACACATATGTTTGTGCACGCAGAAATGAGCACACACACACACACCCTGGGGAAATTCACATACACACAAAAACTTTATTTTAGATAGTTCCAGACATGTATTACAGGGGGAAGTGTGAGATAGAAAGTCACTCACAGGAGAAACTGTGTCAGAGGGTGAGAGACTGGGAGAAGAGATTAATTTAAAAGAGGTTTGATAAATCTCGCCCTACATTCAAACAGGTCTCCATTCATACAGAATAGACCCACAGAGAGAAGATTACATTCTCAAACCAATGCTTGTCTAATCATCCCTAGCTTTAAATAGCCACAATCTCTCCTCACCTGTACACTGTGATAACCTTTGTCTGGCGATGAACGTTCTGGTGCAATGTGTCATTAATCATGTGAGAATATTGCCCATTTATGATGTGTGTATATTGACAAATAATGATTGATTATGTGTGAGTATTGCATATTGATGACTGATTATTGATTATCTGCAGGACGTGAGTAAGCGTATGTCTCTGCCCATGGACATCCGCCTGCCTCCAGAGTTCCTCAAGAAGCTGCAGATGGAGAGGGAGATGGAGAGTGAGAACAACTCTCCTCCCTGCAAACCCCTCAGCCGCATGTCCCGACGGGCTTCACTGGTTAGTACCCCATACCTCGTACCCCTATACCTCATACCCCTATACCCTAATACACCCATACCCTAAATCAAACCCCTCAGACGCATGTCCCTACGGGCTTCACTGGTCAGTATCACATACCCGTACCCCTATATACCGTAATACACCCATACATCAATACCCATGGACATCCGCCTGCCTCCAGAGTTCCTCAAGAAGCTGCAGATGGAGAGGGAGATGGCGAGTGAGAACAACTCTCCTCCCTGCAAACTCCTCAGACGCATGTCCTGACGGGCATCACTGGTCAGTACCCTGTACCCCCCATACCCCAATAGCCTAATATACCCATACCCCAATACCCAGTAGACTACCCCCTATACCCAATATCACAGTATCCCAATACCATGATCCCTAAACCATATGGTCATAACCATACATATATCAATTTACCAGTCATAACCCTACAGCACAGTTACCCTACACATAACTAACCAATATCCCAATACTGTAATAATACCCTATTGACCTAACTATAGTAGGCTACCTTATGTGTTTTTCCATGCAGTCTGACATTGGCTTTGGAAAGCTGGAGACGTACGTGAAACTTGGCAAACTGGGAGAGGTAAGTGTGTGTCGCTATGGTTATGCTCTTTCAGATGCAGTTCAAGGCACACATCCAGCTGATTTAATAGGTGCAGGATACAGAGAATAGCATGTGAAAAGAAAGGAGAAACTTGAAAGTAAAGGTGTGTGGGTATTCCCAGTGTGTGGGTATTCACCTTCCCTTTTACCTCATCTAGCTCCCTTAAGAAAGTCTAACAGGAGACAAGTGAGTCAACACAGTCTCTGGGGACCTACTGGGTTTCACCAATCTACAATAGCTGGATAGGTGTAAGCAATCCCCCTACTTAGTTTCCTTCATATTTCTTACACCTATTCAGTCCTGCCAGATCTGTGAAGGGGAGTGAACATGGGCAGCATCAGGGTGGGAGCAGTGTTCTGGAATGTTTTGCAGTCTAGGTCATCTCAAACCAGAGGGGGGAGTTAAGACATGTGTTTACAGTAAACTAACAGAACCAATGAATGGTCAACCATGACTGCTCCTCCACATAACAAGGTGGTCCTCTTTAAATACCTTACATCCTGCAATGAAACAAGCCAGTGTTTCAAGAGAGAGACAGCAATGACATAAAGCAAATTAACCTTATTCTTAATAGGTTAGGGTTTGGGTTATGGTTAGGGGTAAGGTTATGGGGAAGGGTTAGGCTCAGTAGTTAAAAGGGTCAGGGTTAGACATTTGGCATAGCCAGAAAGTGACGATCATTATATGTGAGAAAGAAAACTGACTGATGTGATTGACTATTCCTTCCTGTTTCCTATTTCCTGTTTCAATTACTTCCTGTTCCTGTGTAGGGTACGTATGCCACCGTTTTTAAGGGTCGGAGCAAACTGACAGAGAACCTGGTGGCGCTGAAAGAGATTAGGCTAGAACATGAGGAGGGAGCACCCTGTACAGCTATCAGAGAAGGTAACACACAGCACCCTATAGAACCATCAAACCTCTCTCCTAACCTCTGCTCACCCCTCCTCACACCACACATACCCAAAAAAGTGTTCCAACAGGGCTGAGATTTACTACAGTAGCTCAGTGGTCCCCCCAAATAAATACATACAAATGTAAGAAACTCAGTCCGGCTTTCTACTTACTCTAGAAAGTTGGAATAGTAGAATGCACAAGGTGCAATTTTTTAATTGGGTAGTGCATCATCATGTCAGTCACTGCATACTTTAGAGAGCTATTTATAACTTGTCAGAAATGTCCAGCTCAACTAGCCCATGTCAGCTAATGTTTTTTAGCTAGGTTTTTTAGCCCATAGAATTTGATATAATGTTTGAGTTACTCAAATATCACATGAACACACATAAGACATGGCAAAATGTGTAGAATTGCAGAAAATAAGCTTTAAACATGCAACATTTTCGCTCTGCCAACAAGAGGGGTGTGAACAGTTTGTGTCAGGAACAGTGCTTGTGCCCATAGAAATGGGCGTGACGCCACCCAGTGGAGCTAAAATGTCATTACCATGTCCTCCATGCAGCCAGAGCTGCATCCAACCATTTTCTCTGTGTCTCTGCAGTGTCTCTACTGAAGAACCTAAAACACAGCAACATTGTCACACTGCATGACATCATACACACAGAACGCTCCCTCACTCTGGTCTTTGAGTACCTGGTGAGTAGTT
Source organism: Coregonus lavaretus (assembly GCF_964263955.1). Classification (NCBI taxonomy): domain Eukaryota; kingdom Metazoa; phylum Chordata; class Actinopteri; order Salmoniformes; family Salmonidae; genus Coregonus; species Coregonus lavaretus. The sequence continues at coordinate 28,176,896 of NC_139995.1, forward strand.
CAAACATCTTTCAAATACTTTATGAGCAGTTTAATAACCAGTGTTATATCTGCTTTTTTATATAGCTTCATGTTCATGTTAAAGTTCTGAAATAGTGTGTGTGTTTGTGTTTGTCTGTGTGTCTCTCAGGACAGTGATCTGAAACAGTACCTGGACAACTGTGGAAACCTGATGAGCATGAACAATGTCAAGGTTAGTCCCCCAGAGCCATACAGCAGGTTTTCCTACTTACAAAGCATGTAGAGGTCTGTAATTTTTATCATAGGTACACTTCAACTGTGAGAGACAGAATCTAAAACAAAAATCCAGAAAATCACATTGTATGATTTTTAAGTAATTAATTAGCATTTTATTGCATGACATAAGTATTTGATCACCTACCAACCAGTAAGAATTCCGGCTCTCACAGACCTGTTAGTTTTTCTTTAAGAAGCCCTCCTGTTCTCCACTCATTACCTGTATTAACTGCACCTGTTTGAACTCGTTACCTGTATAAAAGACATCTGTCCACACACTCAATCAAACAGACTCCAACCTCTCCACAATGGCCAAGACCAGAGAGCTGTGTAAGGACATCAGGGATAAAATTGTAGACCTGCACAAGGCTGGGATGAGCTACAGGACAATAGGCAAGCAGCTTGGTGAGAAGGCAACAATTGTTGGTGCAATTATTAGAAAATGGAAGAAGTTCAAGATGACGGTCAACCACCCTCGGTCTGGGGCTCCATGCAAGATCTCACCTCGTGGGGCATCAATGATCATGAGGAAGGTGAGGGATCAGCCCAGAACTACACGGCAGGACCTGGTCAATGACCTGAAGAGACCTGGGACCACAGTCTCAAAGAAAACCATTAGTAACACACTATGCCGTCATGGATTAAAATCCTGCAGCGCACGCAAGGTCCCCCTGCTCAAGCCAGCGCATGTCCAGGCCCGTCTGAAGTTTGCCAATGACCATCTGGATGATCCAGAGAAGGAATGGGAGAAGGTCATGTGGTCTGATGAGACAAAAATTGAGCTTTTTGGTCTAAACTCCACTCGCCGTGTTTGGAGGAAGAAGAAGGATGAGTACAACCCCAAGAACACCATCTCAACCGTGAAGCATGGAAGTGGAAACATCATTCTTTGGGGATGCTTTTCTGCAAAGGGGACAGGACGACTGCACCGTATTGAGGGGAGGATGGATGGGTCCATGTATTGCGAGATCTTGGCCAACAACCTCCTTCCCTCAGTAAGAGCATTGAAGATGGGTCGTGGCTGGGTCTTCCAGCATGACAACGACCCGAAACACACAGCCAGGGCAACTAAGGAGTGGCTCCGTAAGAAGCATCTCAAGGTCCTGGAGTGGCCTAGCCAGTCTCCAGACCTGAACCCAATAGAAAATCTTTGGAGGGAGCTGAAAGTCCGTTTTGCCCAGCGACAGCCCCGAAACCTGAAGGATCTGAAGAAGGTCTGTATGGAGGAGTGGGCCAAAATCCCTGCTGCAGTGTGTGCAAACCTGGTCAAGACCTACAGGAAACGTATGATCTCTGTAATTGCAAACAAAGGTTTCTGTACCAAATATTAAGTTCTGCTTTTCTGATGTATCAAATACTTATGTCATGCAATAAAATGCAAATTAATTACTTAAAAATCATACAATGTGATTTTCTGGATTTTTGTTTTAGATTCCGTCTCTCACAGTTGAAGTGTACCTATGATAACAATTACAGACCTCTACATGCTTTGTAAGTAGGAAAACCTGCAAAATCGGCAGTGTATCAAATACTTGTTCTCCCCACTGTATATATATAGAGTTCGGCCACCTTTTAGAATGGACGCCATGTTGCTGCCATTGAGCATTCCATTTATCCATTCATGACAAGTATTTGGATTCTAATTTTAGAAGTTCAGTAACATAGCATTGTTTAAAATTAAGAAAAAATCCATGAATTGCTATTGGTCAATACTGCCCATGGGGAGCTAACATGGTTGCCGTATGGAATTATTTGATTGTACTGTGTCATGTAAATGCATCATAATGCAGAACCCTCAATGTCCTAACTCTCGAAATATATGGCTCTGGTCACCCCTACTGAACACAGTTCATCATCATCATCTTCTCTTCTTCTCTCTCTCTCTGTCTCTGTAGATCTTTATGTTCCAGTTGTTACGTGGTCTGTCCTACTGCCATAAGAGGAAGATCCTTCACAGAGACCTCAAACCTCAGAACCTGCTCATCAACGACAAGGGAGAGCTCAAACTAGCTGACTTTGGTATGACATGCACACACGCACATACATCAGATAGTCTCCCCATAAAGATAGATACACAGACATTGGTAACTTAGCAACAGGTCTCCCTCTATATTATCCCTAACCTTTTCAACACCCATCCTGCATGTAGATAGTAGACCAGATCAGTAGATAATATTCCCTCTCGGAGATCCAGCTCATGACTGTTTGTTTGATTGGTCAGGTCTGGCACGGGCCAAGTCTGTGCCCACTAAGACCTACTCCAACGAGGTGGTGACTCTATGGTACCGCCCCCCTGAAGTACTTCTGGGTACCACAGAGTACTCTACACCCATCGACATGTGGTGAGTAGTACACTACACACACACACACACAGACACACACGCACACACCTCCATTCTGACTCACAGAGACAGAGGCATTTTAGCAAACCTCCTCTACGTGTCTGTCACATTGATTAACCTTCATTAACAACAGTGGAAACCTAAATGAGGGAAACCATGTTTTGATTAGATGTGTTGTCCACACTATACATCATCACAGCAACATACAGTGCCTTGCAAAAGTATTCTTCCCAGTTGGCATTTTTCCTATTTTGTTGCATTACAACCTGTAATTTAAATTTATTTTTATTTGGATAATGTACATACACAAAACAGTCCAAATTGGTGAAGTGAAATGAAAAAGATTACTTAACGGAAAAGTGGTGCGTGCATATGTATTCACCCCCTTTGCTATGAAGCCCCTAAATAAGATCTGGTGCAACCAATTACCTTCAGAAGTCACATAATTAGTTGTGTCCACCTGTGTGCAATCTAAGTGTCACATGATCTGTCACATGATCTCAGTATATATACACCTGTTCTGAAAGGCCCCAGAGTCTGCAACACCACTAAGCAAGGGGCACCACCAAGCAAGCGGCACCATGAAGACCAAGGAGCTCTCCAAACAGATCAGGGACAAAGTTGTAGGGGTTGGGTTATAAAAAAATATCTGAAACTTTGAACATCCCACGGAACACCACTAAATCCATTATTAAAAAATTGAAAGAATATGGCACCACAACAAAGCTGCCAAGAGAGGGCCGCCCACCAAAACTCACGGACCAGGCAAGGAGGGCATTAATCAGAGAGGCAACAAAGAGACCAAAGATAACCCTGAAGGAGCTGCAAAGCTCCACAGCGGAGATTGGAGTATCTGTCCATAGGACCACTTTAAGCCGTACACTCCACAGAGCTGGGCTTTACGGAAGAGTGGCCAGAAAAAAAGCCATTGCTTAAAGAAAAAAATAAGCAAACACGTTTGGTGTTCGCCAAAAGGCATGTGGGAGACTCCCCAAACATATGGAGGAAGGTACTCTGGTCAGATGAGACTAAAATTGAGCTTTTTGGCCATCAAGGAAAACGCTATGTCTGGCGCAAACCCAACACCTCTCATCACCCCGAGAACACCAAACGAGATGTTTTTCATCGGCAGGGACTGGGAAACTGGTCAGAATTGAAGGAATGATGGATGGCGCTAAATACAGGGACATTCTTGAGGGAAACCTGTTTCAGTCTTCCAGATATTTGAGACTGGGATGGAGGTTCACCTTCCAGCAGGACAATGACCCTAAGCATACTGCTAAAGCAACACTCGAGTGGTTTAAGGGGAAACATTTAAATGTCTTGGAATGGCCTAGTCAAAGCCCAGACCTCAATCCAATTGAGAATCTGTGGTATGACTTAAAAACTGCTGTACACCAGCGGAACCCATCCAACTTGAAGGAGCTGGAGCAGTTTTGCCTTGAAGAATGGGCAAAAATCCCAGTGGCTAGATGTGCCAAGCTTATAGAGACATACCCCCAAGAGACTTGCAGCTGTAATTGCTGCAAAAGGTGGCTGTACAAAGTATTGACTTTGGGGGGGGTGAATAGTTATGCATGCTCAAGTTTTCAATTTTTTGTCTTCTTTCTTGTTTGTTTCACAATAAAAAGTATTTTGCATCTTCAAAGTGGTAGGCATGTTGTGTAAATTAAATGATACAAACCCCCAAAAATCAATTTTAATTCCAGGTTGTAAGGCAACAAAATCGGAAAAATGCTAAGGGGGTGAATACTTTCGCAAGCCACTGTAGCTAAGCTGTTCCTTCACTTAACTCGCATGTAAGCCTTCACGCCTGATATAAGCAATCACCATGGTGATCATTTCTGCATCACATTCATTTACCTTGAATCTCCAAAGGCTGTTATCCAGCAACACAATACAGAAACTTTCAACTAATTTGCAACACATTATTTTCATCAGTGGATGGGTCTCCATCGGAGCAGAGACCCCTAGTGATAAACAAAGGAAATCATTGTACTCTATTACACCCTGGCTCGTACACAGGCCTGCTCTTTGATTTGTGTGTGTGTCTCTGTTCTACTGACAAACCTCCCGCTATATGTCAAATCAAATCAAATGTTATTTGTCACATGCTGTGTAGACTAAAAGTGAAATGTTTACCCGTGTGTGTGTGTGTGTGTGTGTGTGTGTGTGTGTGTGTGTGTGTGTGTGTGTGTGTGTGTGTGTGTGTGTGTGTGTGTGTGTGTGTGTGTGTGTGTGTGCATGATGGTCTGGACAATGTGATGTGAGTCCATAAGAGTGTGAGTGTGTGTGCGGCTCCAGGGGTTTGTTATTTCCATACACACTGTGAGGCATTACCACCTCCTTTCAGGCATTAGTCTCCAAAGATCACGTTGGACGTGTTCCAGAGCATCAATACTGTGATGTATCATGGGTCAATTGTGACTGACTGATCTACAAATAATCTGCTATGTCGAACACGCCCTTTCACTTTTCATTTCAATCCTGTGTGTCTGTGCTTCCTGTGTGTGTGGTAAAGGGGCGTGGGCTGTATTCTATTTGAGATGGCGACGGGTCGTCCCATGTTCCCCGGCTCCTCAGTGAAGGAGGAGCTGCACTTAGTCTTCAGACTCATTGGTAATTCTACTCTTTCATTTATAGCACAGGGGGCAATCTTGCTGGGGTAACTAGATACAACCCCCCATACAGACATAGAATATGAAGCATTTACATTAACCTCTCCCCTCTCTCTCTCTCTCTCTCTCTCTCTCTTTCTCAGGTACCCCAAAAGAGGACAGCTGGCCAGGTATCTCCAATAATGATGAGTTCAGATCCTACATGTTCCCTGAGTACAGACCTCAGCCACTCATCAACCACGTGCCTAGGTAACACAACCACAGCATTACTGCAATAAGACCACTCACCAACCACTAGCTCAGGTAACACAAACCACAACCCAGTAACATAACCACAGTCTACTGTCCTCTCCAGGCTGGATACTGAGGGGATTGACATGCTAACTGCTCTACTCCTGGTAAGAAACACATCCACACCAACCTGTAACCACTAGTGTTAACCTCTTAAGGATCTGACCCTTTTTTTTTCCATTTTAGCCTAAAATGACATACCCAAATCTAACTGCCTGTAGCTCAGGACCTGAAGCAAGGATATGCATATTCTTGATACCATTTTAAAGGAAACACTTTGAAGTTTGTGGAAATGTGAAATTAATGTAGGAGAATATAACACATTAGATCTTGTAAAAAATATATAAATGTTTTGTTTTTTTGTTCCATCATCTTTGAAATGCAAGCGAAAGGCCACAATATAATATAACAGTTTAGGTGCAATTTAGATTTTGGCCACTAGATGGTATTAGTGTGTGTGCAAAGTTTCAGATTGATCCAGTGAAGCGTTGCAATACTGGACTATTATGTATCAAGTCTGGCCAAATGTGCCGAATTCATCAATTGATACATTTTCAAGTACATAACTATAGAGAACATACAAAAATTATATGGTAATACCAAATGTAAGTTTACACACTCCCAGGAATGTCATACATGATGGATCATTAGCTTATACACTAACTTTCACACATCTAGATGGCCGGGCGGGGTGGGTGTGGAGCCAGAGACAGCAGGGGTTCAAACTGTAGAACCCAGTTCCTACATTTAAATATAAAAATTGATTTTATCAAACAAAACTATGCTACATTTTATCTCTGGGACCTTAGGATGACAACTCAGAGCAAGATTACTGAATATAAGTACATTATTTACCTTCAGAGGTGAATGTATCAAACCAGTTGCCGTGATAAGTTTTTTGTTGTTGTGCACTCTCCTCAAACAATAGCATGGTATGTTTCCACTGTAATAGCTACTGTAAATTGGACAGTGCAGTTAGATTAACAAGAATTTAAGCTTTCTGCCCATATAAGACATGTTTATGTCCTGGAAGGATTGCTGTTACTTACAACAGTCATGCTAATTACATTAGCGCACGTTAGCTCAACCGTCTCGTATATACGAGACACCGATCCCGTAGAGGTTAAATACCAAACCTTTATTCTGGTGTTGTGTGTATTTCCCTGTGTTATTTCAGTATGACACTAGGACCAGAGTCTCAGCTGAAGCATCTCTTAGACACCCCTACTTCCTCAGTCTGGGAGAGAACATCCACAGCCTCGCAGACAGTAAGACACACACGAAATGTATTTGACTTCAATCATGTGGTGAGGATGATGTATTAAGTGGCAATTTATGTGTTGTGCTTTATGCTCTCTCTCTCTCTCTCTCTCTCTCTCTCTCTCTCTCTCTCTCTGTCTCTCTCTGTTCTCTCTCACTCCCTCTCTCTCTCTCATTGTTCTCTCTCACTCCTTCTCACTTTCTTTCTCTCTCTCTCTCTCTCTCACCACCACCCCCCTCTCTAGCCTCATCAGTGTTTTCCCTCAGAGAAATTAAACTGCAGAAAGACCCAGGCCACCGCAGCTCAGTGTTCCAGCCTCCAGGTACAATACAACAAATACAGTGTATATATATATATATATATATATATATATATATATATATATATATATATATATATATATATATATATATATTTTTTTTTTTTTTTTTACCTTTATTTACTAATCCCATAAACCATCAAATAACACAAAAAACAACTACTGCAAATAAACCATGAAACATGTTCAGTTCATTCATGTGATCCAGGCTCTGTCGTAGCTGGCCGTGACCGGGAGACCCATGGGGCGGCGCACAATTGGCCCAGCGTCGTCCAGGGTAGGGGAGGGAATGGCCAGCAGGGATGTAGCTCAGTTGGTAGAGCATGGCGTTTGCAACGCCAGGGTTGTGGGTTCGATTCCCACGGGGGGCCAGTATGAAAAAAAAAAATATATATAAAAAAATAAAAATGTATGCACTCACTAACTGTAAGTCGCTCTGGATAAGAGCGTCTGCTAAATGACTAAAATGTAAATGTAAATGTAATCCTCCTGTTCTCTTTACCAAATCCAGGTCGGGGGAAGAACAGAAGGCAGAGCATATTCTAAAGGAAGACCAGCCGAAGGAGTGCAGACAGGGAGAGAAAGCCTCAAGGAGGAATCGGCTTTGAAGACAAACGCACTCCAATCCCTCATACAAACAGAAATACAAATGCAAACACAAACATCCAGGTTACATCAGTCTAACCTCAAAGGTCTTTCCTGGTTAAATAAAGGTTAAAGTTAAATTTACACAAACACACACACATCTAACCCTCTCCCTCCACACAACAGAGGATGGATACAGACAGGGTTTCTGAGAATGAACTAGCACTGCACCTCAAACGGCTTGGAGCCGAGGTCCTTCTATATGAGCATTCTACTCTCATGATTCTGGGGACTGACTAGGAACTATCTCCCATTCTCTTACCCAATCCCCTTCACACTCAGTCCCCTGCAGACACTCAAGCTAACCAATCACTCTGCATGTTTCACTGATCTCCACTTCTCGCTTTCCCTTCCTCCTCTCCTTCTGTTCATGTCCCCTTGTAATAAAATAACACAGAGTTAGCACCTTGCAACACAACCACCATCTGAGACCAAAACTCTAAATCCAAACTAAATCTGAACAGTTGGGGAAGAGTCCATTTCCGACAAACCTGCCTCTACATAACCACCCCATGATTTCACCTAGTGGGGATTTCATTAAAATCAGTATTACAGTACATTTCTCACGTTTTTGAAATTGCCTTAGTAAAATGTGCTAGAGATTTCTTTCTTCAAAATATGATATATAGAAACCTACAGTATGTGTTGTGGGCATTTACTTTGCATTAGTGAATAACACAAGTTTAGTGATCGTATCTCTGAGTCTCCTATTTGCACAAACCTGAAGTCACATCTGAAGAGTGTTCCTGGACTGGCCCTAGATTAAGATGAAGAATGATTAGACAAAGACCATTACATAATGAACCTGGAATTGCATATTGGAACCGACTATTCCAATTGGTTTATTCACTTCCATTCACTGGAACACAAATTCTGATTTCCCCCACTTCTCTCTGAAGTGTGCACTTGTTCCCTCCCCCTGGGAAATGGGCTTGGGAATTCCATTTTGCTCCCAGAGCAGATATAGGCTACTTCCTGAATAATCTGGACATGTACGACATCACTGTCTAATCTGTCCTCATCTCATGTCCTCTCCCCTACCTCTCACCTAACCTCCTCTCACCTACCTCTCTCCTAACCTAGGGTGCATCTAGTCTTGAGGGGCTTCCTCTTCTCCTCTCATTCATATAAACTGTTATAAAAAGACAGGGTCACTGAAAAGCAATTTTGGGTAAGCCTACTGGGAATCAAGCTGCTTACACCTCTGTGTGTCCAGCACATTCACATCTGATGAAGGAAAGGGAACAAGGAGAGGGAGCCACTATAGACTACTCAGATGCTGTTCTCTCTACCCCACACTGGAGACAAAGCCAATAATCTTATAGAGCTAACTTTCCTTGTCTCCTTTACTTCCTCACCACCAAACTGAAAAAATGGACAGGTAAAAGCAATATGGTGGACACTTATCCAGTCCTATCAGTGGCCATGACGGAAATAAGGTAAGGAAGGGAAGCCAAAAGCATTGGGACCCACTGGGAGAGATGGCGATCTGTGTGTTACACATTTAAACTTCCCCTCTGTTTATTTTAGCAACCTCTGGGGCAGAAGTATTAGCCTACTGTATATGTTTTGCTGTGGTAAATTAAGATATTTTAAATACTGTACTGTAATGAAAATAAATAATATATATGTACTTTAAAGGCCCAGTGCAGTCACATTTTTAAAAAAAAATTATGATAATGCCCTTTTAGTATAAGAGCTGTTTGAAAATACTACCTGTTTACTGTCCGGCGGTAAATAAGTTAATAGACCAATTAGAAAGAGCGTTCCAATCCTCTCTGCCAATAACAGCTAGTTTTCAGTTTTCCCCTCACTCAGACCACTCCCATACAGTCTTAGCAAAATTCTTGCTTGAGAAATTGCTCTTTGCTAAGAAGCTATCTGGTTATTTAGATATTTGTTTCTTTTTTACCATTTTAATTGACAACAATCACAGTAAAGTACTTAATTGTAACCCAGAAATGATTTGATATTGAGATAGAAACTGCTGCATTGGACCTTTAAGAGATGTTTTTCTTCTTTCTCAGTGAATTTTATGCCAGATGATACAAGACATGACTGTATTAAATGACTGTAGATGATGTCTAAATGTTTTATAAAAGATATAAAGTATATTTAGATTTTGTATAAAATGTGATATTCAATATTTTGTGTGATTTGTCTACTGCGCTATTATTAAAACTAGAAACTGAATGTATTGTGACTGCCAAGAAGCCAAAAGTGATCAAATAATAAATAACTGATAAATGAATAAATTACATCACTCTGTAGCACAATGACCGGCTCTCATTCAGTACTTATACTGAAATTAAATAGAAAGCAAGAAAATGTAAAGTGTTCAATAGGTGTCACACTTCCAAATCTGGCCTTTCATACTACCTTGGACATCTAATCATCCATATTTTGTCACTCATGATCCGCTGTATGATATTGACCATAACCTATTTATTAATATCATGAATCTCGTGCTCATAATGAGATTGAGGAAGACCGACAGGAGGCGCAACACAGACCAAATAGACCTATTCAATGGACAGATCCAGAAAATGGAAAACCCTCCATTAAAATGCATTACACGGAAAATAACGACAATGGCACTTCACATAACATAGATTATAGCTTAACAGGAAAATCTAGCCTTGGAAGATGCCCTTCTCTCCTACCGAGCAGCACTGTTGAGTTCAGTGATGGACATCAGTCTCCAGGGGAAAGGGGAGGGCACTGCGAGTTTGACAGGTCTATCAGTGTGACGTGACTGGGAGGCAAACAACAGTTTATTAACTCAACCTACCAACCATATGCAGGCATCCCAACTTCGCCAGCCAACTATAAATAACTTCAGGGGTTTTGTTGTCGGTGCACGTCGAGGTCTCCTTATAACCTTCGTCTCAATTAAATTAGATGGTTTCCCTCTCTTAAACAGCTCCAGTGCTTGTCACGGCGACTACGAGATGATGTTTGTAGATGATCTGGTCTGGGCTTTGTTCAAGCGCCACTGGCGGCACACACTGACCTACTGGAGCGTGTTCTTCAGTTTCGGGCTCTGTATCGCGTTCCTGGGGCCGACCATCCTGGACCTGAGGTGTCAGACCCAGTCCACTCTGCAGGAGATCACCTGGGTCTTCTTCGCCCAACAATTCTTCCTCATGCTGGGGAGCGCCCTAGGGGGACTCTTCAAGAAGACGTGAGTGTCAGATGTCTGGCTACTGGTGTGGCCAATGTGTGTCAGGGTTGGGGTAAATTTAGTTTCAAGTGATTTTGAAACTACAACCTGGGATTTGTTTTTCAGCAACAGCAATTAACAGCAGCCCCTCCACTTGTTTTGGTGTGCAGCTGAGGGATTGAGGAGATGTAACCTTTCTAATTCATTGACAGTGCCCTAGATGCAAAGGACTGACAGTCATAACATCCACATGGTAGACTAGTTTTAAACATCATAAGTTTTGAAACTATATATTTGTGTCCTTTAAGTTCCTGTTATTTGTGAACAAAGGATGGAGTAATAACGCTTTATATTGTGGTTTATGATATAGGGTAAGACAGTTGTGCTAAGCTCTTGAGGCATATTTTAGCAGGGGTGCAAATTTCACATGTCCCCCCCACATTCTGAAATTGCATTTTTGTCCCCACCAGTTTTGTCATTGGAATGGGATACAAAACGAGGCGACGGTGTGCTTTAGAACCATGCGGACGCCTCCGAGCGGTCGGATAGGCTGTTTGGAGTGTTTATCTGACTGAGAAAAAATAAAAATAATGATTGTCCCCCCACTTCTAAAGCCAAAGTTGCGCCCCTGTATATTAGCAATATTATTCAAGAACCAATGGGTATATCATGAATTGAAATGACAATGACCATAGTCGGGTTAGCTGACAGCGTCACTAAAACGACATGCACGTTTCAATAACCAGGTTTCCATCCAACATTTTTATGTGTGTAAAGTACCAACCTGGTTTCATATTATTCTGTACCTAAATCCGAGACACTGCATTAAGTATGATACAGTATCTTACATTTGGTATGGTTACATAAGACAGATGGCTACTTAAGGCAAAATCAAAAGTAGGGTGGTTGGGTAGGCGTATAACATGAAGGTCCAGCAACCCAAAGGTAGCAAGTTTAAATCTCATCACGGACAACTTTAGCATTTTAGCAACTTTTCAACTACTTACTACTTTTTAGCTACTTTGCAACTACTTAACATGTTAGATAACCCTTCTCCTAACCATTTAGCTAACTCTTCACCTAACCTTAACCCTTTTAGCTAACCTTTCACCTAACCTTAACCCTTTTAGCTAACCATTCCCCTAACCTCAACCCTTTTAGCTAACCTTTCCCCTAACCTTAACTCCTAACCCCTAGCCTAGCTAACGTTAGCGAGCTAGCTAACATTAGCCACCTAGCTAGAATTCCTAATATATCATACATTTTGCAAATTCGTAACATATCATACGGAATAGGTGATGGACAGCCATACATTTTTTAAAAAAACATACGAAATGTAATGTATCATACTTAATGGATTGTCTCAGATAGAAGTGCAGAATAATACAAAATGCTCGGAGACCAGGTTGTGCAACCAACCACATGTCTGATAAAAAATGTCATGACAGGCCTGATGCAAATTTGTCTGTAAACTTTCCAAATGTCAACAAAGCAAAATACGCTATAAAGGTGCTGGGATCTTTTGGGGTCTGTAAAAAAACTCATTTATGCACAAATATTGATATAATAACCATCATATCGAAGTAGACTTGGAGTCACGCAATGATATGGTGTGTGGTCCTCCCTCTACAACTCTGGAAACCAAGCAGTTTATTAGGCTACAGATGAAATATGTTATGATGAACTTCACAGGGTGGTGAACGTGCACAGTGATCTTGATGCTCCTTTCCAATAAATATCAAGGGTCTTATTCTGGTGACATGATGATCGATGCCTGACTGCCATTTGACAAATAAAAATATCCACAATAATCTCATCATGTAGACTAGCATACCTAGCACGTGCCAAGACCAGAGAAGGCACATTTGCTATTTAATGCAACATATTTGTGACAAAACTATCGGTAGAGTTGAAAATGTGATGGAAACACTTGAAAACTTAAGCGAAAAATAAAATGTTGTGTGCACTACATCATCACGCACAAATTTTTATCCGCAACAAGTCAGTTTGGTGGAAATGCACCACGGGTGGAAAAATTTGCATATTTTCTTTATGCAGATTTTCGAATATTTGCATGAAAATCTGTTGCCAATTGGATGGAAACCTAGCTAATGAGTAAGACATGAGGATTCCAAAGAAATTGACAAAAGTCACCCACGGACCCCCCACACCCCACGCCAATCCCAACAACGAGTATACATTATCAGTTCTCTATGTTTGACGAGTGGTATGGAGCTGCGGCTCGGACTATTGTTTCCTCATCCTATGTAATGCATTCCCAGTGAATTTGGTGATGGTTCTTTCCCGTGTTCAGAGAAATTAGTCATTGAAGTTGTTAGGTTTATGTCTTATCCTACATCCTGGTATTACCAGGTTCTGACCCCTAGATGGTGCTGTTCCTGCTCGTCTTTTTTTTTTAAGAACCCCCCCCCCCCCCCCCCTCAATGTTAAAGGGATAGTTCACCCAAATTATTAAATTACATTTTGGTTTCCTTACCCTGTAAGCAGTCTGTGGACAAGGTATGACAGCAACCTGTGCTTTGGTTTTGTTTACCTGGCCACTGTTTCAAATGCTAACTTTTTAGCATTTGTGGCGCAAGTCCAATGCAAGTCAGTGGTACCTATATTAGCATTTTGTGTTCAAATCATCCTAAAGTATCTTGTAACTCAATTATGTTACTTGAGATGATTTGGATATGAAGCGTGAAAATGCAAATCTAGGTACCATTGACTTGCATTGGATTTGTGTGACAAATGCAAAAAAGGTAACAGCAGCCAGGTAAACAAACCAAAGCATGGGTTGTTGTCATACCTTGTCCAATGAGATATAAATGTTTTTTATGTTGAATAAATGACTGTGAAAATGTGTATATCAGAATCTAGACATACTGCATATTTGAGAGAACACTATAAGGAGTATAATGACACCAACATATTATCTGTGTCATGTACAGTTCACAGATCATAGGGTCTTACAGGAGGCATGTATAGGTCTAAAAAGGGCCTAAAATTGCCAATTTCATCATGATTTTCTCAAAACAGGTTTGTGACACGTTAAAAGCATGTTAAACAACTTTCCTCCCAATTAAGTTTCTATGTGAGAATTGCCAGAGCAATCTGAGATAACAAAAAAATGTCTGCTGCTGTGGAATTGCCCAAGTCAAGAATATACAGTTATACCACAGACTTGACAGACCAGACAAGGCTTAAAGTGCTTTGCTTTTGTTTAAAACTGTGATACTCCTTGGCAGAAACAGGAAGGGAGAGAGAGTGAGAGCGATGGGAAGAGAGAGAGATTGAGAGGTAGGGAGAGTGAGAGAGAGAAAAAGAGAGATGGACGTATTCTGGTGTTATCTGCAACTTGCCGTGTTTATTAGGGACCCAGTCTAATGGAATGTTAGTTCTCAAACCAGCTCAGAGCGAGGGAGTGGGAAGTTGGCGGAATGGAGGTAGAGATAAGGCGGGGCTCGCTGTACACTAGGTGCCTCAGGGGGTCTGATAAACTCTGACAAACAGGGTAAATACGACCGTAGCACTAATCAATGGGGATTGGGTCAAGGTGACATTCCTGCTACAATACTGCCCATGCTAGTAGAGCTGGAGAAACAGCCCCTCAGCTACCCTACCTACCTGGAGCTGCCTCTAGCCATGGGTTAAGACCAGAGAGGGGAGAGCTAAGCAGGCCAGATGTGACTGGAAGTGGAGCGAGAGGGCCAGCAAGGGGGCTCAATTACCTTAAACAGAGGGAGCTATAAATTGTTGTTAACTGTTTTAATTTCTCTCTTTACCAAAGCCACTGTTACCCAAAAGAGTGCTCTAATATCTGTCCCCCTCCCTCCTCTTTCCAGGCTCCGCTGCGCCCTCTCAGCTCTCTTCGTCTCTAGTCTTGTCATCTCTGTGGTTTTTGCCATAATCCCACTATGCCACCATGTGCTGATGCTTGCCGTTGCCATGGCAATATCTGGCACGGCAATGGGGGTGATTGACACCATCGCCAACCAGCAGCTGGTGAAGCTCTACCAGAAAGATTCAGCAGTGTTCCTACAGGTCAGAGAGAGAGGGAGGGAGGAGGGAGTAAGGGAGGGGGAAGGAGGAGGGATGGAGGGGAGGAGAAAGTGAGAGGGGTCAGGGGTATTTTAATCACAAATTGCACAAAAATGATTCTCCCCTCCCATCTCCTCCTCAGGTCCTGCATTTATTCACAGGGCTCGGTGCGTTGGTGAGTCCCCTGGTAGCAGACCCGTTCCTGTCTGAGGAGAGTTGTGTTCTGGGGGGGAACATGACAGCCAACTCCTCCACTGACCTCCATCACCTTCGCAGCTCCCTGGCAGGCAAAGGGACAACCCCCCTGCACAACGTATCCAACCACTACCACCTCCACACAGAGGGCATCATCACCACCAACATCTCCTACGCATTCTGGATCATGTCTTTTATCAATGTAAGTGTATAAGCACTTTGTTAGCAGTTAGATTGTGGTGTTGTAGCTGTGGTTGATACAGTAGCTGCAGGTTAGCAGTAGTGGCTGGTTGATTTGAATAACAAAACAAAAGGGAGATTGTACCACAGGGCAAGCTTCCTCGAGATCACTGAGAAAGATGGCCCTTTTGCATAGACAGTAACCAGGGAGTCACAGAGAGATTTTGTATTTTATTTTTTCAATTGTGTATGTTCTTTCTCTAGCTGCCTGTGCCTTTAGCAGTGTATTTGTTGATGTACCGTGAGCGGCTGTTCCCCTGCTCCAACCAGAGCCCTCGTCTGCTGGACAAGGAGAAAAACTCAGAGAAGAACCAACAGGACCACAACATCCAGGGTAAGACACCTCTCACCCAACCCAGGGTAAGTCTAACAATAGTCCCCTCACACCTCACAGGGTAAGACACCTCACACATTCACCCAACCCAATGTAAGACCCCCCTAAAATATCCACAACAGCTGCCAGGGTGGAACCCCATAGACACTACAGCCCAAACTTCTCACCAACTAAAACATCACTAGTGCGGGGCTTGAATAAAAGCTTGAACACTCTGTAGCTGTCCAGGCCTGGGGTTGAAGAACCCTGAACTAAACATGTCATTCTGTACTATAAATCCAGGTCGCGGGGGTTTGCTTGGCTGCTGTAACTATGGTGATGTGAAGGATCGCCCCGCCTCCTACTTCCTCCTTTACATTCTGGGCGGAGCCGTGCTCTTCATCACCGATGGCATCATTGTGAGACTGAACTTTGCCACACACACACCCACATAGACACGACTGCTCACTGTCAACCTACTAATTCCTGTTGTTTGTTTAACCCAGGGTTCCTACACAGGATTCATCTACACCTACGCAGTGTCTCCTCCACTCTCTCTGCCTCACAAGATGGCTGGCTATCTGACCAGTGTGTTCTGGGCATCTGTTACTACGGGCAGACTGGCATCTATATATCTGTCATACAGATACACACAACAACGACTAATCAATGTCAGCCTGGTACAGACACACACTTGGTTTTTACATACTAGTAGCGTGTGAGTGTTGAAGTGAGAAGTGAAACTGCCTAAGATGACGCGTCTGAGAAACAGACATTATTGGAGATGATCAGATATTTGAGATTGGTGTGTTTTAAAACAGTCAGGTGGCTGCATGGATGTCTTTTGCACACTTGTACAACACACACACATACAATGTGAAGAGCACGAAACCCAGTTTGAATTCAAATAAAGAATTCAAATAAAGTTATAAATATATGCATTAGAATGTTACAGCAAAACCAAGCATTTACAGGTAGATTACAGGTGGTAAATATGCTGATGTCCTCCTTACAACTTTATTTAGTGAGAAGGGCATGGACATATGATAACTATGCCAAAATAAATAATCTTACCTCTCTCCTGCTCTCCCTCTCTTTCTCTCGGTCTCTCTGTGTTTCAGGTGGGGGTGATAGTGGTGCAGTGTCTGCTGTTGATCCTGTACTCCAGCCATGTGTTCATCTTCATGGGAACGTGTATGTTAGGCCTCTTCATCAGCAGTGTGTTCCCCTGCATGGTGGCCCTCACAGAAGATATGGTCAACTATAAAGGTACAAACACACACAGTAAGAATGCTTGTATTTGAGTTGATATAGATAGTCTCCTCTCCCTCCCTCAGGTTGTGTCACTACTGTCCTGGTGACCAGTGCTGGGACAGGAGAGATGGTGCTGCAGCTTCTCACAGGACAGGTAAGGAACACAGGAGGGTGTGTGTGTGTGTGTGTGTGTGTGTGTGTGTGTGTGTGTGTGACTGCTTTATATGAATAGACTGTGTTTACTGTAGGTGTAATGTGTTTCTCACTTCAGTTGATCCACAGTAAAGGCAGTTATAGTTTCCTGTTGGTTGGTATGATCTCATCCTGCATCGGATTCACTGTGTTCCTCGGCCTACTCTACATTCAACACCTACACAGGAGCTCCCAAGCAGGTAGACACACACACACAGGTTATGAGGAAACTATTTTAGTAAACTTAAACTGTCTTATTTATTTATCCACAGCCAAACGTGCTAGTAAGGAAATCGCCATGACGGAGAAGCCTTTGAGCGAGTGATGGAGAGAGGCCATGAGGATGAAACAAGGGACAGAGAGATGAAGACAGAGTAAAGGGAAAGCACAGCGATGACCCAACTGTTTAAAATGCCTGGAGGAGAGGCAGCAACTACTGGAATTCAACCAGACTTTCTCCTCAACACCCAGAGACAATCAAGTTCAACCCAAAGACAATCCCTTGTTACCCAGTATCCACCCTCAGATCAAACACAAACTTAGACGGATTATTCAGATTTAGCTGGCTATAGATACTTACAATAATCTATCCACTCAGAAATCGTCTGTTTGGAATTATGAATTTAAGATTTATTTTTGTATGTTAGAACTGGGAAATGTTATGTGTTATGCAGTAGCTGTCTGACTGACTGTGGCATTCATAAAGCAGGAGTTGGAGAGTAGATGTTAACTTTGCTTGTTTGTGTCTTGATAAAGCATTGCTTGTTCATGTCTTTGTCTTTCTAAATGCTGTCTGACCATGACAGTGTAAAGCCATGAACAGGCTGAGACTAAAGCCTCCTCCATTTACATTTTACATTACATTTTAGTCATTTAGCAGACGCTCTTATCCAGAGTGACTTACAGTTAGTGATTACATATTTTTTTTATACTGGCCCCCCGTGGGAATCGAACCCACAACCCTGGCGTTGCAAACGCCATGCTCTATCAACTGAGCTACATCCCTGCCGGCCATTCCCTCCCCTACCCTAGACGACGCTGGGCCAATTGTGCGCCGCCCATGAGTCTCCCGGTCGTGGCCGGCTGCGACAGAGCCTGGATTCGAACCAGGATCTCTAGTGGCACAGTTAGCACTGCGATGCAGTGCCTTAGACCACTGCGCCACTCAGGAGTCATGCTGCTTATATAAACTCACGTCAGCTGGTATCCTGCTGGATCCGTGACTGCTCCCAGTGTCTTATAAAGAGCTTTAATGTAGACAATGACCCGTGTGACTCAGGTGGAGCAATGACATGAGGACAGATGGTGTTGCTGTGTGAGCAAGGTGTGGGGGTTAGGTTACCTCACAGGGCTGGCCCTAGACAAAAACAAAAAGTGTATGAATTTTTTGGGGAACTCCATCAGGGTCTCAACGTACTGTTGAGTTAGATTAGTAGAATGGTGCACTTTTGAGATTTGGTTGTGCATCAGCAGTTTCTCTTATGTCAGTCACTCAATTAGCCAACCAAGTCTTGCTTAGGGCCCACAAAAGGCTAGGGCCGGCCCTGTTACCTCAAATACTAGTCTTGTGGCTGCATCCTTCCAAATCTCTTGTTGATTTATGAGAAGCTTAGCCTTCCAGGGCTAAGCAAACACAGACAGGGTGACTAGAGATATTTGTTTTATTTTATAGTCTCTTGTGTTATAAACACTTCCTACTTCTCAAACATACACACACGGCTGTGCCACTCCAAGACAAGTAGCTTGTAAACATATAAAAAGCATTTTGAACTAATACAATTTACAGAAGTGAACAAAACAAGAACAGAAGTGTAGAAGCAAACGGTCAGTTTGTGTCATTTAACCTATAAGGGGGGGGGGCCTCAATGTGAATGTGGGCGTGCTCGGCCCTCTGTTTCCTGTAGTCCACGATCAGCTAATTTGTCTTGCTCAGGTTGAGGGAGTGGTTGTGGTCTTGCCATCACACTGCCAGGTCTCTGACCTCCTCCCTATAGGCTGTCTCATCGTTGTCGGTGATCAAGCCTACCACCGTCGTGTCGTCTGCAAACTTAATGATGGTGTTGGAGGCTGGCGCGGCTACGCAGTTGTGGGTGAAGAGGGAGTACAGGAGGGGCCCCTGTGTTGAGGGTCAGCGAGGCGGATGTATTGTTGCCTACCCTCACCACCTGCGGGCAGCCCGTCAGGAAGTCCAAGATCTAGTTGCAGAGGGAGGTGTTCAGTCCCAGGGTCTTTAGCTCAGTGATGAGCTTGGAGGGCACTATGGTGTTAAACGCTGAGCTGTAATGAATGAACAGCATTCTTACATAGGTCTTTTGTCCAGGTGGGAAAGGGCAGTTGTGGAGTGCAAAAGATATTGCATCATATGTGGATCTGTTGGGGTAGTATGTGAATAGGAGTGGTCCAGGGTTTCTGGGATGATGGTGTTGATGTGAGCTATGACCAGCCTTTCAAAGCATTTCATGGCTACAGATGTGAGTGTGTAGTATCTGAGGAATTTATGACTTTGCAAATGGTTTCAAATTGTTTTAGAGGATGTTGACTCAGCTTAAAGGGAGCATCTGGGGAGTAGTTCTATAGGGGCACCATAAAGCTCAGGAAGTCTGTTAGGTGGCCTCCTGGGATTGGTTGGTAGGGAAAAACCACCCATATTATATTACATATGGCATAGGATATAAATACCATGTTTTGAACAAAGGAGGACAGAATAATCATATTTGAGATGGGGCGATTATTCTCCAGATATCTGCAGGTATCTGTAAATCGATGCTGTAACCCTTTGTTATGAATAAACCTTTATGATGAAAATACAGCGTCAGCGGTTCTCCTTGGTCTCACAGCATAATTAGCAACATTTTCTCGACACAACAAAATGGCGACGAGGAATTTGGGACGGTATTGCGTTTTTTTCTCAGCGTTTCATTCATGGGCGCCGAGCTGACTTTCGCTCCGGAGTCCGGCAGATAAGGGTGAGTTTTGTCACCACTTTGGGCTCTGGTTAGTTCGTGTGTCTGTGTGTGTACGTTGAATGAATGCACCGTTAAGAACTTGCGTGTGTGCTTTGCTGATTTGCTGTGGGATAGGAGTCCGTTCTAAATTTGTTTGCGCTGGTAAACAACGCAAAAAGGGGGGAGTGTCTATAACTATTGAAGAATAGAAGGAATAAGGCCAGGAACTACGGTAAATGTGTACAAATTAGAGCCATTGCGAATCTATGTTAGCCCTCTTAATGAGGCGATCACTAGGATGGGCCGAAAATCCTAAAAACACGTTAGGTGTATTTAGGTGAGTCCAGGAGACTTGAGGCTGTGGTATATATATTCGGTTGCAAGTTACCGCTCAACATGTGGTTGACGAATTATATGATTGATGTGACCGCTCATTGAATTTCCGCGGACCTCGTGGTAGCACAAATTTAGAACAAAGGAATTATACGGCGCAATGGAGGTAACATGCTACATGATACATGATACATGCTGCATGCTACCTTAGAGGTCAATATGAATGGATTAAGCCTCTTAAACTGTGTAGAATAGTGTAGGATTTGTGTCCTATGGTTTGTGAGCTCTGTTAAGTGTTATTGTTTGTCTATGAGGGGTAAAAGAGAGGAAGTACAGCGGGACTGTTAACTTTCTGTTGTCTGGATTGGAGAGAGCTGGGAGAGAGCTCCATCCACTGTGAAATCGTATTGGTGTATGGACTACGCATGCGCGTGATTTTATGACTTTAGAGTTACGTAGGGGTAAATGTGCCACTCCCCTGCCTACACTGAGCTGCGGGGAGACGCAGACGAACGAAGAGAGAGAAGATTTGGAGACTAATAGTGTATTCTGTTTGTTAAATAGGCTGTTGTTTAATGATGAAACTGTTTTCTTGAGACCTATCGAATTGATAAACTAGAGATATGTGACGGATAAAATAAAATATATTTTTAAAAAAATGTTATTGAGCTATTTATACTATTCCTGAGTTAATTCTTAGCGCGAATGTGACTAGAGAAATATTGAATGGTTGAAATAACTCAGTGTGTGCATAAAATACTAAAGTCTTGTCTGTTTCTTTGTTATTCTGTCATATGAGAGACGATAAGAGGAAGGAGGAGAGAGAGAGAGAGAGAGAGAGAGAGAGAGAGAGAGAGAGAGAGAGAGAGAGAGAGAGAGAGAGAGAGAGAGAGAGAGAGAGAGAGAGGAGAGAGAGAGAGAGAGAGAGAGAGAGAGAGAGAGAGAGAGAGAGAGAGAGGAGAGAGAGAGAGAGAGAGAGAGGAGAGAGAGAGAGAGAGAGAGAGAGAGAGAGAGAGAGAGAGAGAGAGAGAGACGAGAGAGAGAGAGAGAGAGAGAGAGAGAGAGAGAGAGAGAGAAGAGAGAGAGATGAGAGAGAGAGAGAAGAGAGAGAGAGAGGAGAGAGAGAGCGCGGAAGTGCATCACGCGACAGGGTGTGGACGCGACAGAGTCTGCTGCAACAGGATCCAGTCAAATCAAGGCCAGTACTGTTCTATTTACAAAACGTACCTTCCCATACAGGATATTTTGTGTGCCTAGCATAATTGATGTTATGACAATTTGACAAGGAATTGGCAAAAGACTGATCAATTGATGAAAATAAGAATTGCATATTGGAGTTTTTGTGCATGAGTGGGTTTGATTAGAGTTGAGTGGGGGAATCGAGTACTGACATTATTCTGTAAAATTAAGGTAATTGGGTGCTTATTAAGCAATTGGTTTGTGAGTACTGTAGTGTTGCAGGATTATATGTCTTTATTTTTTGGATTGCTCTGAAGTTGACTACTTTCATTTAATTTCTTGATTGGATGTGGTAAGATTGCCACTAATCAATAATTTGGTAAAATAAAATGAAAAAATAAATAAATTGATGAATAAATAAATTGATTAATTAATTAATTTGGGGGGGGGGGGGAAGAAGAAAAAAAAGGGAACTATAAGCTATATAGTCTAAAATAAAAATAATTCACAATAAAGGAATATAAAAAAATTGTTGTTACAATGGGGAAAAAGGACATCAGAACTATGAAAGTAAATACACCTGTTGATATAGTTGAAAATAGTAAACCTTGCAATACCATTAACTAAAGGTTATCTGGAAAAGGGAATAAACGTTGGCCTGACATTGAACAACCATAGCTAGTGGAAGGGAATCTTAACCCTGACGTCATCAACATGATGAAAGTGATTGAATAATAGAGAGAGGACAAGCAGAAACGACCATAAAGATGAATCCAAAACTCCAAAAGTAGGAAGAAAACCGAGATGTCTGGAAACTAAGGGTGGAATAAGGTTCAGGAAGATGGAACTTGAAGATGAAGAAGAAGAAGATGATGATGATGATCAGAGTGATTGAGAAGAGATCATGGGTGGATATGACCCTGTGATCAGACGGAGGTTGGCCAGAGCGGAAAGAAGGGGTGATGGATGTTTGAAGAAGAAGAATACAAGTTATTCCAGTTCTGATGAAAGCGAAGATGAAGACAGCGATAAAGATTTGGAGATTAAAGGTGCTTCATATTCAAGAGGATTTTATTCTACAATGATTAGCAAAGAAGAAATAGAAAGAGATATAGACTGATGCGTATTATGCCTGGATAAGGGGAATAATTTAGAAGAGACAAAGAGAACTGGAAGAACAACTCAAGAAGCTGAAGATACAGAAGAGAAGAGGAAAAAACTGCTGAGAAAAGGATCCCAAGAATTGGAGAAGTATACATTGAGGCCAAGGAAAAAGGGCACCAGTAAGAAGATGATGGAAGATGATATTTCGAGGACAGAGCCTAGAACTAGAAAGAACAGGACCAAGAAACTCTCAGAAAAATTGATGAAATACAACTCGGGGAGAAGAAGAAGGAGAAGAAAAGCTTTGGTTATGAAGAATCAGTGTGCACCAAATCAACAATCACTGCCACAGCTTCAACTGAACAAGGTGAAATGCAATTGTACTAGCCACAACTAGTGGTACAAGTTGTTTCATATCCATAGATAGTTTCTGGAAAGAAAGAATTTCAGAGGAAGATACAGGAGCAAGTGAAGATCATCTGGAGGACAGGTGAACCCTTATAGGGACAAGGAGCAAGGATTCTAGGGGTGCCCAGAAGATCGGAAAGGGGGGTGTCAGCTGGTAGCACCAGTTAGGGGAAAAAGATCCAACAATTGAGGTGAAAATAAACAATGGACTATGGGAAGTGATGGTGGATAGTGGAACTGCTTTTATCTGTGTTCGGCCTGAAGAGGCTACACATCTCACTATGTAAAATCAACTAATTAGGATAGGGATTCGAGGGAGTGAAACAGTTGATTACTCTTAAGGAACCAATTGATCTCTGCTATAAAAAAAAAAAAATTACAATACCCATACTGGTATCAGAACATATACCGATTGCATTGTTGGGAAGAGATGCATTGTGTAAGTTGAACTGTACAATAAGATGTACACCAGACGGCTGTCTGGTAGAAGTGCCAAAGGAAAATGTTTACCAATGGTTGATGATGACAGAGATGGATTTGTCTACAGTATTCTGGATGGGAAATCTCAGTGAAGATTTTGAGGAGGAAGACCTCCTTGGAAGAATGAGTATCATTTGAAAGATGAAGCAATTCAAGGGATTGAACCAGAAATGGAAGGACTTTCAAAAGCAGGTGTTTTGAAGACAATAGAAAAAATCGTTAGAGTAGGAATCAATTGTTGTTTTGGGGAGAAACCATGAGGGGTTGATAGTAGCGCCTCTGGACCTATTAGGTCTGATGATTTAGGAAGCTAGGGGTTAGCTAATGTTGAAAGAAGGCTAAGGTTAGGAGAAAGATTACAAAGGAGTATGGTTTTTGGGAATCATATTTGCTTGAAAGGGTTGATTATATCATAGGAAGGAGGACAATCTGTCTGAAAAATAATGTTTACAGGGGGTGACTGTTATTCTTGGTTACATTCCTACACCAAGAGGTGAATAAGATGTCAAACTAGGCTAAAAGATGCTCAATTGTTTGCCAAGTCTGTGTGTAAAGAAGTCATAAGCAGGTGGGGATTACCCGATCACATGTCCTAAAATTAGTGGGAAAGGATTTTGTGAATAAATCAGTGAAATGGTTTTTCTAAAATTAGTGGGAAAGGAATTTGTGGATAAATCAGTGAAATGGTTTTTGAAAAAGTTAGGAGAAAAGTCAGATTTAAAAAGTTAAGAAAACTAGAGTTGAAGGAACTCTAGGACAGTCAGCTAAGCTTCAATGTTAGTAGTAAGAGAGAGAGAGAACAGTGGTGAAGGGAAATTTAGAGTTCAGTGGGAAGATAGATATGGTAGGAGTTTAGATCTGTTAGGAGCAGTTGCATTGAGAAAGTATGCGTTGCTGAATGATAAGAGAAGATTGAGGGTGATTGTAGTATCTATGTTTACAATTCCCAGCAGGAAGATCAAGGTGATTATAAGTGTATTTTTTATAATCAACATTTTGAAAGTGAGGGAGGTGGGACTGAGAGTTAATGTAGTGACACTAGTGGTGATAGATGGAAATACAAGTAAAGAGTTCAAAGCCTTAGGGAAAATAGATGAATCAACAACAATGACATCAACACTTCAGCATATTATAACAGCAATTTAACTCTTTCAACATTGACAGTTATTAAAGCTATAAATATATCACATTTGATTACAAGGGAGCCAATCGCTCCAGCACCAATTTTAGAGGAAAAGACTGTCATTAGGGTTAGGATGGGTGATACAGCTCATCTTCCTTGTAGATGTGAGAGAAGGAATGTGTAGAGGTGAGATTCCTCTCATGTGGAGAGATAATTATGGAGAAGAAGTGTTGTTATCAGGACCAGAAGTAGAAGCTGTGCCCCCTAGTCAAAGGAAGTATATTTTGTACAACGATATGAAGTGGAAGAGGGTTATGAGTGATTGCTGACTTATTTTGAGTAATGTTACATGGAAAGATCAGGGAGAATTTATGTGTACTTATCTAGTGCAAGCATTAAAATTTGTTCCGGTTAAGAATTATTGGTTAAAAGGCTATGTAACTCGTAAGGTGACGCTCATGATGGAAGATTTGAAGTCTGTTGAAGCTTCCACAGTCACCAAGGGAGTTCAAGAGAAGTATATTACAGTAGCCACTCCAACAGTAAATACTACACAGAGGATATCTGTAACTTTTCCACTGGAAATAGTTAAGGGTGTTAATAAATCAACTAAAGCAACTATTTTAATAGTAACTTTGAAAGAGGTTAATGGTACGACGGCAATAACAAATGTAGGAAATATGACACAGACACCAACAACAACTTTTCTGAAACTAAAGGATGTAGCAAGTGACTCAGGAGTTTATGATACGGATGGAGAGTGCTGTCAATGGTAGTAAGGATAGTGTTGAGATAGGAGAGCAGATGGTAGTAGAGAATGATGCAGATTCATCTGAAATAGTGCAGGATACTATCATGGAGGTACAGGATGAGTTCTTTGATTTTAATGAAAGACAAGAAGATATATTTGATCAGTACCGCTCGTTAGGGAAGAGAGAAACTAAATGGAAGGCATATGGATTTAATTCTTCTGTTTGGAAATTAAAGATGGATGGGCAGGTAGGAATCTTTAGTTCAAGGAGTTACCTCATTCTGTAAGATCGGTGAGGAATCTTGAGGGTAAATGTCTGTTGAGAATTTCAGCATAAAGAAAATGGGGTTGAATCTTAGAAGGTAGCTAAACTTCTATCAAGTATGTGTAAATCTTATGTTTTATAAGGGATGTTGTATCAGCAGCAATCATTAAGAGAGAAAATAATGTAGTTGTCGAAACATTTGTTTAGGCCTAGGTTTAAGTGTTATTGGTTAAATGAATTACCCTATGTGAATTTGTTAGATAGGAAGGAAAATCAGTTAATAGCGCTTCATGAAGCATTGGAGGTGAAACCAGTGAGGGCTAAAAGCTGTTTTTGTTCTAATTAAACATATGATGGAAAGGGGATGTTTAGGGGAATATCAGATTGTGATGATTATATGATGATTTGGGGTAAGCATGAACATAAGGTTAGTAATGAGAAATATAATGTAACTTTTGAGGTTTCATTTAGTAAGGAGAGAAGTTTTTGCATAGTAATGTGACTATTGGGGGATTTTAGAAACATCTGGGGTTTGTGGTGAGAGAATATATTCTTACCCTATGGATGGATAGGATGTTGTTACATGTTGATGTTGAAGCTTCCATATGAGGTTTTAAAATTAAAAGAGGGGTAGCAAGGGGAAAGAGATAAATCTGATTCTGAAAGAGAGAAGTTTCATAGTCTGGGAAGCCTACCATTGGAGGATAAGTCTAGGAGAGTAGTAGGGATTTTTCCATGGTATGGTGTAAAATTTTGAGAAGATCATATAGATAATATTACCTATAATTTGAAGGGTTTTGCAAATGAAACGATAAGAGGGTTTAACCTTCTGTCAAGACTCAAAGGAGTATTGATAGATAGATATCAATTTTGAATATCTGATAATTTTTCAGAGGTTTAAATATTAGTGTGATTTTAGTATTTTGTTATGAATCAAAGGGGGGAAATAGAATGTGATTCATTTTATATATCATTTTTATATTTTTAGTTGATATTGATGTTTTAATTTGAATGTGTTGTTTTGCAAAAGATACTGTTTGGTCTTTTCTTTTCTTCCAGAAGCATATGGGGGAATATGTAGAGGAGATTCAAATACTCAAACAAGGACAATATGAAGGGACAAAATGAAAGGAGAATATGAATGGACTGGAGGAAGTGGAACAAGGAAGGTGTGGAAATGTTCCGATTCCATCATCGACGTTGCATTGGAAGTCGACACTGCTGAGGAGATGAAGTGTAGTGGACTACATTCCAGTGTCTGCAATGATATATAGACATATTTGCATGTGTAATACATAATTTGTGTCATATTCTTTCTGTATTAATTTTTGTAGAATGATATTTGCTGTTATTGGGTACATGTGGGCATCTCAGATGTTTTTGTTTATTTCGTGAATGCTTAGGGATATTGGGTCTAGGCAGGGATAGAGAGAATCCACAGGAGGGTCCGATGGGTCGACCAGCCTGAGTGTGGACGTTTTGGATTGTATTTTGTTTGCTGAGGCTTTCATGTGTATTCAAATTGCATCATAGGTTAAGATGCATTGATAAAGATTTATGAATTGATCTGGAGTACTTAAGTGGTTGCCTGGGGCAGAGGGGCCTTGAGAGAATTTTACTGTCTTGATTGATGGAGGGATATTTGGAAAGAAAGCTGCCAGACAGGTTTTTCGCTCTCACACTCCATAGAGATTTGTTCATATTTCATAGAAATGTATTCACACTCCATAAAGATTTGTTCATATTTCATAGAAATGTATTTACACTCCATAGAAAAATGTGTTTTTGGTTTATTGTTAAAAATACTCAATAAGAGAGATTGTTACTTGTCATAATCCTATTCTTTTTGTTTTCGAGACTTAATTTGTCTCGAAGGGGGGAATATGTAGTATCTGAGGAATTTATGACTTTGCTAATGGTTTCAAATTGTTTTAGAGGATGTTGACTCAGCAGGGAGCATCTGGGGAGTAGTTCTATAGGGGCACCATAAAGCTGAGGAAGTCTGTTAGGTGGCCTCCTGGGATTGGTTGGTAGGGAAAAACCACCCATATTATATTACATAGGGCATAGGATATAAATACCATGTTTTGAACAAAGGAGGACAGAATAATCATATTTGAGATGGGGCGATTATTCTCCAGATATCTGCAGGTATCTGTAAATCGACGCTGTAACCCTTTGTTATGAATAAACCTTTATGATGAAAATACAGCGTCAGCGGTTCTCCTTGGTCTCACAGCATAATTAGCAACGTTTTCTCGACACAACAAGTGCTACGGAACGGTAGGCAGATTACCTTAGCTTTCTTGGGCACAGGGACTATGGTGGTCTGCTTGAAACGTAGGTATTACAGACTGGGTCGGAGAGATACTTGGCAGCTGGTCTGCGTGTGCTCTGAGTACAGTTGAAGTCGGAAGTTTACATACACCTTAGCCAAATACATTTAAACTCAGTTTTTCACAATTCCTGACATTTAATCCTAGTAAAGATTCCATGTCTTAGGTCAGTTAGGATCACCACTTTATTTTAAGAATGTGAAATGTCAGAATAATAGTAGAGAGAATGATTTATTTCAGCTTTTATTTCTTTCATCACATTCCCAGTGGGTCAGAAGTTTACATACACTCAATTAGTGTTTAGTAGCATTGCCTTTAAATTGTTTAACTTGGGTCAAACTTTTCGGGTAGCCTTCCACAAGCTTCCCACAACAAGTTGGGTGAATTTTGGCCCATTCCTCCTGACAGAGCTGGTGTAACGGAGTCAGGTTTGTAGGCCTCCTTGCTCGCACACGCTTTTTCAATTCTGCCCACACATTTTCTATAGGATTGTGATGGCCACTCCAATACCTTGACTTTGTTGTCCTTAAGCCATTTTGCCACAACTTTGGAAGTATGCTTGGGGTCATTGACCATTTGGAAGATCCATTTGCGACCAAGCTTTAACTTCCTGACTGATGTCTTGATATATTGCTTCAATATATCCACATAATTTTCCTTCCTCATGATGCCATCTATTTTGTGAAGTGCACCAGTTCCTCCTGCAGCAAAGAACCCCCACAGCATGATGCTGCCACCCCCGTGCTTCACAGTTGGGATGGTGTTCTTTGGCTTGCAAGCAACCCCCTTTTTCCTCCAAACATAACGATGGTCATTATGGCCAAACAGTTCTATTTTTGTTTCATCAGACCAGAGGACATTTCTCCAAAAAGTACGATCTTTGTCCCAATGTGCAGTTGCAAACCGTAGTCTGGCTTTTTTTCTGGCGGTTTTGGAGCGGCCTTTCAGGTTATGTCGATATAGGACTTGTTTTACTGTGGATATAGATACTTTTGTACCTGTTTCCTCCAGCATCTTCACAAGGTCCTTTGCTGTTGTTCTGGGATTGATTTGCACTTTTTGCACCAAAGTACGTTCATCTCTAGGAGACAGAACGTGTCTCCTTCCTGAGCGGTATGATGGCTGTGTGGCCCCATGGTGTTTATACTTGCGTACTATTGTTTGTACAGATGAACGTGGTACCTTCAGGCGTTTGGAAATTGCTTCCAATGATGAACCAGACTTGTGGATTTCTTTTCATTTTCCCATGATGTCCAGCAAAGAGGCACTGAGTTTGAAGGTAGGCCTTGAAATACATCCACAGGTACACCTCCAATTGACTCAAATGATGTCAATTAGCCTATCAGAAGCTCCTAAAGCCATGACATCATTTTCTGTAATTTTCCAAGCTGTTTAAAGGCACAGTCAACTTAGTGTATGTAAACTTCTGACCCACTGGAATTGTGATACAGTGAATTATAAGTGAAATAATCTGTCTGTAAACAATTGTTGGAAAAATTACTTGTGTCATGCACAAAGTAGATGTCCTAACCGACTTGCCAAAACTATAGTTTGTTAACAAGAAATGTGTGGAGTGGTTGAAAAACGAGTTTTAATGACTCCAACCTAAGTGTATGTAAACTTCCGACTTCAACTGTACGTGTCCTGGTAATCCGTCTGGCCCTGTGAATGTTAACCTGTCTTACTCACATCGGCTACGGAGAGCGTAATCACACAGTCGTCCAGAAAAGCTGGTGCTGTGTTAATTGCCTCGAAGTGAGTATAGAAGGCATTTAGCTTGTTTGGTTGGCTCGCGTCTCTGGGCAGCTCACGACTGGGTTTCCCTTTGTAACCCCTGATAGTTTGCAAGCCCTGCCACATCCGACGAGCGTCAGAGCCGGTGTAGTAGGATTCGATCTTAGTCCTTTATTGACGCTTTGCCTGTTTGATGGTTCGTTGGAGGGCGAAGTGGGATTTCTTATAACCACTCCTTGAAAGCAGTAGCTCTAGCCTTTAGCTCAGTGCAGATGTTGCCTGTGTGGCTGGACGTCTGGTTGGGATATGTACGTACAGTTACTGTGGGTACGACATCATCGATGTACTTATTAATGAAGCTGGTGACGGATGTGGTAAACTCCTCAATGCCATCGGATGAATCCCGGAACATATGCATGTGTGTGTGTTCCAGTCTGTGCTAGCAAAACAGTCCTGTAGCTTAGCATTCGCTTCATCTGACCACTTTCATATTGAGCGTGTCACTGATACTTCCTGTTTGAGTTTTTGCTTTTATGCAGGAATCAGGAGGATAGCGTTATGGTCAGATTTGCCAAATGGAGCTTTGTATGCGTCTCTGTGTAAAGGTGATCTAGAGTTTTTTTTTCCCTGTAGTTGCACAGTTGTAGAAATGAGGTCAAACAGATTTCAGTTTTCCTGCGTTAAAATCCCAAGCCACTAGGAGCATTTTCTTGTTTGCTTATGGCCCTATACAGCTCGTTGAGTGTAGTCTTAATGCCAGCATCGGTTTGTGTTGTTAAATAGACAGCTACGAAAGATATAGATGAAAACTCTCTTGGTAAAAAAGTGTAGTCTACAGCTTATCGATGAGTTACTCTATCTCAGGCGAGCAAAACCTTGAGACTTCCTTAATATTCGCACACCAGCTGCTGTTGACAAAGAGACACACCCCACCCCCCTGATTTTACCAGAGGCTGCTGTTCTGTATTGCCGATATACGGAAAACCCAGCAAATTATATATTATCCATGTTCTTGTTCAGCCACGACTCTGTGAAACATAGGATATTACCGTTTTTAATGTCCCGTTTATAGGATACTCTCGAATGGAGCTCATCCAGTTTACTCTCCAGTGATTGCATGTTTGCCAGTGGAATAGAGGGCAAAGGCAGATTATCCACTCGTCAGGTATCCCACTCGCCGGCCTCTTCTTACAAATGACGGGGATTTGGGCCTGGTCCGGGGAGAGCAGTATGTCCTTCACATTGAAGAATACATTCTCGTCCAGATCGAGGTGAGTACTTGCTGTTCTGATGTCCAGAAGATATTTCATAGGAAACAATGGTGGAAACATTACGTACCAATAAAGTTAAAATCAATGCTAAAAAACACACAAAATAGCACAATTAAATCAGGAACCCGTAAAACGGCAGCTATCCCCTCCAGCGCCATCCATTTTTAATATTGTTTAACATACAGCATGTCAATGTTCTAAGAAGAGTGCCCCAAAGGACACTGTTAAGGTCCTAACGTATTTGCAAGACAACTACCGGTATTCTTAAGTTACGGTCCACATGTTTCTCTCAAAACCCTGTATTTCCTCTTATCTCTTTCTCTCCCTCAGACTACAGTCGTGGTCAACATTTCTGAGAATGACACAAATATAAATTTTCACAAAGTCTGCTGCCTCAGTTTTATGATGGTAATTTGCATATACTCCAGAATGTCATGAAGAGTGATCAGATTAATTGGAATTAATTGCAAAGTCCCTATGTGCCATGAAAATGAACTTAATCCCCCAAAAACATTTCCACTACATTTCAGCCCTGCCACAAAAGGACCAGCTGACATCATGTCAGTGATTCTCTCGTTAACACAGGTGAGAGCGTTGACGAGGACAAGGCTGGAGATCACTCTGTCATGCTGATTGAGTTAGAATAACAGACTGGAAGCTTTAAAAGGAGGGTGGTGCTTGAAATCATTGTTCTTCCTCTGTTAACCATGGTTATCTGCAAGAAAACATGTGCCGTCGTCATTGCTTTGCACAAAAAGGGCTTCAAAGGCAAGAATATTGCTGCTAGTAAGATTGCACCTTAATCAACCATTTATCGGATCATCAAGAACTTCAAGGAGAGAGGTTCAATTGTGAAGAAGGTGTCAGGGCGCCCAAGAAAGTCCAGCAAGCACCAGGACCGTCTCCTAAAGTTGATTCAGCTGCGGGATCGGGGCACCACCAGTGCAGAGCTTGCTCAGGAATGGCAGCAGGCAGGTGTGAGTGCATCTGCACGCATAGTGAGGCGAAGACATTTGGAGGATGTCCTGGTGTAAAGAAGGGCAGCAAAGAAGCAACTTCTCTCCAGGAAAAATATCAGGGACAGACTGATATTCTGCAAAAGGTACAGGGATTGGACTGCTGAGGACTGGGGTAAAGTCATTTTCTCTGATGAATCCCCTTTCCGATTGTTTGGGGCATCCGGAAAACACCTTGTCCGGAGAAGACAAGGTGAGCGCTACCATCAGTCCTGTGTCATGCCAACAGTAAAGCAACCTGAGACCATTCATGTGTGGGGTTGCTTCTCAGCCAAGGGAGTGGGCTCACTCACAATTTTGCCTAAGAACACAGCCATGAATAAAGAATGGTACCAACACATCCTCCGAGAGCAACTTCTCCCAACCATCCAAGAACAGTTTGGTGACGAACAATGCCTTTTCCAGCATGATGGAGCACCTTGCCATAAGGAAAAAGTGATAACTAAGTGGCTCGGGGAACAAAACATCGACATTTTGGGTCCATGGCCAGGAAACTCCCCAGACCTTAATGCCATTGAGAACTTGTGGTCGATCATCAAGAGGTGGGTGGACAAACAAAAACCCACATATTCTGACAAACCCCAAGCATTGATTATGCAAGAATTGGCTGCCATCAGTCAGGATGTGGCCCAGAAGTTAATTGACAGCATGCCAGGGCGGATTGCAGAGGTCTTGAAAAAGAAGGGTTAACACTGCAAATATTGACTCTTTGCATAAACGTAATGTAATTGTCAATAAAAGCCTTTGACACTTATGGAATGCTTGTAATTACACTTCAGTATACCATAGTAACATCTGACAAAAATATCTCATAACACTGAAGCAGCGAACTTTGTGAAGACCAATACTTGTGTCATTCTCAAAACTTTTGACCACGACTGTATACAGTGGGGAAAAAAGGATTTAGTCAGCCACCAATTGTGCAAGTTCTCCCACTTAAAAAGATGAGAGAGGCCTGTAATTTTCATCATAGGTACACGTCAACTATGACAGACAAAATGAGAAGAAAAAAATCCAGAAAATCACATTGTTGGATTTTTAATGAATTTATTTGCAAATTATGGTGGAAAATAAGTATTTGGTCACCTACAAACAAGCAAGATTTCTGGCTCTCACAGACCTGTAACTTCTTCTTTAAGAGGCTCCTCTGTCCTCCACTCGTTACCTGTATTAATGGCACCTGTTTGAACTTGTTATCAGTATAAAAGACACCTGCCCACAACCTCAAACAGTCACACTCCAAACTCCACTATGGCCAAGACCAAAGAGCTGTCAAAGGACACCAGAAACAAAATTGTAGACCTGCACCAGGCTGGGAAGACTGAATCTGCAATAGGTAAGCAGCTTGGTTTGAAGAAATCAACTGTGGGAGCAATTGTTAGGAAATGGAAGACATACAAGACCACTGATAATCTCCCTCGATCTGGGGCTCCACGCAAGATCTCACCCCGTGGGGTCAAAATGATCACAAGAACGGTGAGCAAAAATCCCAGAACCACACGGGGGGACTTAGTGAATGACCTGCAGAGAGCTGGGACCAAAGTCTACCATCAGTAACACACTACGCCGCCAGGGACTCAAATCCTGCAGTGCCAGACGTGTCCCCCTGCTTAAGCCAGTACATGTCCAGGCCCGTCTGAAGTTTGCTAGAGTGCATTTGGATGATCCAGAAGAGGATTGGGAGAATGTCATATGGTCAGATGAAACCAAAATAGAACTTTTTGGTAAACACTCAACTCGTCGTGTTTGGAGGACAAAGAATGCTGAGTTGCATCCAAAGAACACCATACCTACTGTGAAGCATGGGGGTGGAAACATCATGCTTTGGGGCTGTTCTTCTGCAAAGGGACCAGGACGACTGATCCGTGTAAAGGAAAAAATGAATGGGGCCATGTATCGTGAGATTTTGAGTGAAAACCTCCTTCCATCAGCAAGGGCATTGAAGATGAAACATGGCTGGGTCTTTCAGCATGACAATGATCCCAAACACACCGCCCGGGCAACGAAGGAGTGGCTTCGTAAGACGCATTTCAAGGTCCTGGAGTTGCCTAGCCAGTCTCCAGATCTCAACCCCATAGAAAATCTTTGGAGGGAGTTGAAAGTCTGTGTTGCCCAGCGACAGCCCCAAAACATCATTGCTCTAGAGGAGATCTGCATGGAGGAATGGGCCAAAATACCAGCAACAGTGTGTGAAAACCTTGTGAAGACTTACAGAAAACGTTTGACCTGTGTCATTGCCAACAAAGGGTATATAACAAAGTATTGAGAAACTTTTGTTATTGACCAAAAAATGAAAATTACAGGCCTCTCTCATCTTTTTAAGTGGGAGAACTTGCACAATTGGTGGCTGACTAAATACTTTTTTTCCCCACTGTATCTCTCTGTCTGTCTGTATGTCCATCGGTCTCTCTCTCTCTTCCTCTCTCAGAGCTCAGGGGACACAGAGAGCTTAGTGAACTGGCAAGCAGCCTGTTGAGAACCAGCTGAGCTTCAGTCTCAAGCCTGCAGAGGACACTGGGTAAAATAAACTATGTTTACACTGTGCAGGCCTTGGTCAGATGCATTTAGGGAATGTGCCACCACTTACAGGCAAGGCTGTCATGACACTCCAACTTAACAGAAACTGCGCCTTCACTTCTAAATGCATTTCAGCCATGTAGTATGATTTGATACATTTAGTAGGTACCCCCATCCCATCATCGACCCTCCACTCCACCGTCTAAACCTCTCTCTCTCCCCCATCCTACCCTCTACCTCTCCCTTACTCCATGTTCATCCCCTCTCTTTCTCCTCTCCCCCACCCTACCTGCTACTTCGCTCCCACTCCTTCAACCTCTTTCTCTCCTTTCTCCTACCTTACCATCTACCTCTCCCCCACCTCTTGTTTCTATCCCAGCGCAAAGCGGTAACTGCGAGCTGCAGTTTTCCAGCTGTGTTGCATGTGTAAAATGTCCAGTGTTTATCCATAAATGTGTTCTGTACCTTTGTTTGTAACCAATGCTATTTTCCCTTCTTTCTCACAGTGTTGTATGGCAGCCCCATGCCCAGGATGATGGCGTGTCATATGGCTATGCCCAGGTCTATGGGCAGTGTTAATTTCTTAAACATAATAGTGACTAAAATATTTGTCAAACATCTATTTTTCAGTGGCAATTGAGGAGACTATAACTGACTAAATAGATCCAGAAAAACCTATAAATAAACGAAAATTATTTTTCCTTTCTGTTCACTAAAACTGGAGGAGACTAAATTATCTGTGACTAAAATCTGACTACTGAGTGGACTGGACAAGAGTTTTTGGAGCGATTGAGAGCTTTTCAGTAATAAGCACAATTATTATTTGCAGCACAGATGCGCAACGCAGTTCTGTTCAGCAGTGGGAAGGAAGCGCCAAACCTGGCACACACAGCCTACATCAGCTGGTGAGCTGCTGGGAAGCAATCGATGAGCGTGAGCAGACAGGGTCCGCCTCCGCCTCCTATTATAAACATCGCTTAGGTGACTCTCTTACTTCCCCGTAGCTAACCAGTCACCAGCAGCCTGGTTAAGAAACACAAGTTGCTTTAAGAAATTAAAAACAATAGCAGCATTGTTGTTTTACTCTTAAACTTAATCTAGCTATGTTTCTGTCCCTTGAGTGTAGAAACGTTTTAGAATTTGTAGTCTCTATCAACCCTCGCACTTTCCCCACTGCTTGTCATAGCCAGGTTCTGTAGCCAACGAACTAGCCAACTCTACCTCTTTTCCTCTGAGATTCTAGCCATAATACCGGCGCTACTTTTTTTTCTTTCTGTCGTGCATTGGTGGGCCGCATTTTACATTCACAAAGCATATCGCGGGCCGTTCTAAAACTAGGCTATTTGCAGACCGCACCTCATAAGCTAGCTACAGCTAACAACAATGTTGTGCATTCAGCAGGCTCTATTCATGGTATTTCTATCTGCAACATTCAAGAACATTTTACAACTGAGCGCGGCCCTGGTAACATTACCAGTAGCCTATATGCAAACATTTTGTGGCACAGAAAGAAAGGAAAATTGATAGCAAACAATTTATTAACTAAATCCCTCTTGCCACTACACTATATCTTCATTTTGAGTTAATGTGGACCAAGTGACTCAGATTTGAGCACTTGGACCAGGATTTGAGCACTGTGACTTCAGCCATAGGGACATGTAACTCAACTCGTGACTCGATAATTGTTGACTCTGATTTGGACTCGGACACAAGGGACTTGGGACTCGATTCGAACTCGAGGTTTAGTGACTCGACTACATCACTGGGCGAAACAGTTATTAGCTCCCGTTCTACTTTTGGACATCAATGTGGCTGCGGTGTCTGTGGAACGTTGATAACAATGGCAATGACCTAGTTACTCCACAATACTAGCCTGTTTGATAGAGAGAAAAGAAGGAAGCTTGTACAGAATAAAAACATTCCAAAACATGCGTCCTGTTTGCAACAAGGCACTAAAGCAGGGTTCTTCAATTCCGGTCCTGGAGGGCCGAAACACTTCTGTTTTTTATTTCTACCTGGTAGTTAATTGCACTCACCTGGTGTCCCAGGTCTGAATTAGCCCCTGATTAGAAGGAGAGGATGAAAAACAGAGGTGTTTCGGCCCTACAGGACAGGAACTGAAGAACCCTGCACTAAAGTAACACTGCACAAAATGTGCCAAAACAATTAACTTTCTGTCTTGAATACAAAGGGCAAATCCAATACAACACATTACTGAGTACCACTCTTCATATTTTCAAGCATAGTGGTGGCTGCATCATGTTATGGGTATGCATGTAATTGTTAAGGACTGTGGAGTTTTCCAGGCTAAAAAGAAACGGAATGGAGCTAAGCACAGGCAAAATTTTAGAGGAAAACCTGGTTCAGTCTGATTTCCACCAGACACTGGGAGATGAATTCACCTTTCAGCAGGACAATAATCAAAAAACCAAGTCCAAATCTACACTTGAGTTGCTTACCAAGAAGACAGTGAATGTTCCTGAGTGGCCGGGTTACAGTTTTGACTTAAATCTGTTTGAAAATCTATGGCAAGACTTGAAAATAGTTGTCTAGCAATGATCAACAAACAATTTGACAGAGCTTGAAGAATTTTGAAAAGTCGTCCGGCCAGTTGGCCGGTCAGATAGAACCAGACGGCCGGCTAGATAGGTCCAGTCGACCGGCCAGATTGGACCGGTCGGCCAGATAGTACCAGTCGGCTGGCCAGATGGGAACGGTCGGATGGCCAAATGGGACCAGTCAGCTGGCCATATAGAACCAGTTGGCCGGGCCAGTCTGCCAGATGGGTCGGGTCGGCCGGCCAGATGGGACCGGTCGGACGGACAGATGGGACCAGTCAGCTGGCCATATAGAACCAGTTGGCCGGCCCAGTCTGCCAGATGGGACCGGTCGGTCGGACCATTCCACCGGCCTGAAAGGACCAGTCGACCGGCCAGATGGAACCAGTCGGCTGGCCAGTTAGGTCAGGTGGGAAAAGTCGGCCGGACCAGTTGCCCGGCCTGAAAGGACCAGTCGGCCGGCCAGAATGTGCCGGCCGGCCGGCCAGCCAGATGGGACCGGTCGGCCGGCCTGCCAGATAGGTCAAGTAGGCTGGACCAGTTAACCGGCCTGAAAGGATCAGCCAACCGATAGGTCCAGATAAGGTCCAGTTGGCCAGCCATATAGGGCCAGATGGCTGGCCAGATAGTACCAGTTGACCGGTTTGATGGGACCGGTCGGCTTGCCAGATAGGACCAGTTTGCCGGCCGGCCAGATAGGGCCGGTTGGACTTCCAGATGTGACCAGTCGGTCGGCCATATTGGACCAGTCGGCCGGACGGCCAGATAGGACTAGTCGACCGATAGGTCCAGAGCGGGTCCAGTTGGCTGGCCAGATAGGTCCAGTCAGCCGGCAAGATGGGAACGGTCGGCCGGCCAGATGAGACTGGTCGGACGGCCAGATGGGACCAGTCAGCTGACCATATAGGACCAGTCGGCCGGACCAGTCAGCCGGCCAGATAGTACCGGTCGGCCGGCCAGATGGGTCCGGTCAGCCGGCCAGATGGGTCCGGTCGGACGGACAGATGGGACCGGTCGGCCGGCCAGCCAGATAGGACAAGTAGGCCGGACCAGTTGACCGGCCTGAAAGGACCAGCCGACCGATAGGTCCAGATAGGGACCAGTTGGCCAGCCAAATAGGACCAGTTTGCCGGCCAGCCAGATAGGACCGGTCGGACTTCAGATGTGACCAGTCGGCCGGCCATATTGGACCAGTCGGCCAGATAGGACTAGTCGACCGATAGGTCCAGAGAGGGTCCAGTTGGCTGGCCAGATAGGTCCAGTCAGCCGGCAAGATGGGAAAAAAATCAACTTTCTATGAACAGACAAATTCAAATGTATTGAATTAGATATGAGATTCACATTTCCATCGAAGGGGAACGTGTGTACACATGGGTGTTGTTGCGCCATACCAATGCCATCTTCTCCATCACATCATGAAAGGTCATGTTGATGTTAATTTGTCTCTCCCTCTCCTCTGACTCTTCCTTTCTCCTGTCTCTCTCTTTTTCCTATGTTTCTCTCTCTCTCGCTCTCCCTTTCTCCTCTGACCAGAAAGGATCAGTCAGCCAGATAGGAACAGTCAGCCGGCCAGATAGGACCGGTCGGCCTGCTGGCCAGATAGGACCGGCCGGCCTGCTGGCCAGATAGGGCCCGTCGGCCTACTGGTCAAATAGTGCCAGTCGGCCAGCCAGTTTGGACCAGTCAGCCGGCCGGCCAGATAGTAGTCGGCCAGCAAGATAGGACCGGTCGGCCGGCCAGGTTGGACCGGTTGGACCCGTCGACCTGCTGGCCAGATAGGACCCGTCGGCCTGCTGGCCAGATAGTGCCAGTTTGGAGATAACGTGCGCTAATGTGATTAGCATGACTGTTGTAAGTAACAGCAAACTTTCCAGGACATAGACATGTCTTATATGGGCAGAAAGCTTAAATTATTGTTAATCTAACTGCACTGTCCAATTTACAGTAGCTATAATTGTTTGAGGAGATTGTACAACAACAACAAAAATTATCACGCAACTGGTTTGATACATTTAACTCTGAAGGTAAATAATGTACTTACATTCAGTAATCTTGCTCTGATTTGTCATCCTAAGGGTCCCAGAGATAAATTTAGCATAGTTTTACATTTACCTTACATTTTCGTCATTTAGCAGACGCTCTTATCCAGAGCGACTTACAAATTGGTGCATTCACCTTATGATATCTAAAATATTTTTATTTTTTTATTTTTTTGGGGGGGGGGGGGAGTGGGGTAGGGGGAGGGTAGAAGGATTACTTTTATCCTATCCCAGGTATTCCTTAAAGAGGTGGGATTTCAAGTGTCTCCGGAAGGTGGTGAGTGACTCCGCTGTCCTGGCATTGTGAGGGAGCTTGTTCCACCATTGGGGTGCCAGAGCAGCGAATAGTTTTGACTGGGCTGAGCGGGAACTGTACTTCCGCAGAGGTAGGGGGGCCAGCAGGCCAGAGGTGGATGAATGCAATGCCCTCGTTTGGGTGTAGGGACTGATCAGAGCCTGAAGGTACAGAGGTGCCGTTCCCCTCACAGCTCCGTAGGAAAGCACCATGGTCTTGTAGCAGATGTGGGCTTCAACTGGAAGCCAGTGGAGTGTGCGGAGGAGCGGGGTGACGTGAGAGAACTTGGGAAGGTTGAACACCAGACGGGCTGCAGCGTTCTGGATGAGTTGTAGGGGTTTAATGGCACAGGCAGGGAGCCCAGCCAACAGCGAGTTGCAGTAATCCAGATGGGAGATGACAAGTGCCTGGATTAGGACCTGTGGCGCTTCCTGTGTAAGGTAGGGTCGTACTCTGCGAATGTTGTAGAGCATGAACCTACAGGATCGGGTCACCGCTTTGATGTTAGCGGAGAACGACAGGGTGTTGTCCAGGGTCACGCCAAGGTTCTTTGCACTCTGGGAGGAGGACACAACGGAGTTGTCAACCGTGATGGCGAGATCATGGAGCAGGCAGTCCTTCCCCGGGAGGAAGAGCAGCTCCGTCTTGCCGAGGTTCAGCTTGAGGTGGTGATCCATCATCCACACTGATATGTCTGCCAGACATGCAGAGATGCGATTCGCCACCTGGTTATCAGAAGGGGGAAAGGAGAAGATGAATTGTGTGTCGTCTGCGTAGCAATGATAGGAGAGACCATGTGAGGATATGACAGAGCCAAGTGACTTGGTGTATAGAGAGAATAGGAGAGGGCCTAGAACTGAGCCCTGGGGGACACCAGTGGTGAGAGCACGTGGTGCGGAGACAGATTCTCGCCACACCACCATGAGAGCAGAGGAGAGAGAGTTAGCTTTAGCAGTGCGGAGAGCCTCCGTGACACAGAGAAGAGCAGTCTCAGTTGAATGACCAGTCTTGAAACCTGACTGGTTTGGATCAAGAAGGTAATTCTGAGAGAGATAGCAAGAGAGTTGGCTAAAGACGGCACGCTCAAGAGTTTTGGAGAGAAAAGAAAGAAGGGATACTGGTCTGTAGTTGTTGACATCGGAGGGATCGAGTGTAGGTTTTTTGAGAAGGGGTGCAACTCTCGCTCTCTTGAAGACGGAAGGGACATAGCCAGTGGTCAAGGATGAGTTGATGAGCGAGGTGAGGTAAGGGAGAAGGTCTCCGGAAATGGTCTGGAGAAGAGAGGAGGGGATAGGGTCAAGCGGGCAGGTTGTTGGGCGGCCGGCCATCACAAGTCGCAAGATTTCATCTGGAGAGAGAGGGGAGAAAGAAGTCAAAGCATAGGGTAGGGCAGTGTGAGCAGGACCATTTGACTTAGTAAATGAGGATCGGATGTTGTCAACCTTCTTTTCAAAATGGTTGACAAAGTCATCCACAGAGAGGGAGGAGGGAGGGGGAGGAGGATTCAGCAGGGAGGAGTTGTTTGATAAAATCCATTTTTATATTAAAATGTAGGAACTGGGTTCTACAGTTTGAACCCCTGCTGTCTCTGGCTCCACACCCACCCTGCCCGGGCATATAGATGTGTGAAAGTGAGTGTATATCCTTAAGAGGTTAATCGCACCCCTCAGCCACTCTCAGCCCATCCCACCTATCACCATAGACCACCCTCGTTTGGTTTCCATGTGCCATTTACTTTTCAATGTAATGTTTTACATATATTTTTTACCTTTCTAATCATATAGTATCCACAGATTGTGAGCTAAAGATAAAAACCTTTCCTACAAGTATTATTATATTATTGATTGACTGACTATGGCTTTCCAAATCGCCCAACATGATAGCTGCATATGTGACATAACTCCACTGTTTCTATTCATACTATCATTAATAAATATAATACACATTTTAAACATTTTTGCCATAAATAATGTTTTTTTATTAATCAGTATATTTGAGTTTAACCATAACATTTGTTGTAATATTTGTTCTATCTTTTCTGAAGGATAAAACTGAAATTGTAACCAGCTTTGTATTGCTTGTTTAAGAAAGGGCGATACTTTAAACAGAATTTCATTTTCAATTAGTCGGAAATGAGAAGTTGTAATCTGTATAAAGGCAAAAATGCCATTTTTGAACAAAGGATGAGCCTTTCTTAACAATCTACTGGAGAACCATTTTGGGTTTATGTATATCTTATGTACAGTGGGGAAAAAACGTATTTAGTCAGCCACCAATTGTGCAAGTTCTCCCACTTAAAAAGATGAGAGAGGCCTGTAATTTTCATCATAGGTACACGTCAACTATGACAGACAAAATGAGGGAAAAAAATCCAGAAAATCACATTGTAGGATTTTTAATTAATTTATTTGCAAATTATGGTGGAAAATAAGTATTTGGTCACCTACAAACAAGCAAGATTTCTGGCTCTCACAGACCTGTAACTTCTTCTTTAAGAGGCTCCTCTGTCCTCCACTCGTTACCTGTATTAATTGCACCTGTTTGAACTTGTCAGTATAAAAGACACCTGTCCACAACCTCAAACAGTCACACTCCAAACTCCACTATGGCCAAGACCAAAGAGCTGTCAAACACCCTGTCGTTCTCCGCCAACATCAAGGCGGTGACCCGCTCCTGCAGGTTCATGCTCTACAACATTCGGAGAGTACGACCCTGCCTTACACAGGAAGCGGCACAGGTCCTAATCCAGGCACTTGTCATCTCCCGTCTGGACTACTGCAACTCGCTGTTGGCTGGCCTCCCTGCCTGTGCCATTAAACCCCTACAACTCATCCAGAATGCCGCAGCCCGTCTGGTGTTCAACCTTCCCAAGTTCTCTCACGTCACCCCCCTCCTCCGCACACTCCACTGGCTTCCAGTTGAAGCTCGCATCCGCTACAAGACCATGGTGCTTGCCTATGGAGCAGTGAGGGGAACGGCACCTCTGTACCTTCGGGCTCTGATCAGTCCCTACACCCAAACGAGGGCATTGCGTTCATCCACCTCTGGCCTGCTGGCTCCCCTTCCTCTGCGGAAGCATAGTTCCCACTCAGCCCAGTCAAAACTGTTCGCTGCTCTGGCACCCCAATGGTGGAACAAGCTCCCTCACGACGCCAGGACAGCGGAGTCACTCACCACCTTCCGGAGACATTTGAAACCCCACCTCTTTAAGGAATACCTGGGATAGGATAAAGTAATCCTTCTACCCCCCCCCCCCCCCCCCAAAAAAAAATTGTAAAGTGGTTATCCCACTGGCTATAGGGTGAACGCACCAATTGGTGAGTCGCTCTGGATAAGAGCGTCTGCTAAATGACGTAAATGTGCCCTTGAGCAAGGCACTTAACCCTAATTGCCCCTGTAAGTCGCTCTGGATAAGAGCGTCTGCTAAATGACTAAAATGTAAATGTAAATGTAAAGGACACCAGAAACATAATTGTAGACCTGCACCAGGCTGGGAAGACTGAATCTGCAATAGGTAAGCAGCTTGGTTTGAAGAAATCAACTGTGGGAGCAATTATTAGGAAATGGAAGACATACAAGACCACTGATAATCTCCCTCGATCTGGGGCTCCACGCAAGATCTCACCCCGTAGGGTCAAAATGATCACAAGAACGGTGAGCAAAAATCCCAGAACCACACAGGGGGACCTAGTGAATGACCTGCAGAGAGCTGGGACCAAAGTAACAAAGACTACCATCAGTAACACACTACGCCGCAAGGGACTCAAATCCTGCAGTTCCAGACGTGTCCCCCTGCTTAAGCCAGTACATGTCCAGGCCCGTCTGAAGTTTGCTAGAGTGCATTTGGATGATCCAGAAGAGGATTGGGAGAATGTCATATGGTCAGATGAAACCAAAATAGAACTTTTTGGTAAAAACTCAACTCGTCGTGTTTGGAGGACAAAGAGTTCTGAGTTGCATCCAAAGAACACCATACCTACTGTGAAGCATGGGGGTGGAAACGTCATGCTTTGGGGCTGTTTTTCTGCAAAGGGACCAGGACGACTGATCCGTGTAAAGGAAAGAATGAATGGGGCCATGTATCGTGAGATTTTGAGTG
Organism: Coregonus lavaretus; assembly: GCF_964263955.1. NCBI lineage: Eukaryota > Metazoa > Chordata > Actinopteri > Salmoniformes > Salmonidae > Coregonus > Coregonus lavaretus. The sequence goes on from NC_139995.1 coordinate 28,220,462, forward strand.
AAAACCTCCTTCCATCAGCAAGGGCATTGAAGATGAAACGTGGCTGGGTCTTTCAGCATGACAATGATCCCAAACACACCGCCCGGGCAACGAAGGAGTGGCTTCGTAAGAAGCATTTCAAGGTCCTGGAGTGGCCTAGCCAGTCTCCAGATCTCAACCCCATAGAAAATCTTTGGAGGGAGTTGAAAGTCTGTGTTGCCCAGCGACAGCCCCAAAACATCACTGCTCTAGAGGAGATCTGCATGGAGGAATGGGCCAAAATAGCAGCAACAGTGTGTGAAAACTTTGTGAAGACTTACAGAAAACGTTTGACCTGTGTCATTGCCAACAAAGGGTATATAACAAAGTAATGAGACACTTTTGTTATTGACCAAATACTTATTTTCCACCATAATTTGCAAATAAATTCATTAAAAATCCTACAATGTGATTTTCTGGAGAAAAAAATGCTCAATTTGTCTGTCATAGTTGACGTGTACCTATGATGAAAATTACAGGCCTCTCTCATCTTTTTAAGTGGGAGAACTTGCACAATTGGTGGCTGACTAAAAACTTTTTTTCCCCACTGTATATTAAAAAAAAAACTCTTTCTGACTACTGTATCAAGTTAATAAATCTAACTCTTTAGTTAAGAGAAAATACACATCTGTTACAAGGCCAAACTAAACAAAGGGACTCTGCTTCATTTAAAGTCATGCATTTTACACACACTTCCTTAGAACATAAACATTTAAGATTCAAACCTTAGATTTGCATTATAAAGTACTTTGTGCATAGATTTGCTGTTGATTGAGAAATAGAAATGTACAGAATATTAATTTACAGCTATAATTAGGTCAATATAGCTTTTTCAAAGAACACTGGGAAAAAGTCAAATTTAAAACAGAAAAGCGATGCTGTAAAATCCGATACTACAGGCACCCCATTGTTCTAAGTGCCAACATTAAGACACACACAACTACATAGACAATATTAACAATATCAAAATACTTAACAAAGACATGGATTTAAGTTTCACTCCTTAAGGCTTCGATGCTCCTTCCAGGCTCTGTCGCCGCCGGCCGCGACCGGGAGACTCATGGGCGGCGCACAATTGGGCCAGCGTCGTCCAGGGTAGGGGAGGGAATGGCCGGCAGGGATGTAGCTCAGTTGATAGAGCATGGCGTTTGCAACGCCAGGGTTGTGGGTTCGATTCCCACGGGGGGCCAGTATAAAAAAAATATGTATTCACTAACTGTAAGTCGCTCTGGATAAGAGCGTCTGCTAAATGACTAAAATGTAAATGTAATGTAAATGATGCTCAAATAGTCAGTAGAAATCTGTGTAAAATCCACAGACATCAGCATTAAAAACAGACTACAGAACAGCATGGAGCCTCGCATCTGGCCATGTAACAAAAACACAGATTACAATTCAGAATGTTAGGGTGATGGGTGATAGGGGAGGAGTAGATGGAATTAATTGAAAATACATGTCAGCTGAAGTTCACATCACTATTTTCTCTGTCATATGATTGTATGACACCTCATAAGCATATAAAATAGACACAAAGAGAGGGATTAAGACAGTTTTGATGGTGTACTGATAAATCATACACATGTGTACTGTACATGTTTTAGTTCTTGTGAAAAATTGAGATTAGCAGAATCTCCCTAGAAATGATTTGTGGTACATTAAAACTTAATGATGTTCCTCATTCACAGGACTTGCAAATGTGGGTGAAGATATTCCATATTTAGGATGACTGTCATTCAAATCATAATACCTAAGCAAATCTGTTGGTAGAGCATGGCGCTTGCAACGCCAGGGTTGTGGGTTCGATTCCCACGGGGGGGCCAGTATGACTGTAAATCGCTCTGGATAAGAGCGTCTGCTAAATGACTAACATGAATCATACAAACCAAAATGTAAATGTTAAGTCACATTACAATGTCATGAGAATAAGTAACAAAACATTATTGTGACAGGCTTTGTGAACACCCTGTGTGGGTATTCTGACAGTAGCCTGCTTCTACCTTCAACTGTGCCACATCATTGCCATTCCCAAACAGTCTTAGCAAGGTGACATGTTTGCAAAGCAGAAACACTGGCACCACCCAGGCTATTCACTGGCCATGTCAAGGCAAGGGTCATTTTACCCACACCTGGGAGAAGAAAGACATAAGACAGACGAGTAAAGGACCGGTAGAAATCTATAATACTTACATTATGTATTCAATTCACTTTATAAACCAAATACGGTTAGTGCTCTGTTGAAGTTGCCTCCCAGGGAGAGCGTATAGGCACTGGAGACCAGGGCAGAGGGGAGTAGGATACGGTGGAGAGAGGAGGGATGGTTGTTCCTCCTCTTCATGTTTGGCTTGGGCTTGGGGTTAAGGCACCACATTAGCATGACTGAGTCTTATGGAGCAACGCTGCAGGTTAGAGGGACAACCTGCCATCCAACACTAGCGCCAGCGAAAGTACTCCTCACTTATCAATTCTATCTTCGGAGTCAAGATGTGATTTTCCTTCACACATTTAATGTTTTCCTTATGGCTTTACATCAACAGAAGTGCACAGCCTTAGGGTTAGTTTAGGGTGAGGATCCTTATTTGCTCAATCTCCACAAGGTTAGTGGCTATTTGTCAAAGGAGGTGATAATAAATCGGTCCATTGTCCTACCTGAGGCCACAGGTTTGTTTAGATTTAGTTTGTAGGTTAGGGTTTGGAATATGGTTAAGGCTAGGTTTAAGGTTGGGGTAAAGGTAAGGGTTATGGCTTCTCATAAATTGACCCACAGAGGGATAGGGGCTTTTTCACACAAATTCAAGCATTACAAACCCATAGGTCACATATGCCTGTTTGTCTCTAGTATAAATGGTGGGTGTGAGGTGGTTTGGTTCTGTTCTGATGTGGCCTCCCTACTGGTCTGAGGGTATTACAGTAAGGAATTAATCTATTATGGAAACAGTTACACACTTCAGAGAGCAGGGACATGTTTCTGACAGACCTCACACTGCTTCATATATACTAGCATGAAGTTCACATCACTATTTTCTCTGTCATTTTCTCTGTCAGTTTACGTGAGGGTAAACTTTCAGATGAGGGTTATGGTAAGGGTAGAGTTGGTGTTGGCAAGCGGAGAGGTCAGTTGAAGCATTTCCCATCTGAGGGAGTCTCCAACTTTATTTTGTTGCATGAGAGCTAATCATTTTTTTCCTGCAACTCTTCTGCAGATCTTTAGTGTACAAGAGTACTGTTTTCTGTCAATATACCTGGTAAAATAATGTTAAATAAAAAACTCTAGGGCCCCTATAAAACCAAAACATTTTCCCCAAATTCGGTTTCATATTTTCCCAAATTCCGTTTTCTCAGTTACATTTTTCCTGGTTTTAGATTATTTTGTTTGTCACTCAAAATTACACTTGTTCATAGAGAAACAACGAAATAGGATGTTCTGAATCCATGCAACGCTTAAATCACAGCAGAAGACAATTTGTTTTAGGTCTGGAAGAATTTAGATTTGAGTGTAATTCCCCTTTTTTAATTGCGCATCTGGCCCTTTAATTGCGCATCTAGTGTGCCGGCTAATGTGCCAGTCTAGCGAGGGTTCTGTAGTGCTGCTGCTCATTTCATAGCAAACTTTGCAAATAACAATTAATCGATACAAATGCTATACTTACTCATGATATACTTCTGCCAGGTAAGCCTATTTTGCAGTTAACATTTAACTGAGAAGGTTTTGGGGAAAGTATTTCTGTCAACCCACAAGACGGTTATCACATCAACTGCCTACTAGTGATGGACATTCCGAGTCTTTTCTGTGAGCCGGATCATTTGGCGCCGTTCACCTGAAATAGCCGTTAATTTAGCTCCCAAACGACTCTTCGCTCAGTAATGCTTAGAAATTGACCTAAAACCATCATTTAAATCCTAAAACGTTGCTTATCAGATTGTGAAATGTGAGTTCCATTTATTTTTTTTGACTATATTATTAGATGGCCTGCCCCCCGCAAAAAGTAAGACTTAATGACGCTCTCTCCTCATTATATTGTTCCTGCACTGAGGACCCATCACTACTGGCTACACACGGAGTAATAGACAAACGCCCGTACCACACAGACAGAAAAGGAGCAATATTGCTGGAAATTAATTGGCAGATATTGTGTTAGGTTTGGCTTTTTAAGCCAATAGTGGCTAACCAGGGGTGGGATAATGTCAATGCATGTACTTTCAGAATTGTTTGGCGAGCTACTCATATGTGGTCTGCGAGCTACTGGTAGCTAGTGATCGACCTGTTGGAGACCCCTGGTTTAAAACATACAACAAATAACAGGAAAATGATCCATAAAAACATCTAAAAACTGAGTTGGAATTGACAACACAGCATCAAACAGAATAGAACAAGGAAATAAGATGAAGGTTCACATATTACATTTTTTTTTTTTAAATCTGTAATCCCATTGGTCTCAGAGTGGAGACACAATTGGCTGTTCCAGGTAGAGATGCTCATTTTATGACTGCTCAGCATCCAATCCGTGAACTTTGCAGCACCCGTTACCATGGCAATTCTAAAAAGTCTGGCTAAGCCCTCTTTAGGGGAGCTGTCGTCCCCCCCCCCCCCCCCCCCATGTCTTGTGTCTGTTTGGGGGGTGCGGGGGGAGCAGAAGTAGGGCATCTGAGTGTCTGGGGGCTCCACAGGTTCCAAGGGTAAGGTCTCTTATGTCTTATGAGGGTCTGGGGTGAGGGGTCCGGGGGTGTTGGTCCCATCCAGGCTGTGTGTGGGTATATGGAAATGAGGGGTGAGCACCGAGGGGAACTGGAAGAGAACACATAAGAGAACACATGAGAACACAGTACCGCTTCAAATAAAGAGCAGAATTTGGGTCCATAGAATAGAGGACAGAAACAGAAGACACAGTATGGAGTAGAAACACAGGGTGTTTCTCAATATGCATACTACCGTGCTCTACACTCATGCTCCTCCTTCGTTCTCCGAGGACGTTCTCGAGTGAGGAGAATGCATAAAAATTAACATTTTGAGAAGCACTGCGCACTCCCCTGCTACTGCATTACCTTTGACCAATACAGACGAAACAAGATAACTACATAAAGCAAATGCAAGCATGTAACTTCATAATTATCAGCCAGCTATTTGTGAAACGTATTAATCTAGCCAGCCAGCTAGTTTTACATGTAAAAAACGACCTAAAACGAATGTTGTAATGAAAGGTAATGTAGATAGCCAACGTTAACTACCAATTCTGTCAGTTAGCCTGCGGTCTACGCACACTACAGTGGATATTCTAGGCAGTTAAACATGCCAAAATTAACACAGTACGTATTTATTTTTAATGTATCAAGGCAACACGAGATGTGGTTGGGCAACTTTTCATTCTGAAGTCGGAGTTAATTTTCTCTCACTTCAGCTCAAAACCAGCCGCCATTGTTTTCAAGAAATATTGAGTCGTTTTTTACTTGGCTCGTCTTATTACGCCAACAATCCTGGGAATATTTCAATTGAAGCTTGAATCGATTAATACTTAGAAATGTGTACAAACAAAGTATGCATATGAGAACAGCCATCCGTGCTCCTTTCGTATACTTTGATTTGGACTCGTACGCCGATTACCGTTCCATGCTCGGAGCACAGTAGTATGCATATTGAGAAATACCCACTGAAACACAGAACAGGCTAGAGCAGGAACTGACAGAGAGGACAAGGACAGAAAGAGGAATAAGAGAAAGACAATGAAGTGCAGTGGAGATTGAAGGGTTCCCTGAGACATGGATGAGTGGGATAGAGTGATGAGAGAGGGGGTGTGTTCTGACCTGGAACAGGGTGTGTGCTCCCTGCTGGCGCCGGGTGGCAGGGCTGAGGGGAGCCACCGGGCTGAGCGTGCTCCAGAAGTGGATGTTAGATAGAAGGGGACTGGGGGTCAGCAACAGAGTGGGTGTCTGTAAATACACACACAAAACACACAAGGAGCTAGTCAGCAACAGATTTGGACACATAAATAGTCATTTGGGAATATCTCAAATTATGGCACAAAATTGTTCTCAAAACTGGAATTCCAGCTTTAAGTGCAAGTATTCGTGCAGACTTGATAAAGACCAGAAGAAAAAAGATGTGCTCTTCTGTATCCATAATGGAGGCTTTGATGGTTTCCCAGCAGGCCAAGGCAAAGTCAACCCAGAGGAGAAGCTGGCCTGGGGCTGGCTCAAACAGTGCTGTCTCATGACCAAAGTAACACAGATGTTAAACTATAGAGGGAGAATCTGAGAGAATAATGAGACCATTGTCAGGTCGATCTAATCTTACAATCACAACAGGAACACATGGTCATGTGGTCAAACAGTCAACATCCCATTGACAGGCCAAATGAATGAAAATAGTAATTGTCATGGTAACTCTGTTCAGACTGGGAGAATGGGTGTTCAATAAAACTACAACACTGCTGCCATCTGCTGGGGGAAAATTAGCAATGAACTGTGTTTACATTTCACTTAGCCTCGTCCCGAATTGTAAATGTCTCTTCTCCTAATCAAGAACACATCTCAAACAATAATTCTGAGTGAGTGTGGAGTGTATAAGATTGCGTAAAAATGAACGTGTGTGTGTCTCACCTGTAGCAGTGCTGGTGTGAGAGAGGCGGTAGGTAGGGAGGGGCTGTAGAGGTTCATAGGTGAGAGGTCAGAGGTGGTGACCACCAGTGTAGGAGTGGACAGCTCCAGGACTTTAGGAGGCTTGCGGGCCTTGCCCCCTGTGATATGGGCACTTACACACAACGGAGACAAACTCATCTCCCTATTCCCTCCCTTGTCCCTGTTCTCTACACACGCCTCACCACCTGACACTTGGCCAGAACTCTGCACCTGAGAGATGGGGAGGGGAAAGCAGTTGAATCACAGAAAGCAAAAACAGGAATGCTAAATCCATCTTCATGTTGAGTAATCTGCATCTCTGTGGACTGTAAGGAGATGGTCTCCATGTCGCAGTAGGTTGTGTGTGTGTGTGTGTTTTCCTTACCCCCTGTATCTGCGTCTCTGTGGGCTGGGAGGAGATGGACTCGATGTCGCTGTCAATCACAAGCTCCTGGGTGGAATCAGGCACCATAGTGGGGGAGGGGCTCCGAGAGGGCAACTCTGATAGGCTGAAACTATTCAGGATTCTAGGACTCGAGGATTCCATGGGCTTGGCTTGCTCAAACGCACACACAGCCTGAGGCAGGAGGACGGAGTGTGTCATCACGACATCACCCATGGGAGGCGGGACTTGGAGAGAGCACAATGGCGGATTAGGTGTTTCTATGGTAACCAGAGGAGGGGGAGGGCTTCTCTTGGGAGGGGTGGTCCCAAACTTGATAACTGACGGCGACAGCATTGGCTGCTGAGAGGGCGGGTCTTGAGCCTGGGTATTGGACTTCCTGTCGGCCATCTTGTCTGCAGGGTTCTCCATCTTGATGGACTTGAAGAGCTGGCGTCCATTTTGCAGCGACGTGAGGGTGAAGGAGGTGTACAGGCCAGAGTGGATGTAGTCATTACGGCTGGACGGCTTAGTACTGGACCCCTGTGTTGCTGTCATACCTTCACCCCTGTCCCCACGTTCACCATCTTGGGAGGTGTTGTCCCCCCTCTCGGACAGCGGCAGGCTACCCCCTGCACCCCCCTCCCCCTCCAGCCGAGCAGAGGCATCCCCTTTCAGGATGTCTGGGTAGGAGACGAAACGGTACACAAACTTCTGCCCGTTCACCTTCTTAATTATGTTCTAGAAGAGAGTAGGGGAGAGCGAGAAATGTTACGCTATGTGGAAAAAGATGTACACAAGACAGACACTCTACTCTCTCTTTCCTCTCCTCCCCCCTCTCCCTCTTCCAAAAACAGCCCACAGAGTAACCACTGCGTGGGACTGTTCCATTCTTCCTGTCTGTCCCAAACTAAACACAGCTCACCACCCCACCCACTGACAGAGGCAGGCTGTCTTTAGGCTAAACCACAGGCAGAGTGGACAAGACACACAGCAACACATGAACCCAGCAGTACTCTTGAGAGACTGGGTGGTGTGGTGACATCACAGGAGGGCATAACAGAAACTTCCCTGGCCATAGCTCTACCCAGCCCAGCATTAAACTAAACCCTGCACTCATTTTCAACAAGTCTCATCAAGGGGCTCCTTGTCAAAGTTAATGCGTTGTGTGGGAGTGTGTGTGTGTGTACCTTGTCATAGTATTAGTATTCTGCTGAGTTTGTTGTAATTCATGCTGTGTGTGTGTGTGTGTGTGTATGTGTGTGTGTGTGTGTAGGGCCCTATAAAATCTGTGATGCGGAGAACGCGGATGGGATCACGGAATCCAGACAAAATGGAATTCAACAATATAAAAAAAATGTATTGAACTTATTTCAAAATGTATTAACTTGCCCAAGATTATCATAGGACAAAATTCATCAGTGATTGTTACTTTCCTTCAACTCTCTGAAGAGGTAACGCGGGAATGCCCGTCTTGGTGCACGTTTGTCTCCCACTTCGTGTATTCTGATAGATGGGAAGGCTTTCCAAAAAACCTTCTCAATTAAATGTTAACTACAAAGTAGCCTATGCCTACCTGGCAGAATTATATCATGATTATTTTCATCATTCCAGTGGGTATTTGTTTAGCAAACTCTGCAATCACATGTGCACTACATAAACAGCGCTAGCCAAACAAGTCTCTTACATTTACATTTTTGTCATTTAGCAGACGCTCTTATCCAGAGCGACTTACAGTAATGAGTGCATACATTTTCATACTGGTCCCCTGTGGGAATCGAACCCACAACCCTGGCGTTGCAAGCACCATGCTCTACCAACTGAGCCACACGGTGTGCATTTGCTGGTGTGCACTTGAATTAAAGGGTATCTATACAAATAAAAAAAATGAAAACGTCTTAGGTTTTTCCCAGACCTCAAAAGTGGTCTGCTGATGTTGTTTAAGCATTGTTGTGGACTTAGAACATCCTATTTTCTTTTTTCTACTAAAAACGGATTTTGAGAGCGAAAACCTGAAGAAATCTTGGACAAATCAGAAACCCTGAAAAACAAAAACGGAGAAAACAGAATTTGGGGAAAAAACTAAATGGAATTGGGCAAAAAAGACTACAGATTTTATAGGGGTCTATGCATGCATGTGTGTGTACCTTGTCGTAGTAGTATCTCAGGGCTCTGCTGAGCTTGTCATAGTTCATGCTGGGTTTGTTCTTCCTGGTGCCCCACAGCTTGGCTACCTCCTCCGCCTGCAGCAGCTTGAACTCGCCCTCCTCATTGGTCCAGCAGATCAGCTGATCATTGGTGGGGTCCAATAGGAGCTGGAGAAGGAACTGCCACAGGGTCACGGAGCTGTCCATGCTCCCCGCTACAGAGAGAGAGAGAAAGGGGATGACAGACCAGACATGCAGTGTCACCAAAAGGCAGTGATTCAATGCTAAAGTCAACCTGAGCATGTAAAAATAAAGTTAATAATTTCCAAATGTTGGAGTTCAGACATTATTTTACCAGTTAAAGCAGGAATTGCATGATTTTTTTATATTACAGTGTAGGAGGCCAAATCTCAAATAAGGCTTTCAGTCAATCATATTTCATTGCTTTTAGAAACTGCTTGTTTTTCCACTCACACCTTCCCCCAGTGTTAGTGAGGAAGATGAGATGTTAATGAAGCAATACAGAGCAAATTGAGTGCCTTGTTTTGTTTGCATGTTCTACAGTCTTGTAAATATAGGGGGCTGACTGGGACAGGCAATGTATAATCCATAAAGTTTTTTAGAAAAACTTTTGTAAAACATGCACCTTACATTGGATTATTTAAACTTTCTCTGTAAAGCTAACTTTCATAAAGGTTTTATATGGTCAATAAATGGGTCCTTTCTTTTCATTGTCAAAACCCTTTTTCAGCATGATGATATCCGTAACAATCGATAACAGTTGTGAATGTGATTAATATTGATTTATCAAATCGTAGCTTCAGAGACTTGTGCATTCACCAGATTTTGTGTGCTTGTTCCAAGATGTATCCTTTAGACTTTTACTGAAGCAATTTTTGATATCTCGAAAATTGTGTTCTAGGTAAGATTATCTTGAAAAATATATGCTGAAATGCATTTCTCATACATGACAGTACTGTATTTTAGATAATCTATGAATAGTTTAAAATGAAAGCCCTTCAAAATATACTGACTTCATCCGGTGTCCAGAAAAGTGGATTGGCAGTATAGGCACATGCATATGGTCTCATTTGCATATTTGGTTACAATATTTCAGAAAAATTGCAATACCCAAAAATATGATATTTTTGTGTCTACATTCACCTGGTAGGGGCTAATTTTGATATATATATATATATATATATATATAAAGATTAAAAAAATACCTTTCAGGGTGTGGTGCCTGGCCTTGTATACTTTTCAGGTTACCTGTAATTACGCAATCCTAAGGCACTATGCCTTTTGCTGACATTTTTTAAACATTCCAAATGCTAACAAATGTGTTGTGGCAGATTTTTATCAAGAAATCTTTCAGATTTGAATGTCTATTTCAGACTCCGTAACATCCATAATGGTCTCTAAAGTAATAATGGAAATGACAATATTAAAAATATTTGTTTTTGTGTTCAGCCAAGCATTTCCTTCAAAATGACTGTTTTGACCCGAGACTTACAACCTCAGACGTTTGCTTTTATGTTCAATCTCCCCAAAAAGCTTGTTCATGTCATGTACCATCCATAACGCTTCTTATTTTCTTTATTTCTTCAACATGCCACTATTTAACAGTCTGCTTTTTGAGGTATACACTCCCCCCACGGGGTACCATAGACACACACATTAAAAGTTTAATTTAGCCTATATTTTAATTCTGTGAGACATTAAAGTTGTGATTTTGCATGCAATTGTAATGTCCATAATGCTGGAATCGCCCTTATCAAACTGGTGAACTGCTCCTACTCATAGCGTTGTAAAGTCCCCCATTCAGAATCTACAGCCTCAGTCAACAAGCCTAGAGTATCTGCCTTTTTCTGCACTCAACAATGCTAAGGCAAAAAATAAGACTGGCACTATAAGATGTCAATTTCAGTTGCAGCATTTGCTAATCTTGATTACCTAATAATGAGTTATTGTTTGGAATTCAAGCCTCCTGAGTGGTGCAGTGGTCTAAGGAACTGCATCGCAGCGCTAGCTGTGCCACTAGAGATCCTGGCTCGAATCCAGGCTCGGGAGACCCATGGGGCGGCGCATAACTGGCCCTGCGTCGTCCAGGGTAGGGGAGGGAATGGCCGGCAGGGATGTAGCTCAGTTGGTAGAGCATGGCGTTTGCAACGCCAGGGTTGTGGGTTCAATTCCCACGGGGGGCCAGTATGAAAAATAAAATAATGTATGCACTCACTAACTGTAAGTCGCTCTGGATAAGAGTGTCTGCTAAATGACTAAAATGTAAGATGATTTGATGATCAGCCCAGCTCCTTGGTCAGGCATATCGTCATGAAGAAAATATGTTTTAAAAACCTTTTCACCTGGTCTGTAGAAATGCTGTACATTCATTCATAAGGCCGTGAGAGAGACAGAAACATATTTCTAAATTGTAAAGCTGCAGGGGACATTGGTGTTGTTTGGACTAGAGGGGGTGCAGGGGAAAAAACTGCCTTTCATATAACTCTGAATAACCCCCATCATGCAACACTTCATGGACAACAACAAAGGAGCAGGGAGCTTCGTGCTATATAACTCGGCAGTGAGAGAACACACACAGAGGGGCTCAGAGGAGAGCTCTGCTGTATGAGCCTGGCGTATGGAGGAAATAAGGCAGATTTTACTCCAGTCCAGGCCCATTAAATGGCTAGGTGGAGCCCACACCTATCCTGTCCCTTTAGATCTTTAAATACAACAAGGATAGGGCCATAAACAAGACTTGGGTTGTTTTCAAACTGAGGAACAGCATTCGTTTTTAAAATGACAAAAGGTAAATAGGCTAGTAAAGCTAAAAACTGACTTCAGTTGGTTGAGTATGAATGCTAAACAAGAAAATTACACTAAATGTAGCTCAGTTGGTAGAGCATGGCACTTACAACGCCAGGGTTGTGGGTTCGTTTCCCACGGGGGGCCAGTATGAAAATGTATGCTCTGGATAAGAGCGTCTGCTAAATGACTAAAATGTAAATGTAAATAAATACCCTAAACATCAAAGTAAGCTATTAAGCCTTACATACAGTTGAATTCGGAAGTTTACATACACTTAGGTTGGAGCCATTAAAACTAGTTTTTCAACCACTCCACAAATTTCTTGTTAACAAACTATAGTTTTGGCAAGTCGGTTAGGACATCTACTTTGTGCATGACACAAGTAATTTTTGTAACAATTGTTTACAGACAGATTATTTCACTTATAATTCACTGTATCACAATTCCAGTGGGTCAGAAGTTTACATACACTAAAGTTGACTGTGCCTTTAAACAGCTTGGAAAATTCCAAAAAAGGATGTCATGGCTTTAGAAGCTTCTGATAGGCTAATTGACATCATTTGAGTCAATTGGAGGTGTACCTGTGGATGTATTTCAAGGCCTACCTTCAAACTCAGTGCCTCTTTGCTTGACATCATGGGAAAATCAAAAGAAATCAGCCAAAAAATTGTAGACCTCCACAAGTCTGGTTCATCCTTGGGAGCAATTTCCAAACGCCTGAAGGTACCACGGTCATCTGTACAAACAATAGTACGCAAGTATAAACACCATGGGACTACGCAGCTCCAAAATCGCCATAAAAAAAGGCAGTTTACAGTTTGCAAATGCATATGGGGACAAAGATCGTACTTTTTGGAGAAATGTCCACTGGTCTGATGAAACAAAAATAGAACTGTTTGGCCATTATGACCATCCTTATGTTTGGAGGAAAAAGGGGAAGGCTTGCAAGCCGAAGAACACCATCCCAACCGTGAAGCCCGGGGGTGGCAGCATCATTACATTTTACATTTTAGTCATTTAGTAGACGCTCTTATCCAGAGCGACTTACAGTTAGTGAGTGCATACATTTTTCATACTGGCCCCCCGTGGGAATCGAACCCACAACCCTGGCGTTGCAAACGCCATGCTCTACCAACTGAGCTACATCCCTGCCGGCCATTCCCTCCCCTACCCTGGACGACGCTGGGCCTATTGTGCGCCGCCCCATGCTGTGGGGGTGCTTTGCTGCAGGAGGGACTGGTGCACTTCACAAAATAGATGGAATCATGAGGAAGGAAAATTATGTGGATATATTGAAGCAACATCTCAAGACATCAGTCAGGAAGTTAAAGCTTGGTCGCAAATGGATCTTCCAAATGGACAATGACCCCAAGCATACTTCCAAAGTTGTGGCAAAATGGCTTAAGGACAACAAAGTCAAGGTATTGGAGCGGCCATCACAAAGCCCTGACCACAATCCTATAGAAAATGTGTGGGCAGAACTGAAAAAGCGTGTGCGAGCACGGAGGCCTACAAACCTGACTCAGTTACACCAGCTCTGTCAGGAGGAATTGGCCAAAATTCACCCAACTTATTGTGGAAGGCTACCCGAAACGTTTGACCCAAGTTAAACAATTTAAAGGCAGTGCTACCAAATATTAAATTGAGTGTATGTAAACTTCTGACCCACTGGGAATGTGATGAAAGAAATAAAAGCTGAAATACATCATTCTCGCTACTATTATTCTGACATTTCACATTCTTAAAATAAAGTGGTGATCCTAACTGACCTAAGACAGGGAATTTTTACTAGGATCAAATGTCAGGAATTGTGAATAGCTCTTATACAAAGCATGCCATGACTATGAAAATAATATATTCTGAATGAGGGGAGGATGGACAAAAATCCACTGCTTTTTTTTGTGGCTTTTAATCTTCAATAGCTTATATGAATTAATTAATTCTACATGGATATCTAAAACACACTCCATACTGAAATCAAACATATTTGGGTCAGTATCAATGCGTGATGTCATGTCCGTAAAACAGCCTGCACACGCATCTCTCCAAGCTGACAATGGGAGGTGTCACTACTGGCCTATGAGGACAATAATATTTTACCTAAACCTAAATAGGCTGGACCATCCCTTTAAGGTTTATTGTTATTGATAATTTTTTGGTGGAGTGAACTACACCTGCTGAAATTTTGCGTGAAAGGAGTGTAATAGGGGCGGTGCATTACAGAGATGAGCGGCTGTCAGTGCTGAGCGATTACCCATAATTATTCCCCCCCCCCCCTCGATTATTAAACAACTAATTGACCAACGTCGGTTCAATTACTTGAATTCCATTTAGTAGGCATGACAAATGTATTTTTAAGATTTCAGTTATCTAATCTAAATCAATAAATCAAAGCATGTTTTGGGGCTCATTCTGTAGTCATGGCACGCTTTGTGTAAAAGCTATTGAAGATTGAAAGCTGAAAAAATACTAATACAATTCTAATAAAATACAAAAAGCTGTGTATTTATGTCCATCCTCCCCCGATTCAGAATATACAGTATATTCTGAAAGTATTCAGACCCCTTCCCTTTTTCCACGTTTTGTTACGTTACAGCCTTATTCTAAACTTGATTAAATATATATACACTGCTCAAAAAAATAAAGGGAACACTAAAATAACACATCCTAGATCTGAATGAATGAAATAATCTTATTAAATACTTTTTTCTTTACATAGTTGAATGTGCTGACAACAAAATCACACAAAAATTATCAATGGAAATCAAATGTATCAACCCATGGAGGTCTGGATTTGGAGTCACCCTCAAAATTAAAGTGGTAAACCACACTACAGGCTTATCCAACTTTGATGTAATGTCCTTAAAACAAGTCAAAATTAGGCTCAGTAGTGTGTGTGGCCTCCACGTGCCTGTATGACCTCCCTACAACGCCTGGGCATGCTCCTGATGAGGTGGCGGATGGTCTCCTGAGGGATCTCCTCCCAGACCTGGACTAAAGCATCCGCCAACTCCTGGACAGGTTGTGGTGCAACGTGGCGTTGGTGGATGGAGCGAGACATGATGTCCCAGATGTGCTCGATTGGATTCAGATCTGGGGAACGGACGGGCCAGTCCATAGCATCAATGCCTTCCTCTTGCAGGAACTGCTGACACACTCCAGCCACATGAGGTCTAGCATTGTCTTGCATTAGGAGGAACCCAGGGCCAACCGCACCAGCATATGGTCTCACAAGGGGTCTGAGGATCTCATCTCGGTACCTAATGGCAGTCAGGCTACCTCTGGCGAGCACATGGAGGGCTGTGCGGCCCCCCAAAGAAATGCCACCCCACACCATGACTGACCCACCGCCAAACCGGTCATGCTGGAGGATGTTGCAGGCAGCAGAACATTCTCCACGGCGTCTCCAGACTCTGTCACGTCTGTCACGTGCTCAGCGTGAACCTGCTTTCATCTGTGAAGAGTACAGGGCGCCAGTGGCGAATTTGCCAATCTTGGTGTTCTCTGGCAAATGCCAAACGTCCTGCACGGTGTTGGGCTGTAAGCACAACCCCCACCTGTGGACGTCGGGCCCTCATACCACCCTCATGGAGCCTGTTTCTGACCGTTTGAGCAGACACATGCACATTTGTGGCCTGCTGGAGGTCATTTTGCAGGGCTCTGGCAGTGCTCCTCCTGCTCCTCCTTGCACAAAGGCGGAGGTAGCAGTCCAGCTGCTGGGTTGTTGCCCTCCTACGGCCTCCTCCACGTCTCCTGATGTACTGGTCTGTCTCCTGGTAGCGCCTCCATGCTCTGGACACTACGCTGACAGACACAGCAAACCTTCTTGCCACAGCTCGCATTGATGTGCCATCCTGGATGAGCTGCAGTACTTGAGCCACTTGTGTGGGTTGTAGACTCCGTCTCATGCTACCACTAGAATGAAAGCACCGCCAGCATTCAAAAGTGACCAAAACATCAGCCAGGAAGCATAGGAACTGAGAAGTGGTCTGTGGTCACAACCTGCAAAACCAGTCCTTTATTGGGTGTGTCTTGCTAATTGCCTATAATTTCCACCTGTTGTCTATTCCATTTGCACAACAGCATGTGAAATGTATTGTCAATCAGTGTTGCTTCCTAAGTGGACAGTTTGATTTCACAGAAGTGTGATTGACTTTGAGTTACATTGTGTTGTTTAAGTGTTCCCTTTATTTTTTTGAGCAGTATATATATATATATATATATATATATATATATATTTATATACATTTTTTTCCCCCATCAATTTACAAACAATTCCCCATAATGACAAAGTGAAAACAGGTTTTAAAGAAATGTTTGCAAATGTATTAAAAATAAAAGAACAGAAATACCCTATTTACATAAGTATTCAGACCCTTTGCTATGAGACTCAGAATTGAGCTCAGGTGCACCCTGTTTCCATTGATCATCCTTGAGATGTTTCTACAACTTGATTGGAGTCCACCTGTGGTAAATTCAATTGATTGGACATGATTTGGAAAGGCACACACCTGTTTATATAAGCTCCCACATTTGACAGTGCATGTCAGAGCAAAAACTAAGCCATGAGGTCGAAGGAATTGTCCGTAGAGCTCCGAGACAGGATTGTGTTGAGGCACAGATCTAGGGTACCACTTTTTTTTTGCAGCATTGAAGGTCCCCAAGAACACAGAGGCCTCCATCATTCTTAAATGGAAGAAGTTTGGAACCACCACCACTTATGGTAGAGTGACCAGACGGAAGCCACTCCTCAGTAAAAGGCACATGACAGCCTGCTTGGAGTTTGCCAAAAGACACCGAAAGACTCTCTGACCATGAGAAACAAGATTCTCTGGTCTGATGAAACCAAGATTGAAATCTTTAGCCTGAATGCCAAGTGCCACGTCTGGAGGAAACCTGACACCATCCCTACGGTGAAGCATGGTGGTGGCAGCAGCATCATGCTGTGGGGATGTTTTTTAGCGGCAAGGACTGGGAGACTAGTCAGGATCAAGGGAAAGATTAACGGAGCAAAGTACAGAGAGATTCTTGAAAAAAAACCTGCTCCAGAGCGCTCCTGACCTCAGACTGGGGCGAAGGTTCACCTTCCAACAGGACAATGACCCTAAACACACAGCCAAGACAATGCAGGAGTGGCTTCGGGACAAGCCTCTGAATGTCCTTGAGTGGCCCAGCCAGAGCCCGGACTTGAACCCGATCAAACATCTCTGTAGAGACTTGAAAATAGCTGTGCAGTGATGCTCCCCATCCAACCTTGACAGAGCTTGAGAGGATCTGCAGAGAAGATTGGGAGAAACTCCTCAAATACAGGTGTGCCAAGCTTGTAGCGTCATACCCAAGAAGACTCGAGGCTGTAATTGTTGCCAAAGGTGCTTCAACAAAGTACTGAGTAAAGGGTCTGAATACTTATGTAAATGTGATATTTCCGTTTTTTATTTTTTATAAATTTGCATGAATTCCTAAAAAACAGTTTTTGCTTTGTTATTATGGTGTATTGTGTGTAGATTGAGTGGGGGGGGAACAATTTAATCAATTTTAGAATAAGGCTGTAACATAGCAAAATGTGGAAAAAGTCAAGGGGTCTGAATACTTTCCGAATGCACTATATAAAACGAATTTTACCTCAGTTTGATGTGGTACATCTGACTGATTGCTCTCTGCACTCTCTCTCTCTCTGCATAGGAAAAATTGGTTTGAAAGAGTCAAGCAGGTCTCATATGGTTGTGTATTGAACACTGCCTACCTAACGTGTGTGTTTGTGCGTGTGTAAGAGGCTTAGATGAAAAGTAAATCTGCCTTGACTCATCCAGCCCAGCTGGGACAGGGACACACCCCCTACTCACAATCTGTCTGTGTAAAAGGGGTCAAAACGGGACCAACTGGCTCCAAGTGCTGCCGCCAAGAGACAAGATTATATATATGATCAGAGTTTATCAGATTATGTAACGACGACACGGCACTCACACACACAGCTAGGACCCACAGAACAAAGAGTGAGATGTCACTTGCAATATAGGTTAATGTGATGTTTTAGTTGTCGTTTGTCCATCAAAACAATATATCGTATAACAAAAAGCACTACGAAGATATGGTGTTCAAATGTGATAGTAGCTAAAATGTCAACAACTAAATTAACTAGCTTGAAATTCAGTGAAATGGCCATGTTGTAGCCAACAGCTAGCTAGGTAACGTTAACCAACGCTAACTAGCTATCTAGTTGCACGAAAACAGCCACTTGTTAGCTAGCCTAACGCTGAGATTTTGGACGTAACAATGCATTTACCCAGATTGCAATTAGCTAACTAGAATTTATTGTCCTACCCTTTGTCACCTAGCTAGCTGGTTTACAGCATAGTAACTAGCTAACTTATCTAGCGTTAGTTACGGTACGTCGGTAGCTTACCTTGCTAGTATAGCTCGTTTAAAAATTGAGCCGCCCAGAAGTGTGGATAAAAGCTCCAAAACATGACAGAAAACGAGCTTGCTATCTTCAGCAAGCAGAGTAGCAAATGGGTAACTACGTCCTTTAAGTAAAAACTATAAATTGCCGTATACGTTTTTGGCGATAAAACTACAGTGCGAATATTTAACAACAGGAAATTAAAACCATGTTGAGATCACTTCCTTTTTTGTTTGCGTTCCATATGCGCGTTGTTTTCTGTCACCGCCGTGGCTACTGTGGTTTGAAGTGTCGTCACGCCAACCAATTTTACTTTCATCTAGTTATGTTTCTGTCTTGACAAAAAACACACATATATATATATATATATATATATTCAACGATGCTGCAAGCTAAAATAATAAGTTCACTGTCGCTGTTGACCCCAAATCATATTGTGTAGGCCTACATTATAATGTCATTTCGCAAGTTACAATTTAAAAGGCAAGTTTGCTAAGAAATTAGCGATTCGCTATTGTCATGCCTCTGATGCTCGCCTCGCATGAAGCATTCATGCGTGGGAGACGTGGAGTGTGAGAAATGTTGCTGCAACCACCCACCTCTGACGGCTATCCTAAAACAACTAGAAGCATATTTAGAGCTTATAGAATGTGTTGTCTGTCAATATGTTTTTTCCAGGTGTAAATTTGATTTATGTCACATATTCTGCTTTTGACATTACTGTTCAGAGCAGTACTAACAAATCAGAGAAGTCAAAATAAAATCAGGACAACCTGCTCAACAAATACCCCATCTGACCACCCGGTGGCAGCCTTGCACAAAATAGAGATTTTAATCAGGTTTTCAAAGGGCAAAGAATGTCCAGAGACAGAGTACCCAGTGTCTACTGTCGAGATGGATTGTATGCTGCCCCTATAGATCATGCTCAGAAACCTATGGATCTTATGAAATATGGGGACAGAACAGCCCTCCTTTTCTGTACAGTGGAGGCATCTGGGGTGTGGTATTGGAGAGTCATACCTCTATTGATCAGATGATTCAGTGGCAGTGGTGAACTGAAATTCAGCTATTTCCACACAGTGGATATTTTTCATGATTACAATGATCTATGCCCCAAACAAAGTATATTGTCTGCTCATAACAAGCATAATGTAAATAAAGGAAACTTGTATGAGACACACAGGCTAGTAGTAATATAATACCAACCTGTGTAAGTAATGTGATACTGTAGTAATGTTATGGTTAGTGTACGTCTGTAAGTGTGTTTTACCTGTACAGTTCACCGTATTGAGGGCACTAGGAGAGTAGACAGAGGTTTTCAATGAAAGATAAAATGCAGGCTACACACATGACACTGGTTCAGGCACTGGACAGAAAACACACACTAGAGTGAACAATTGCTAAAGATTGGTGAAACCATTGAATCACTGTTTGGAGTATATCAAATCTGTGGACAAATTGTTCACCTTTTCAAATTCTAAGAGGGTTGTGGAGAGCTATAGATGGACTGTAGATTTTTACTAAGATGGGTCTAGAACTCACACAGAGTAGAAATAGCTGTTAGGCACAGATCTAGGATCAGTTGGGCTACCATCTCTCTCCAATCTAAACCTCAACCATTACAGGGGGAAATACTAACCTGTGAACTGAAGCATGAAGTCACCTGTGGCTGCAAACAACAGAGTGTGATGAGACTATATTTTATATATACATATATACATATACTGTATTTTACCATTCATAGACCAGTATCTGGTGATAACCCTTCTGCAATCTTCATGTGAAATCCAGGACAATCTGAAGAACACCCCCACAACATTAATGAAAAGATACCATAGACTACGTTCATTCAGCTTGCCTGACGATTTAAACTGAATTCTTCTGCTTGGTGCTCTATCATTCACTGCATACTTCACTCTGAGACTGCCATCGTTGAAGTCGTTTGAGGGGACGTCAAAATGAGGGGTGTTGTACAAAACAAAGTAATCAGCAATTGGATCGTCTCTAACCAATCAGAGTAAAGCCAATGACACATTTTCAAGATGCTGCTTTACCCACGTGTGTTCTGGCTCTGGCCCAACCCATTGGTTTCTGGGAGCAATCAGAACAGTTAGAATGTGTTTGCATTCTAGAAATGGTCAGGGAGTCAAATGCAGACTCATTGCAGAGAAGAAACGGTTTGTGGGCGCAGCGTTTGGCCGAAGCAATGAGTCTGGGTAGCCAGGCAATCATTCAGCACCATCTAGGGATGGTTTAGTGTTTTGCCATTACTCCACTCTCCTTTATTAAAGTGACAGGCTGTCAGATGCTGTACCAGTCATGCAGAGGTTAAGATTGCATCTCAATGGTTGAAAGAGGCTTATTCTACTAGTCTCCTTTCTTTCATCTGCTCTGAAATGAAAGAACTGGGCAATAGAATATACATTTTCAGAGGGCATCCACCATGTTGCTTGTTATCTATCTTATGCAGAAGAAGAAGAGGAGTGTCACACCCTGACATTGAGATCTCTAGTTGAGTTGGTCAGGGTGTGAAATCTAATTTATATATTTCTATGTTGGCCGGGTGTGGTTCCCAAACAGAGGCAGCTGTCGGTCGTTGTCTCTGATTGGGGATCATACTTAGGCAGCCATGTTGCCTACCTTAGTTGTGGGATCTTGTTTCTGTTGGGTTTGTTTGATGGGTAGCCTCTTGAACGTCACGGTGTGTTGGATTTTGTTATTTTGTCTGTGTTTATTAAAATAAACGACTATGTACGCATACAACGCTGCACCTTGGTCCGATCCTTTACACAACGAATGTGACAAGGAGACAAGGAGAGGAAGCCACTTCAAGTTGTTCCGATGTCATCTATGGCTCTCAATGGAATGTGTGCAACACCCTGACCCACAGCCACAGGTCCAATAATTGTGAATCTTTGTTCTAGAACTACAGGGCAATTCCATGGTAAGGAATTATGCTGAGACTCTTTTCACTTTAAAATGTATGCCAAACAAATCATTGATTTCAAAGTTTAACAAACCGTACATCTCTATGCACAACAATTTAAAATATGTATTTTTAACAAAAACACATTTACTTGAAGAACTGTGCAGATTCAAAGTTTGGTATCAGAATTACGGTAAAATCTCCCTCAGTTTTTTATCCCAACCACATAACATTTTCCAAAAACTCTTATATATTTGCTCTGAATTAAGATTCAAAGATGTAGAAAGAATGGGGTGTCAGCTATGACATGACACCTTGAGCTTGAAAAAATCTATTTTGGTTATTAAACTACAGTAAGTTAAGTGGATTTACACCCGGTAACATAATTATGGTGACGGAATTACGTCATGGGTCCCTGATTAGTACTACACAGAAATGCATAATTATGGATATGAATGGCATTCTCTTCATGGTGACGTATCCTAAATAAGTACACAAATGTAGAAATATGCAATATCCTCCTCTGCATATTTGGGTATTATTCTACACACTGGATATTAATGTAGGGAGCTCCGCCCCAAAAAACAAGACCACATTTACTGTACTGAACTATCCTCTACTTTTCTTTACTGTACTGTACTCTAATGTGCTGTCCAAACTTTGAAACATAGACATCTATGATTGGTTCAGATTTGGTCCTGGACATCTATGTTAGGGCCAAATCAAGGCCGGTCTGGACCAGACCAAAATCAACATCTGTGGAAGTTGAACTCAAGGACTGACCAAAGTTGTAATACTTTTCGAAGTCCATGGACGTCCGGTGTCGGTCGGTGCTCAGTGGGTGAGGATGCTGGTTATTGTAAATGGGAAGAGAGGGGGATCATGGGGAAGTGTAATTAAGAGCCGGGAGAGGTGACATTAACTTGAGAGCGAGAAGGGGGCAAAGAGAGAGAGGGAAAGAGAGGGAGGGGTTGTCCAGACTGTTTTCACACTTTGACCACCAGACCACAGAAAGAGAAAGAAAACAGTTATGAGCTGAACATAACTGTACTGTGTACCAGTGGAATGGAGGACAGTAACAGGTGACCCAGTACTGTGGTTTGTAACTACTATGCTTTTCCATTGTAGCCAATTCAATTGCAGTAATTCTGTTACAGATACACAACCAAAAGTACATGGACACCTGCTTGTCGAACATCTCATTCCAAAATCATGGGCATCAATATGGAGGTGGTCCCCCCTTTGCTGCTATAACAGCCTCCACTCTTCTGGGAAGGCTTTCCACTAGATGTTGGAACATTGCTGCAGGGACTTGCTTCCATTCAGCTACAAGAGCATTAGTGAGGTTGGGCACTGATGTTGGGCGATTAGGCCTGGCTCGCAGTCAGCGTTCCAATTAATCCCAAAGGTGTTTGATGGGGTTGAGGTCAGGGATCTATGCAGGCCAGTCAAGTTTTTCCACACCGATCTCAACAAACCATTTCTGTATGGACCTCGCTTTGTGCACGGGGGCATTGTCATGCTGAAACAGGAAAGGGCCTTCCCCAAACTTTTGCCACAAAGTTGGAAGCACAGAATCATCTAGAATATCATTGTATGCTGTAGCGTTAAGATTTCCCTTCATTGGAACTAAGGGGCCTAGCCCGAACCATGAAAAATAGCCCCAGACCATTATTCCTCCTCCACCAAACTTTACAGTTGGCACTATGCATTGGGGCAGGTGGTGTTCTCCTGGCATCCGCCAAACCCAGATTCGTCCGTCGGACTGCCAGATCGTGAAGCGTGATTCATCACTCCAGAGAACGCGTTTCCACTGCACCAGAGTCCAATGGCGGTGAGCTTTACACCACTTCAGCCAACGCTTGGCATTGCGCATGTTGATCTTATGCTTGTGTGCGGCTCTACAGCCATGGAAACCCATTTCATGAAGCTCCAGACGAACAGTTCTTGTGCTGACATTGCTTCCAGAGGCAGTTTGGAGTTCGGTAGTGAATGTTGCAACCAAGGACACGCGTTTCAGCACTCGGCGGTCCCATTCTGTGAGCTTGTGTGGCCTACCACTTCCCTGCTGAGCCGTTGTTGCTCCTAGACGTTTCCACTTCACAATAACAGCACTTACAGTTGACCGGGGCAGCTCTAGCAGGGCAGACATTTGAAAACGGACTTGTTGGAAAGGTGGCATCCTATGACGGTGCCATGTTGAAAGTCACTAAGCTCTTCAGTAAGGCCATTCTACTGCAAATGTTTGTCTATGGAGATTGCATAACTGTGTGCTCGATTTTATACACCTGTCAGCAACGGGTTTGGCTGAAATAACCGAATCCACTAATTTGAAGGGGTGTCCACATACTTTTGTATATACTGTATAGTGTAGATTAGATTTGGTAAGAGCATTACGAGTTTTAATCACTTAATAATTCATTGAAAACACTAACTGATTGGTAGGTATACCTTTACTTGTTAATTCTGTGAACTTTCATTATCGTCCCTCATGAGGAACAGAACATTTAAAATAATGTTTTTTAACCCTTATTTTACCAGGTAAGGAGAGGAATGAGCCAATCGGAAGCTGGGGATGATTAGGTGGCCATGATGGTATGAGGGCCAGATTGGGAATTTAGCCAGGACACCGAGGTTAACACCCCTACTCTTACGATAAGTGCCATGGGATCTTTAGTGACCACAGAGAGTCAGGGCACCAATTAACGTCCCATCCTACACAGGGCAATGCCTAATCACTGCCCTGGGGCATTGGGATAATTTTTTTAGACCAGAGGAAAAAGTGCCTCCTGCTGGCCCTCCAACACCACTTCCAGCAGCATCTGGTCTCCCATCCAGGACCAACCCTACTTAGCTTCAGAGGCAAGCTAGCTGTGGGATGCAGGGTGGTATGCTGCTGGCTTAAAGGACCATGCAGCCATTTTTATCTCAATATCAAATCATTTCTGGGTAAGAATTAAGTAAGTACCTTACTGTGATTGTTTTCGATTAAAATTGTAAAAACGAAACAAATAGCTTCTTAGCAGAGAGCCTTTTCTCAAGCAAGAATTTAGCTAAGGCTGTCTGGGAGTGGTCTGAATGGGAAGGGGAAAACTGAACATGTGCTGTTATTGGCAGAGAGCTTTGGAACTCTCTTTCTTATTAGTCTATTAAAGGGGAATTTCACCCTGGCTCTGCAATGGCATATAGTCATAACTATGTTAACAACATTACGTTTTTATCATAAACATCACAATTATCCAAACCACAAGCTAGAACTCGCACATTTTAATTTCACTGCTAGAATCGTGAAGTTTCGACTCCCTGTGTGTTTGTCTGCTCATAGTCCGGCAATCATAGTGAATGCTGATACCGCCTGCTAGGTAGAGGGGGCGTGGCCACAAACTGGAATAATAGCATTGTTTACTTTGAACGACCAACACAGGCTCCATTGAAAACTGGCTGCCAGTACTAGAGCGTGGGGCGGGTTGGATGAGGATGGGAAAAGGTGGCGAGTAGTGTGGACGAAATTGAGAAAAAGTTGGTGAAGCAAAAGCTGTGCTGGAATGCAAACAATATGGGTGTCAGTTCTGATGGTATGGAGCGGGAAGATGACGGTCAAGGACCGGAATGGTCGGTAGTGGAAAGACATAGGAAGAAGAGAGATCATGATACAGAAAGCAGTGGAGCATCTAGTAAAGAAAGCATAAAGAGGGCCAAGGTAGGAAGCAAGAGTAGTGATGTGTTGGAGTGGAAAGTGGTGATAGTGTTTGAGACCACAGGGCCTCACTTACACCCTATCTGACTAACTAATGCCGTAGAGAAAGACGTAGGTGAAGTGAAATTAGCTCGGTTCATTGGAAATGGTAGATTGTTCTCATCAACGGGGCTGTAGTAGAGCAGGTTGAGAGCTTCAAGTTCCTTGGTGTCCACATCACCAACAAACTATCATGGTCCAAACACACCAAGACAGTCGTGAAGAGGGCACGACAAAGCCTATTCCCCCTCAGGAGACTGAAAAGATTTGGCATGGGTCCTCAGATCCTCAAAAAGTTATACAGCTGCACCATCATGAGCATCCTGACTGGTTGCATCACCACCTGGTATGGCAACTGCTCGGCCTCCGACCGCAAGAGGGTAGTGCGTACGGCCCAGTACATCACTGGGGCCAAGCTTCCTGCCATCCAGGACCTCTATACCAGGCGGTGTCAAAGTCCCTAAAAATTGCCAAAGACTCCAGCCACCCTAGTCATAGACTGTTCTCTCTGCTAACGCACGGCAAGCGGTACCGGTGCACCAAGTCTAGGTCCAACAGGCTTCTTAACAGCTTCCAACCCCAAGCATTAAGACTCCTGAACAGCTAATCAAATGGCTACCCAGACTATTTGCATTGTTGTCCCCCCCCTTTTTACACTGCTGCTACCCTCTGTTTATTATCTATATATAGTCACTTTACCGCTACCCACATGTACATATTACCTCAATTACCCCGACTAACCTGTGCCCCCGCACATTGACTCTGTATCGGTACCCCCTGTATATAGCCTCGCTACTGTTATTTTACTGCTGCTCTTTAAGTGGTGGTGTCCCATCCTTTCAAGTTGTTGGTCTGAGGTAGGACTAAATAGATTTAAATAGTTGAGTAGGGTGGTATTATTTTATTATTATTATTTTATTTTTTGTGAGTGAAGTGTTAGATGGTAGGGTATTATATATTTTCAAGCAAAATATATGGGAGTTGTATTCCAGTCTAGTAGGTGGCGGTAATGCAACATTTATTGGATGCCAATAGCCGATAAACCTCATCGAAGAAGAACGACCACCACAGTAATCTCAGATCTTCTCTAGGCAATAGTTTTTTTTACGTTTTGTTTTTCTCTAATGTTTGTCATCATGCCCTTGTGGTGTTATGTGCCTGGCTGTGCTAATTACAAACAAGCGCGAAAATGTGTTACCTTTCAACTTAACTTACCAGAGATTCACCCCGATTCTGCTAGTGCCGGTTTGCGATACATTTTTACATTTTAGTCATTTAGCAGACGCTTTTATCCAGAGCAACTTACAGTTAGTGAGTGCATACATTATTTTATTTTTTTCATACTGGCCCCCCGTGGGAAATGAACCCACAACCCTGGCGTTGCAAACGCCATGCTCTACCAACTGAGCTACATCCCTGCCGGCCATTCCCTCCCCTACCCTGGACAACGCCGGGCCAATTGTGCGCCGCCCCATGGGTCTCCCGGTGGCGGCCGCCTACGACAAAGCCTGGATCTCTAGTGGCACAGCTAGCACTGCGATGCAGTGCCTTATACCACTGCGCCACTCGGGAGTCAATAGTGATAGTGAGAAGTTATGCGATACCATCGAATGTTTTCCTTCACGACAAAAGGGAAGATTCTCAATTAGAGGTAACCTAATAGCTAGCCTAGTTGGACTAGCTGGGTAAGTTATCTATCTAACGTTACAGTCCTGTATTGAACTCTGAAAACCATCAGTTAAATCATAAGTTAGCTTTCTTTTGGTATACACACTGTCAATCAATTTCCCTTATGCCATGGTAGTCACTGCTAGACTGGTATTATAGCAACATTCAGCAGAGTAACGTTAAACTGACGTCGACAGGTCATCTAGCTAATGTTACTCATATTTGCTATCTCAATTTGGTAGACATCTATTCCACCCTTGTCTGGAAAACCCTCCGTTACTAAAAATAGAATTGTCGATATAGCTAACTCACACTGTGTTGTTGGTAGCAATGATGTGTATAAATCGTCTATAGTTGGTTCTCAGCCAGTGTTAGCTGGCTAGCAATCTTGCTGCCAATTTAGTGACGCTAGTTAGCTAACAGCAAGCTGACAATATTGAAATGCAATGTTAGGTATGCTTAGCTACCCAGTCTTATATAGATCAATACAATTATTGGGGTGGTTAAGTTGTGTATTGTTCTGTATTTTGTTGTAGGTGGTACAGCAGCTGATTCCACCAACATGCACTTCCAACCCCTAGCTCTGCACAAGGTGAAAAATATACACAAGATATTTACAAGCTGATGGCTAAGATAGCTCAATTTACACTAATCATGGTATAAACATGAATTGGTTAGTGTTTGTATGGTTCGTGTTATGGGGTTACAGGTGGTTAGAAGTAGCCTGAGGACCACAGAGTACCTTCCAGACCATGTAATCAATGTAGTCTACCCTTCTCTTTTTACCTTTTTCTTTTTGTAAAACTCAGGTTATCTGTAGTCATTCCACGGTGCCTTGCTGAAAAATACCCCAAAGCGTAGACATTTTGGGTACACAAGCATGAGGGAGCGGACACACCTTGCGGTTATGGAGCACAACAAGACTGTGGGACAGAAACCAGCAAGGGACACTGAAAGGTATAAAATCAAGACTACAACACTAATGACACAACGACCTCATTCTTCTCTCTGCAGATTCTCAAAACACAATACAAAGACATGTCTACAAAAATCCCCTGCAAATGGCTACTATTGTCAAGAATGATCTGTCAAAGTCATTGGGCTGGGGGAGGTTTACAGACAGGACATTGAGATGAGGAAGGGGTTTTTGGTTGTGCAGGGTTGTGCTTAGACAGTAAATGTATTGTTGTGTATGAGAGCGATTGAGGTGCCATTTCTCCTCAATCTCCCTCATACACAACAATTCATACTGTGTAAGAACTGCCTTCATAAGACTTTTCACACCTTCTTTAGCCCACACAGCCCATTCACTTTGTTGACTGATCTTTCGTCTCAAAAGCCGCTACCAATTTCCCCTCATTGTCCCTAAACAATACTCAAGCCCCCTCAACCTCTGGACCTCGAAGCCAGTTCCACTGCATTTTTTCATTGTTCCCCTCTATTCAGGCACTGATTTAGACCTGGGACACCAGGTGTGTGGAATGAATGATCAGGTAGAACAGATAACCAGCAGGCTCCGGGCCTCGTAGGGTTAGATTTGAGTACCCCTGCTCTAGTCGGTCCCATTCGGTTGATACCTTTACCAACAAAGGTGTGTTAACCTATGTCCCTTCCACAAAAAGTGTAAAATGCTAACACCACAACAATGCCTTTCCAGGAGACGTGCAGTACCAGCAAATCTTCTGCAAGAGGACCAAACAGTTGGTGTTTAAGAAGCCCTACACCACATTCGGCAGAGTCTTATCCTGCTGGCCGTTCACTGCAGACAGAAGCCCATCGCCATAAGCACAAAGAGTCTCAACTTCCCCAACCCACCATGCCGAACACAATTGCCAGTGTACCGGAACCGGTTAAAGAACTAAGGCCGCGTTTACACAGGAAGCCCAATTCTGATACTTTTGACCGATCAGTTCTGGAAGTTTTTATTTAACCAGGAAAAGCCCATTGAGACCTAGAGTCTCTTTTTCATAAGAGACCTGGTCAAGAAGGCAGCAACAATCAATACATTAGAATAAAAAAATACAACAATACAATACAACATGATCCAGCCTAAAAAAGCATTTACACTCCTCTGTAACAGTCTCCCATCAAAATTTGTAATTAATTCAGTGGCACTAACATATCTAGATGAGGCATGGATCGTAGACTATTCCATGCCTCTGGTGCACAAGAGGAGACGGCAGTCTTGCCTAATACTGTAAATGTCCTGGGGACTATTAAGACCAATTAGTGGAAAAAATATCAGAATTTGGCTGCCTGTGTAAATGCAGCCAGTGTGGCTTAGCATAAGACCATGTAGAACACACAGGAGGCTGCTGACGGGAACGGAGCGAATGGAATGGCATCAAACACATGGAAACCATGTGTTTGATGTATTTGATACCATTTCACTAATTCCGCTCCAGCCATTACCACGAGTCCGTCCTCCCCAATTAAAGTGCCACCAACCTCCTGTTGTAGATTTTAGAACACAATAAAATAAATATGGATATTTTCTATCAATCTTTAAAATGTGTCTGCCCTTATGGATTCACAGAATATATTTATATAAGCTGTACAGGGTTCTGTAGCATCAAACAGATGCTAGACATTCAGATGTTTGTTTATCAAATTCTAAAATACAGGGAAGTGTACATTATTTAATGCTAACTCAAGAGAACTGGGTATTCAACAATAATGTTATATGGCAAAAGTAGGATGCAAAAAAGGTATACTGAACAAAAATATAAATGTAACATGCAACAATTTCAAAGAGTTTACTGAGTTACAGTTCATATGAGGAAATCAGTCAATTAGGCCCTAATATATGGATTTCACATGACTGGGAATACAGATGCATCTGTTGGTCACAGATACCTTTAAAAAATGGGCTTCACAATGGGCCTCAGGATCTCATCACGGTATTTATGTGCATTCAAATTGCCATCGATAAAATGCAATTGTGTTCATTGTCTGTAGCTTATGCCTGTCCATACCATATTGCCACCGCCACCATGGGGCACTCTTTCCACAACGTTGACATCAGCAAACCGTTCGCCCACACGACGCCATACACGTGGTCTGCGGTTATGAGGCTGGTTGGACATACTGCCAAATTCTCTAAAACGATGTTGGAGGCGGCTTATGGTAGAGAAATGAACATTACATTCTCTGGCAACAGCTCTGGTGGACATTCCTGCAGTCAGCATGCCAATTGCACGCTCCCTCAAAACTTGAGACATCTATGGCATTGTGTTGTATGACAAAACTGTACATTTTAGAGTGGCCTTTTATTGTCCCCAGCAAAAGGGGCATCTGTGTAATGATCATGCTGTTTATTCTGCTTCTTGATATGCCACACCTGTCAGGTGGATATATTATCATGGCAAAGGAGAAATGGTCACTAACAGTAATGTAAACCAACTTGTGCACCAAATTTGAGAGAAATTAGCTTTTTGTGCATATTGAACATTTCCGGGATCTTTTATTTCAGCTCATGAAACATGGGACCAACACTTTACATGTTGCGTTTATATTTTTGTTTAGTGTAGTTAATTGTGTCCGATTGTCTCAGGTGTAGAGACACACAAGTGCAGAGAACTGTAGCTACTGATTGTTACACCAGATAATTTGATTTACCCAAAGATTTTTGCTGACATCTTGTCTATTTTAAGTCTTCTCTCATTGATCGAGACAGGTGGGTGTCCACCCCAAAGTGCTGCATGTCATGATGACAGAGACCTGTCTCGATCAATGAGTGAGAAGACTTGAAATAGACACAATGGCGGCACACATATTGTTGGATGACTTTATGGAGAAAAAAAGGTATGCAATACTTGTTATTTACATCTGTTTGGAATCCTTTCTTGTGTCATGACTAATTCTGTGAGATTGAAATTCAACCATGGTCATAATCATAACCAATGTCAACACTAGCTAGCTAGTCAAATTAGTTACAGTTGCTGAAGTTAGACATGTTTGCAAACAAGCTACAAATGCTACAATGCTACAAATGCATGAATTTTGCAGTTCGTTCCAGTCATTGGCAGCAGAGAACTGGAAGGAATGGCGGCCAAAGGAGGTGTTGGCTTTGGGGATGACCAGTGAGATATACCTGCTGGAGCGCATACTACGGGTGGGTGTTGCTACGGTGACCAATGAGCTAAGATAAGGCAGGGATTTCCCTAGCAGTGATATATAGATGACCTGAAGCCAGTGAGTTTGGTGACGAATATGTAGTGAGGACCAGCCTCTGTTCGCGGACAGGTCACTGGTGGGTAGTATATGGGGCTTTGGTGACAAAACGGATGGCACTGTGATAGACTACATCCAATTTGCTGAATAGAGTGTTGGAGGCTATTTTGTAAATGACATCGCCAAAGTCAAGGATCGGTAGGATAGTCAGTTTAACGAGGGCATGTTTGGCAGCATGAGTGAAGGAGGCTTTGTTTGCGAAATAAGAAGCCGATTCTAGATTTAACTTTGGATTGGAGATGCTTAATGTGAGTCTGGAAGGATAGTTTACAGTCTAACCAGACACCTAGGTATTTGTAGTTGTCCACATACTCTAGGTCAGACCCGCCGAGAGTAGTGATTCTAGTCGGGTGGGCGGGTGCCAGCAGCGTTCGATTGAAGAGCATGCCTTTAGTGTTGTATGGCATTGAAGCTCGTTTGGAGGTTTGTTAACACAGTGTCCAATGAAGGGCCAGATTTATAAAAAATGGTGTCGTCTGCGTAGAGGTGGATCTGAGAGTCACCAGCAGCAAGAGCGACATCATTGATATACACAGAGAATAGAGTCGGCCTGAGAATTGAACCCTGTGGCACCCCCATAGAGACTGCCATAGGTCCAGACAACAGGCCCTCCGATTTGACACATTGAACAGTACTGTCTATTATCGATCGCGGTTATAATATCGTTTAGGACCTTGAGCGTGGCTGAGGTGCACCCATGACCAGCTCGGAAACTGGATTGCATAGCGGCGAAGGTACGGTGGGATTCGAAATGGTCGGTGATCTGTTTGTTAACTTGGCTTTCAAAAACTTTCGAAAGGCAGGGCAGGATGGATATAGGTCTGTAACAGTTTGGATCTAGAGTGTCACCCCATTTGAAGAGGGGGATGACCGCGGCAGCTTTCCAATCTCTGGGGATCTCAGACGTTACGAAAGAGAGGTTGAACAGGCTAGTAATAGGGGTTGCGACAATTTCGGCTGCTAATTTTAGAAAGAAAGGGTCCAGATTGTCTAGCCCAGATGATTTGTAGGGGTCCAGATTTTTCAGCTCTTTCAGAACATCAGCTGTCTGAATTTGTGTGAAGGAGAAGCGGTGGGGGCATGGGCAAGTTGCAGCGGAGGGTGCAGAGCTGGTGGCCGGGGTAGTGGTAGCCAGGTGGAAAGCATGGCCAGCCGTAGCGACATGCTTGTTGAAATTCTCGATTATTGTAGATTTATCGGTGGTGATAGTGTTTCCTAGCCTCAGTGCAGTGGACAGCTGGGAGGAGGTGCTCTTATTCTCCATGGACTTTATAGTGTCCCAAACCTTTTTGGAATTAGTGCTACAGGATGCACATTTCTGTTAGGAAAGCAAAGGCTAGCTTTTTCAAACTGCTTGTGTATATTGGTTCCTAACTTCCCTGAAAAGTTGCATATCGCGGGGGCTATTCGATGCTAATGCAGTACGCCACAGGATGTTTTTGTGCTGGTCAAGGGCAGTCAAGTCTGAGGAGAACCAGGGGCTATATCTGTTCTTAGTTCTGAATTTTTTGAATGGGGCATGCTTATTTAAGATTGAGAGGAAAGCACTTTTAAAGAACAACCAGGTATCCTCTACTGACGGAATGAGATCGATATCCGTCCAGGATACCTGGGCCAGGTCAATTAGGAAGGCCTGCTCGCTAAAGTGTTTTAGGGAGCGTTTGACAGTGACGAGGGGTGGTCGTTTGACCGCGGACCCGTTACAGACGCAGGCAATAAGGCAGCGGAGGTGTATTTAGAGGGTAAATTAGTCAGGATCATATCTATGAGGGTGCCCATGTTTACGGATTTAGGGTTGTACCTGGTAGGTTCCTTGATAATTTGTGTGAGATTGAGGGCATCTAGTTTGGATTGTAGGATGGCCGGGGTGTTAAGCATATCCCAGTTTAGGTCACCAAGCAGTACGAACTCTGAGGATAGATGAGGGGCAATCAATTCACATATGGTGTCCAGGGCACAGCTGGGGGCTGAGGGGGGTCTGTAGCAAGCGGCAACAGTGAGAGACTTATTTCTGGAAAGGTGGATTTTTAGAAGTAGGAGCTCATGTTTGGGCACAGACCTGGATAGTATGATACAGCTCTGCAGGCTATCTCTACAGTAGATTGCAACTCCACCCCCTTTGGCAGTTCTATCTAGATGGAAAATATTGTAGTTGGGGATGGACATTTCTGAATTTTTGGTGGCCTTCCTAAACCAGGATTCAGACACTGCTAGAACATCAGGGTTGACGGAGTGTGCTAACGCAGTGAATAACTAAAACTTAGGAAGGAAGCTTCTGATGTTAACATGCAAAAACCCAAGGCTTTTACGGTTACAGAAGTCAACAAATGATAGCGCCTGGGGAGTAGGAGTGATACTGGGGGCTGCAGGTCCTGGGTTAACCTCTACATCACCAGAGGAACAGAGGAGGACTAGAATAAGGATACGGCTAAAGGCTTTAAGAACTGGTCTTCTAGTGCGTTGGGTACAGAGAATGAAAGGTGCAGATTTCCGGGCATTGTAGAATAGATTCAGGGCATTATGTACAGACAAGGATATGAGTACAGTGGAGGTAAACCTAAGCGTTGGGTAACAATGAAAGAGAGAGCATCACTGGAGGCACCGATTGAGCCGGTCTCCACGTGTATGGGGGGTGGAACAAAGGAGCTATTTGAGGCAGTTTGAGAGGGACGTGGGGCTCTACAGTGAAATTGTATAATAAGAACTAACTGGAACAGCAATAGGCAAGGCATATTGACATGGGAGAGAGGCATAAAGCAATCACAGGTGTTATTCGAGAGAGCTAAGACAACAACTGTTAATGGCAGGGTACCGTGTAAAGGCACAGTCCAGCAGGCATCAGCTGTGCAGCTGAGTGATCATAAGTGAACAGCAATGTGAGTCCGAGAGCAGTTCGAATTGGTGCTACAGCACAGGCGATCAGGAAGCACGGCTGTTGAATTGCGTGTGCTAGCGGGCCGGGGCTAGCAGATGGATCTTCGTGGTCGTCGCAACGGGAAGCCTGTTGAAACCACAGACGATTACGTCGGCAGACCAGTCGTGATGGATCGGCAGGGCTCCGTGTCGACACTAGGAGGTCCCGTCCGGTTGACAGAGAGGTAGATAGCCGGGAGATGGGCCTGACTCGAGGCTAGCTCAAGGCTGATTAACCAACCACAACATCCATTCGGTTGCAGCTAGCTAGTTGCGATGATCTGGTGTTAAAGGTTCAGTGATTCCGGCAGAAAATCTGATATGTTCTAGGTCGATAACGAGCTGTGCAGACTGGCCGATAATAGTCCAGGCTAGAGCTGGCTGGTAGGTAGTGCAGGCCACGGACAATGATGAAAAAAACAGCTAACGGTGGCTAATAGCAAGTAGCTAGTTAGCTGGCTACTCCCGTCCGGTAGACAGAGAGGTAGATAGCCGGGATATGGGCCTGGCTCGAGGCTAGCTCAAAGCTAACTGGTGCTTGCTTCGGGGGCAGTGGTGATTAGCCAACAGCAACATCCATTCGGTTGTGGCTAGCTGGTTGCGATCCGGTGTTAAGGTTCAGTTATTCCGGCAGAAAATCTGATGTTCTGGGTGAAAACCGCTAACGGTGGCTAATAGCAAGTAGCTAGTTAGCTGGCTAGCTAGTTTCAACTGGAGATTCTAGATAAAGGGTAAGTAAATAATAGAATCCATTCCACATTGAGTGAGGCGGGTTGCAGGAAATTATATTTAGTAGAAGGATGAAAAGTGTGATAGGGGAAATATATACAACAAAAAAGAAAAAACTGGCTATTTACACGGACACACAACAGAGTACACGACTGCACTGCTACGCCATCTTGGATATTCATGTCATGAATATGCATAGCCATCTCAAGACAACTCTGATATAAAGTGCTTTTTCACAAAGTTGCTGTGATATCACGTGCAGGGGCACAACTTTCACTGGGGATGAGGGGGACATGACCCCACCACATTCTGAAATTGCATTTTGTCCCACCCCCAGGTTTATCATAGCACTGTGATCCAAAAAACTGCATCTGTGTGCTTTAGGACCACGCAGACGCCTCAGAGAGCTCGGGTAGGCTGTTTGTCGGTATCAGCCGGCTGGATTTAGGACAGCGCGGACACCACAGAGCGTGCGAACTGAGGCAGCTATTGTCTGTATGTGTTGTGCTTTTTCTCAGAGTTGTAAAAGCAAGCAGAGCAAAAACTAGCTACTCTTTATTTGACTGATGTAGCTGGCAAGATAACTGCTGTTTATCTAATGTGTTACATGTTTCATTCCCTCTCGACTGAAGTTCTGTCTGAAGTGAATGAACTAGCTTGCTAGCTAGTAGCTACCACAGCCAGTTCAGCTCTAGCCTCTAGCTATCTGTCAGGTAGCAGTATCTAGTGTGTATGGAAATGTTTTGTAGCCTTGGTTTTGTCCTGTTTCAACAGAAGTAAATCAACTTAGCTAGTTTTAGCCAGTTGATGTACCATTAGAGCTAGCCAAAAGTTGGCTAACGTTAGCTAGCTAGCTCACTAACTTTAGCTATTATTTTTGCCTCAATCACACTAGACCAGAATCAAACGATGAAACCAGCGGCCAAACGATTGAAGACCGATAGTCTGATGTTTTTTGACAGAGAAATGTGAGTTTTTATTAGAGTCAGTAAAGCAATGTAACGTTATTGATCTGCCAGTTTCCCTAGCTAATTCTCTACTTTTCACACTGACACGGTAGGTATAAACAGCTGTACAGGCTTCACTGTCATGGTGCACAGTCAGTACAGAACACTATGCTCATCATGTCTAAGCAGGATCAGATGGTGACAGGTGCCCAACCAGGGTCAGACAGCCAGGGAAGACCAGTCTACGCAGCTCAGGTGAATTTTGCAGTGTATTATAACAACCAGTGAATGGATACAAAGTTCCATCTTGAGTTGATGGGTAGGCTACAGTCTGGGATCTGGGAATAATTTCATTTCAATTATTGAAGCATTATATTGTAATGACCCAGCTGGGTCATAAAGTAAAAGAGAGACGGGCACCAGGTTTACAGGCAGAACACAGGTTTATTCCTGAATGGGCTATTGTTCAGGCCACAGCCCACGCCGCTAAACCTCGAACATACACAAATATAACATGTCAAATCAAGGGTCCCGAACAGAAGAGAGAGAGATGAGACCGTAACCCCTATTTAAGCATTCCAAAACCCCGCGGGATTACCCATCATACCCCCCCAACCTTTCCATCTGTCCTGGCATATTTAACCCCTGCTAGCACCCATGAGAACGATAACACACCCATGAACACAGAACACAATACAGGGTCGTTACAATATTATCCAATAATATAATCAATGTATAAATGTACACCAAGGTAATTCTTTGTCATGCCTCATCTGAGCAGGATCAGATGGTGA
Source organism: Coregonus lavaretus (assembly GCF_964263955.1). Taxonomy (NCBI): domain Eukaryota; kingdom Metazoa; phylum Chordata; class Actinopteri; order Salmoniformes; family Salmonidae; genus Coregonus; species Coregonus lavaretus. Next base: position 28,256,772 of record NC_139995.1, read on the forward strand.
CAGGGGTCTCAGCAGGGTCAGGCAACCAGGGAAGACCAGTCTGTGATGGAGCTGAGGTGAACTTTTGCAGGTGCAACACTATTCTCTCTGTGCAGCAAACACTGGATAAGCCAGAAGCTTCAAAGATTGAAACTATTTTAAGGCAGTCTGACAAAAGTTGATTTCCAAACTGTATCAAGGGTTGATAGGCTTTTCCCAATGACACAAAACATGTAAAACAAAAATGTGAGGAAGACCTGGGAGACTATTGATGATCAAATCAAATGTTATTGGGGGGGGGTCGGGTCGGGTCTGGGTAGCCATTTGATTAGATGTTCAGGAGTCTTATGGCTTGGTGGTAGGAGCTGTTTAGAAGCCTCTTGGACCTAGATTTGGCGCTCCAGTACCGCTTGCCATGCGGTAGCAGAGAGAACAGTCTATGACTAGGTTGGCTGGAGTCTTTGACAATTTTTAGGTCCTTGCTCTGACACCGCCTGGTATAGAGGTCCTGGATGGCAGGAAGCTTGGCTCCAGTGATGTACTGGGCCGTACGCACTACCCTCTGAATGGATACAGATATGTTTGAATGCCCAATCATGTTCATAAAATCTCCGACATAAATTAGTGCAGTTTAAGACCATCCATAGAGCGTACTATTTGCCTGTGAAACTGAATATCATGGACTCAGAAATGTAATTCCTCTGCTGAATGCGTAAAACACAACAGGGGACATATTTGCATATGTTATGTATGCTCTTGTGAAGGCTGGCTGAATTCTGGCGAAGAGTATGTTCTTTTATCGCAGCATGCCTACAGGTTTTCCCTTCTCCCTATTTGTGTTTGCTTGGAAATGTTGATACTGGAGACTTATCAGAAGAAACTGTGTAACCTAGCATTTATAGCGGCTAAGAAATGCATTGCCATTAATTGGAAGGTTGGTTATCCTCCAATGTCACAATGGATAGCAGAAATGTCAAGTTATGTATCACTAGATTTGATTTATTACAAGATTAAAGGTATACTGTGCAACTTTCATAAGGTCTGGATCACAGGCGGTTGGTGACACCTTAATTGGGGAGGACGGGCTCATGGTAATGGCTGGAGTGGAATAGGTGGAATGGTATCAAATACATGGTTTCCATGTGTTTGATGCCATTCCATTTACTCCATTACAGCCATTATGAGCCGTCCTCCCCTCAGCAGCATCCACTGGTCTGGATGCCTTATATAGAATACTGTACAACAAAAAGAGTCTGTTTTGAAAACACGCCCACGCCAGGGGAGATGCCTATTTAGGCAATCCCTAGCTGCTGGGCTGCTCGGTCATGGCCTTGGGGGTCTGCCATTTGTTGTCACTCTGGCCTTGGCCTAATACACCTGAATCCAATAATGAATGTTTCACTAAGATCCTAAAGCTGAGTGGGGTGTGCTGAGTTGGGGCGCTGCAGTGCGGTGGACCCCTAGGGGCAGGATGGGGCAATCCAGCTATTTTGTGTGCAAGTAAAAAGAGCTCAACAGTACTATTAGGCCTATATGATTTACAGTGCCCTCTGTAATTATTGGGACAGTGAAGCATTTTTTATTATTTTGGCTCTATACTCCAAGTTTGGATTTGAAATCAAACAATGACAATGAAGTTGAAGTGCAGACTGTCAGCTTTAATTTGAGGGGGTATTTTTATCAATATCGGGTGAACCGTTTTAGAGATTAGAACACTTTTTGTACATAGTTCCCCCATTTTAGGAGATTAAACGTTTTGGGACAAATTCACTTGCATGTGTATTTAAAGTAGTAAAAAGTTAAATATTTGGTCCCACATTCATAGCACGCAATGATTACATCTAGTTTGAGACTCTACAAATTTGTTGGATGCATTTGCTGTTTGTTTTGGTTGTGTTTCAGATTATTTTGTGCCCAATAGAAAATAATGGTAAATAATGTATTGTGTCATTTTGTAGTCACGTTTATTGTAAATAAAAATGTTTCTAAACACTTCTACATAAATGTGGATGCTACCATGATTACGGATAATCCTGACTGAATCGTGAATGATAATCAGTGAGAAAGTTAGACACACAAATATCATACCCCCAAGACATGTTAACCTCTAACCATTACAATAACAGGGGAGGTTAGCATTTTTTTATGGGGTATGATATTTGTGCGTCTATAACTTTCTCACTCAACATTATTCATGATTAATTCAGGATTGTCTATACAGTGCCTTTAGAAAGTATTCAGACTCTAAAATGGATTAAATTGTTTTTTCCCCCTCATCAATCTACACACAATACACCATAATGACAACGCAAAAACAGGTTTGTAGAAAATTTTGCAAATTTATAAAAACAAAAATATATATATCACATTTACATAAGTATTCAGACCCTTTACTCAGTACTTTGTTGAAGCGCCTTTGGCAGCGATTACAGCATCGAGTCTTCTTGGCTATGACGCTACAAGCTTGGAACATCTGTATTTGGGGAGTTTCTCCCATTCTTCTCTGCAGATCCTCTCAAGCACTGTCAGGATGGATGGGGAGCGTTGCTGCACAGCTATTTTCAGGTCTCTCCAGAGATGTTCGATCGGATTCAAGTCCGGGCTCTGGCTGGGCCACTCAAGGACATCCAGAGACTTGTCCCAAAGCCACTCCTGTGTTGTCTTAGCTGTGTGCTTAGGGTTGTTGTCCTGTTGGAAGGTGAACCTTTGCCCCAGTCTGAGGTCCTGAGCGCTCAGGAGCAGGTTTTCATCAAGGATCTCTCAGTACTTTTCTCCGTTCATCTTTTCCTCGATGCTGACTAGTCTCCCAGACCCTGCCGCTCAAAAACATCCCCACATTAAGATGCTGCCACCACCATGCTTCACCATAGGGATGGTGCCAGGTTTCCTCCAGATGTGACGCTTGGCATTCAGGCCAAAGAGAGCTGTCATGTGCCTTTTACTGAGGAGTGGCTTCCGTCTGGCCCCTTTACCATAAAGGCCTGATTGGTGGAGTGCTGCAGAGATGGTTGTCCTTCTGGGAGGTTCTCCCATCTCCACAGAGGAACTCTAGAGCTCTGTCAGAGTGACCATTGGGTTCTTGGTCACCTCCCTGACCAAGGCCCTTTTCCCCCGATTACTCAGTTTGACCGGGCGGCCAGCTCTAGGAAGAGTCTTGGTGGTTCCAAACTTCTTCCATTCGATGCCTCGACATAATCCTGTCTCGGAGAGCTACAGACAATTATTTCGACCTCATGGCTTGGTTTTTGCTCTGACATGCACTGTCAATTGTGGGACCTTATATAGAGTGGTGTGTGCCTTTCCAAATCAAGTCCAATCAATTGAATTTACCACAGGTGGACTCCAAGTTGTAGAAACATCTCAAGGATGATCAATGGAAACAGGATGCACCTGAGCTCAATTTCGATAGCAAAGGGTCTGAATACTTATGTAAATAGGGTATTTCTGTTTTTTATTTTTTATAAATCAGGAAAAATGTCTAAACCTTTTCGCTTTGTCATTATGGGGTATTGTGTGTAGATTGCTGAGGATTGTTTTTTAAAATCCATTTTAGAATAAGGCTGTAACAAAATGTGGAAAAGGTCAAGGGGTCTGAATACTTTCCAAAGGCACTGTAATCATGGTAGCATCCACATTCATGTAGAAGTGTTTCGAAACATATTATATTCTTTACAATAGAAATGACCCCAAAAAGGTCATATTAGATTGTGTAGAAATGCAGGAAATTAACTTTAGATGCCCAAGAAAAGTCTGAGGGAGGACCACCAAACCCCCCGCCAGGTTATGTCCCCCCCCCCACTTTTAAAACCAAAGTTGCGCCTCTGGTCACGTGTCCTACTTATATCAGTACACTTGTAACAACCTAAGCATTACGAAACTTCTATTTGAGCAAATAAGCCATTCAATTTCTTGTTGACCAAATTCGACACTCTTATTGACCACCATACAAAAACTCCTCGCTTGGTTAGCAAAAGAAACGAAACAACGGCACCTGCTAGAGAAGACAGACTTTTGGCCAAGTTGGGACTCTCGCTTTGCCTCTTCCTCTCTGACCCCCTTTGAATCAGCTATTGTTTTCTTGAAGTAGAAAAGCATGCTAACATTTAAAAATGATATGCTACTTGTCCTTATATCCCAAAAGAATATTGCACAACTAGCTACATTTGTTTTGATATCTTTATGCTGTACATTTATTTTGGGATTCCACCCTCTAAACATAATTTAGCTAATGACATGCGGTTGGAGGAGTCTCTCATTTCATACAAGCACATTTTCGCCCACTTTCCATCTCCTCATCAACTCTCCTCAACTTTCTTTGACCTATTCCCAAAAAGGCCAGAGAGGATGGAGAGAGGACGCAGGAGTTGAGCAAATCCAATTGAGAAAAGCCCTAGGGTGAGGGATGGAGGCTTACAGCTACCCAGTCGTCTCAGGTTTGTAAAGGGGAGTGAAAAAGGGCAGGGGATGCTATAAAATAAAAAAATTAAATGCAACCCAGACTTTAAGACATTCCCTCAGTCCCAGAACAACTCAGCTCCACACAGAGCCAGACATTCCAGTCTTACAGGCAGGCTGGCTTCTGAGGAGCACAGGGAGAATTCCTCTCTCTAGCATTCCTTCACCCTGTAACAGCGAAATCAATGTTAGAAATATGCCATCATTCGCAGTAATGGAGCCTACGGCATTCTCTTCCCAGGCAGAGACTTGTAGGAACGGCCTACCGCTGTGGTTGCGGTGCCACCACTTACCCACTACCACAATCCTCACCGTTGTTTGGCAAAAAGAAAAAGAAACAATTTTACAATCTTTGGATCTTTCCCATGAACGCATGGATCATTTTGTGTCTTGAAATCCACAAAACATAAGCCATGATGACTCAAATAACGACGAGGATGCTTCAATTTTCTTATCCTTTATTCTCATACATAGGAAAATAGCTTTTCTGGTATTTGAAAAAATAGAACCTGTATTTCAGCAGACATACAGTACAGTTGAGTGTGTGTGTATACTTCGGATGATATAGTTATTGGGAGAGAGAAACCCATAGTTAAAGGTAAGGCAGGAAGGGGAACACACAACAGGACTGAATCAGAGGGACTAGACCAGCCATGGACACACAGCTGGGTCAGACTTCTGAGTGGGATTGTGTGGTCGTGATCTATTCGAACTAGTCATGCTCAAAGAACAACAAACTGTTTAAGAGGCCATGTGATGGTGATGATAATTGCCAGCGATGCTGTTGATGAAGGGCGGTGGTATGTTGGAGTGCTCAATTCTGAGTTTACCCATCCAAGGGCAACGCGTTTTAACCAAAAGTTCTGAACCACTGTGATGGGTGGCAAATGTGAGTACAGTTCTCTCAAGGGATGTTGGCCAAGACTCTGCTACCCTGAAAAGTCCATAGTTCTCTATATGATTTACTAAGTGCAGTAGCCTGTTGAAAAATTACCTTTTACCATCTTAAACCCAAACCCATAGATACAGCTTACATACCATAACAGAGCCCTCCAGTCCTTGGTATAGCATTTATCCATGCTAAACCCCCTCCTGCTGAAATACCTGCTAACATACAGTAAGTGCACTTGAGAACAGAGGGCTCATCTTGATGTTAACTCAATGTTAGTGGGTCTCATAATTAATTCCTGTCTGGCTGACCTGATAACCCCTCAATAACATTCTACAGGTTCACCAAGCTACGCTACATGAGAGAATCAAGCACAGACACCACTGGATAGCTTAATATACTGACTGGGGGTTGTCTCTGGATAGGAGCTTCTACATGTTCTGTAAATGTGATATTTGACGGATAAAGATCAGCTGCTCTTTTCAGGTACAGTTGGCTACTATACTGTAAATGATTAGCTTTGCTTGCTGGCCTAACCTACTAACCTATACTACTGTAAATTACTAAGCAGTTCCTTACAAAATCGGTTACTTTGCATTGTAAAGCCAATGTATAAAACACAGTATACACAACTAGCTTTAGCCAAGTCACTTTTGTCATTTCAACACTGATTTCAAAGACATAGAAAGAAAGTAAAATAGCTGATAGGTTCTACATCATACAATGTGTGAGCAGTTCGCACAAAAAGGTGACTGAAAAGTCAAATAGGACTTTTGGTTTGGCTTCTTCTTTTTTACTCATACCAGTCGTTTAAGAGCATGGACCAGGACGGCTGCGGTGTCTGCTGGTTTTCACTCAGTCACTCTTACCCTTCAATCAGCATCTGATGCAAACCTGGGAAACCAGGTGGGTGTGAGTGGACTCTTAACTAACCAGTTATTACATAATGGAACAGAGCAGCACCATGGTGAAAACCAACAGACTAGTCTGCAGCCCCGAGGTCTTTTGTGGAGTGGGAGGAGGCACGAGGTCAGGGAAGCAGTGGTAAAAGCACTGGATTGGCCCTTGTAGGGTCAGGTAGGGATGTGATTGGGACAGAGGTTTAGTACTGTGGGGAGCAGGAGGGGATATGTAAGAGATTTAGACTCATCACCTGTTCTCTGAGAGAATCTCTAAACTCACATATCAACACAGTACTTCCAACTGGGCTAATAGCACAGATTATAGGCTAGAATGAGCTGGGTTATTTACGGTGCATTGACCTCTAAAACCGTCTTGAAAAGGGAGTAACTCATGAAGCAGATTCACAGAACAATAGAATATGTAGAATAGAATGTGTGAGTGACCGTGTAGGGTTTTAAACTCAAATTACATTTAAAACACTGTTATACAGTGAGCAACTGCCTGTCACATATTTGTCATCTGCTCAGGGTAACGAGGTGTGTGTATATGTATGTGTATGGCGGGGGGGGGGGAGCAAGATGCAATTTAGCCTAAAGGCCTGAAATCCGCTTTAAAGGAGAAGTTCACTTTATTTGAACCAAATCTGTATGTAAATAGCATGTTATAGAAGTGCCCAGACAGTTTTGTGCAATCTCAGTTGTTTTTGAGAAACTTACACCACCAGCGATATACTTCCTCATGCTCGTTCAGCAGTTGCAGGGTTGCAAATTAAACATGAACAAAAGCTCCAAAAACACCCAAATCCGTCATTTTAGAAACTGCAACGCTCTCAGTATAGTGATGCAGGTCTTTTAGATGTTTTAGACATGAAATTGTGTAATTGCGAACTTTATCCACAACGTTATATTCCATTTTGTGCGACTCGTGCGATAATTCTCTGTGTAACCCACAATACTTTTCCATGTACGCATGTGCGTGCTACACGGAGAAGCAGCACAGCTGGATCAGGGAAACCGCTTGAGTCGCACAAAATTGAATATAACGTTGCGGATAAAGTTTGGAATGACACAATTTCATGTGTCTGGGCACTTTTACAACATGCCATTTACATTCAAAATACAGATTTGGTTCAAATAAAGTGAACTTCTTCTTTAAGCTGAACAATCGCATCCCTGAGATGGCCGTTACCTGTTAGTTCACTGTGTAGCACCAGGACAAGCCCTCATCTGCTCCGGCTGAATCAGATTCAGAGCCCTACTCCAGGGTTTCCCAAACTCGGTCCTGGGGCCCCCTCTGGGTGCACGTTTTGGTTTTTACCCTAGCACTACACAGCTGATTCAAATAACCAACTCATCATCAAGCTTTGATTATTTGAATCAGCTGTGTAGTGCTAGGGCAAAAACCAAAACGTGCACCAATGGGGGGCCCCAGGACCAAGTTTGGGAAACCATGCCCTACTCTACGTTCTGGCCCAGGTCTGCTTCTGTAGCACCAGAGTCCTGATGAGGACTCAAGACTCCCTGGCGTGGCCTCCCTGGGGCAGGGCTGGGTGGATGAGTCTGATGAGTCTGTCAGCCCGAGGTCAGGTTGAGATTGGACTGAGCTAGGTTGGGCTGGGCAGGCACAGCCAGGGTAAAGGTAGGGGACCAGGCTGCTCTGAATTCTGGATGCAGGTTCTTATAATTCTGCCATCCTGGTCAAGGGCTGCAACAGGTTTAAGGGTGAGTGAGAGTGGAATCAGGATCCCGACTGGGCTGGCTGGGTCAGACGGTAGTTCTGATGTTTTTGCCAGGCCGGGGGCTGCGGTGCACCTTGGTGTGTTTGGAGAGGTGGTCGCTGCGGGCAAACTTCTTCTCACACAGAGAGCACTCGTAGGGCTTGACCCCAGAGTGGGAGCGCCGGTGACGAGACAGCTCATCAGAACGAGAGAACCTACAGAGATAGAGGAGCACAGGTCAACACCCAAACACCCTGAGAAAAGTCCTGAGATAAAACACATTGGTGTTTTGATCATTTCTTTTAATTCTAATTGTTTCTAAGTTAAACAGCCAAGTGTGTCAGGAGGCCGGTTATTCCCACTGTTTGATAGCCCGCAGACTAGTGCTCAGACTCAACTCTGGAGGTAAATAGGAACACTAAATGGTGGGTCAAACAGTATTTACAATATACACAGTGTACAAAACATTAGGAACACCTTCCTAATATTGAGTTGCAGCCCTTATGTCCTGAGAACAGCCTCAATTCATCGGGGCATGGACTCCACAAGGTGTCGAAAGCATTCCACAGGGTTGCTGGCCCATGTTGACTCCAATCCTTCCCACAGTTGTGTCAAGTTGGCTGGATGTCCTTTGGGTGGTGGACCATTCTTGATACACACAGGAAACTGTTGAGCATGAAAAATCCAGCATTGTTGCAGTTCTTGACACACTCAAACTGGTGCACCTGGCACCTACTAAAATACCCCGTTCAAAAGCCACATAAATCTTTTGTATTGCCCATTCACCCTCAATGGCACACATACACAATCCATGTCTCAAGGCTTAAAAATCCTTCTTTAACCCGTCTCCTCCCCTTCATCTACACTGATTGAAGTGGATATAACAATTTACATCAATAAGGGATCATAGCTTTCACCTGGATTAACCTGGTCAGTCTATGTAATGGTAAGACCAGGTGTTCCTAATGTTTTGTACAGTGTACAAACAACATATCCTCTAACTACCTCAATAACCCGAACCCCAATCCTTTCCTTAGGGAGCTCACTGCAGTTGCTTATTGGGATATTAGAAACTGTGAGTGTTGTAATATCTCATATTTGCGGAGCCTCTATATTGTTACTGTCTTATACCAGCTCTATTCCCTACCTCCGCAGACAGATTTTTTTTTCTTCTTTATGTTAAATTTACAGTGGAATACTGTGTCAATATCCTAACAAGGGGTATAGAGCATATTTTCTACTGTCATCATTATACCCACTTCATTTTGAACCAGTCATTACAGGCTTTTCTTTCTTCTCTCAGTTGTATTATCCTATCACGTTAATGACTAGGCTATATGATAATGAACTAAACAAACCTAAGCTTCCTGTGTTTTCTGCATGTTGACTAGCATTGTTATGATATAACCCACCTCCAGCCACAGTCAGGCCAGCTGCAGGTGTAGGGCTTCTCTCCTGTGTGTCTGCGGAAGTGGGCCTTCAGATGGCTGCTCTTGGTGTACATCTTCTCACAGCCTGGATGAGAACACTTGTGCACCCTCAGCGTCTCTATAGGAGGGTGTCTGTTCACCCTATGGGGGGCCACAGCTTTCACCACAGCCCCTCCACTGTGACCCCCAACCACCGTTGCCCCAACAAGCCCCCCAGCAATCCTCACAGTGATCGGTAGAGGGGCAATCTTCACGTACTTCTGGTCTGGAGCTCCGGCGTCCATGCTGGCTACGTTGAGAAGGGTGGCTGGGGCGGAGGGCACCTGTGAGGCAAGCAGGGTAAAGTTCTGCCCTCCGTGGAGCCCCAAGACCAGGTGGGCCAATCTCAGCCCGCTGGACGCCCCAGGAGGAGAGCCTGTCTGGGGGAGAGGCTGTGCCAGCGGCAGCGACTGGACCTGGAGTAACAAGGGTGCTCCCAGGAGCACTGAGGGGGTGGAGGGGGACGGGGAGGGGCATGGGGCTGCTGGGCTGTGAGGGATGTTGGGGGTTTGTGGGGTGGGGGGTGACAGGGCAGCGCTGGTCCCTGGGTCACTTTGTCCCCCTGGGGAGGAGAGAGGATGTTCCATGGAGCTGGAAGGGGAGGGAGCGGGCTCCTCAATGGGTTCACTAGAGAAGAGAACCCCCTCTCTCACCAGCTCCATCTTCTCCCTGAGGAATTCCTCAATGTCCTCAAGGGTGGGAGAGAAGGGCGAAGGCAGGCGGGGGCTGAAGTTAGGCAGCCTGGGGTCCTGCAGCATGTCTTCTTCTCGCTCCTCTCTATCCCGCTCTGTGGGGGTCAAATAAAGTCGGAGCAGGCCCCCTTCATCATCCTCCTCCTCCTCCTCTCCAGGGCTGAAGCTGAGCCGAGCACCCATGTCCCCGGCATCTGGGCTGTAACCGGAGGCAAAGCTACCCCCCTCGCTCCTCCCCTCACTGCCCTCTCCCTCCTCAAGCTCCAAGGAGACCAGGCTAGCACTGTCCCTAAAGAGGTCATTATCAGGGACCAGCGCTCTGCTGCTTAACGACACCATTGAAACAGTCCATATACAGTCCAAATAAACAGGAGATGAGCAGGTACCACACTTCTCACTACACCTGCACAGAAAATGTGAGGGATACCACAGTTAAAAATGTGAATAGTTAAACATGAATAAGAACGTAATATTTAATACTGAAACGCAGTTTAGGAAGGTTGCACCTAGCCGTATTTGTAGGAACAATGGAAATGTGGAATGGTCCAATGGAAATGCGAGTGCAAGGTGAGAGGATGTGTCATAGCCAAGGTGGTGTGTGAAAACAGCAGGGTGCAACTTTGCGAAACTGTGCACTGTAACAGAGCTAGGTAATAATAGGCTAACTGAAAGCTGACAATCAACAAATTATTAGGCCAAACATCTCATCCGAATGGGATCAAGGCCTAAACGCATGTACTGAAACAGAGCAAATATATCTGTCATCAAATGAAAAATAAACCTATCAGTGTTATTTAATATAATTAATTCGACCATCATAACAATGCAGCAACAAGCGGGATAATTAAATGGATACATTGTGCATAATGACGCGTCCAGCGTAAACACTGCCCACATGACGCCCGTATGTGTCTCGGGCGCAAAACAACATGGTGCAGAACTGTAACAAGTGCGTAATTACACGAAAGTGAATAATGTTATACAATCGATACGTTCTTCGAAGTCAGCAAACACTATTATTTAAAACTTCAACTGCTTTTAAACTCAGCGCATGGGCAGGCGAGGCGCATGGCAAGCCACCTGACTACAACAGCCAGACAGGAATTCACGAGTCTCAAACTCGAAGCGTTCTATAAATACAAATCTAAGCATCCAGCGCAAAAGAAAAGAGCAACTACCACTAGTAATGGCGAACTTACCGTCTATAATCATGAAATATATTAAGCGCTTTCGAAATGCACCGTCCTCGAAGTTTTTCTCCGTCGTGTTATTGTTGCAGAGAGAGATCCCGTCACTGCCAAGGTTCCATGTTGGCATTTTTTATGCGCCCATCACATGACTGCATTTCTGTACGCTCAGAGGCAAGGATCCAATTCCGGCGGTCTGGTTGGCTAAAGTTACGGAGGCTCGCCCTAAAACAAGGGATTTAATTGGTTTCCGCTTGATGGACGCTGTTTTTCCCCCAATATTTTGGAAACGTCATTGATCTAGGCCTACTGTCCCTATGCCACCGGGAAAATTACAATTAAAGCCACCACAGTTATGTATCCAGTGTTCTCAAAATGATATCACACATACAACGTAGCTCATTTAGAAACCATGTCAGTCATGAACTGAACAAGATGGCAGAGCATTGAACTGCAGCAGGTGGTACAATGGACATTTTGTTTAATTAAAGCCTATGCATTGCTTAATTAGGATTAAGAATGATAGCCTTTTTCATGGTTAACAAAATGTTGGGGTGTCTGTCAGCCCTTTGGAGAGCACATGTATAAACACTAGACTCAGACTGGTCTCATAGACTAGACGTAACATAGTTAATGTAAATCCGGGATACTCAAATTATTATGATATGTTAGGTTTGGTATGGTTACATAAGATAGAAGGTTACTTAAGGCAAAAACGAAAGGAGAGTGGTTGGTCGGGGTGGGTGGGCGTATGACGCAAACATCTAGCAACCCTCGGGTTGGGTTGGGGCGTAATAAAGCGATTGACAAGCAAGCCAAAGGTTGCATGTTCGAATTTCATCACGGACAATTTTAGCTAATTAGCAACTTTGCAACTACTTACTACTTTTTCGCTACTTTGCAACTTAATTAGCTGTTAGCTAACCCTAACCTTAACCATTTTATCTAACCCGTCCTCTAACCCTAACCTTACCCTAATTCCTAGAGCTAGCTAACGTTAGCGTTAGCCACCTAGCTAACGTTAGCCACAACAAATTGGAATTCATAACATATCATACATTTAGAAAATTCGTGACATATTGTATGTTTTCAAATCACTAACATATTGTACGAATTGCAATTCATAAAATATGATACGAATTGTAAATCATAACATATCATACGAAGTGGATGATGGACATCAACAAATGAATACATACCATAGGAAACATAAATATCATATTAAATGGATTGTCACTGATTTATGTACAGAATATTACGAAATGCTTTGAGACCACATTCCAAGACTAGAGAGCCTACCTCCATTATCGTGTTTGGGAGTGTGGTAGCGATACAACGGGGACCTCTGCTGGGGATTCAGGATATTGGCCACAATGATCCAGAGTCAGCTGGGTTTTTAATCCCTTCATTGTGTTGGTGTGGATTTGGGTGGTGTAATCTGATTCCAGACAAGTCCTTATGAACAACTTCTGTATCAAACATAAAGGACAGTCAAACTCATATAATTTAGTTTACATATGAAAAATAATGTTTGATGTTTAAAATATTGTATTCAGGAAGGAGAAATAATGCTTGCATATAAAAATGAAATAATGTAAGGCACTACTACCTACTATCACCTTGTGTAACAACTGAACCTTTCCCTTGATACAATTACAAACGATTTAAAATCATAAAAAGCTATAAAACAAACCAATATATTATTTAAAAATATATGTTCCTCTTTTTTTTTTTTTACGTTTGCGCATTAGGTAAAAACACGTCCAAGACAAGAAAACATTGAATAACTACATGTTCAACATGATGACAATGTATTGTATTACATTCAAGTACATGGTTTAAAAGTAAGGCATGCAGCAGCCTACAACGGAAACTGATTTACCTGCACTGACTTCCCTGAGGAAAACAATGTTATACTTCATGCCCAATACAAACACACAATTTCACTCATTTCAAGTAATTATGATATCTTATCATAGTGTATAAAAACAGAAGATTTTTACACGTTGTGTTAAGACATAGAGGGACAAAGACATTCTCTAGTATCGTATTATCCAAAGCACAATTGGCACTGTTCATATGACTACCTAGTTATTTATGTCGGAAAGTATTCAGACCCCTTGACTTTTTCCACATTTTGTTACGTTACAGCCTTATTCTAAAGTCGATTAAAGAAATAAAACTCCTCAGCAATCTACACACAATACCCCATAATGACAAAGTGAAAACAGGTTTTTAGAAATGTTTGCTAATATATTACAAATAAAAAACAGAAATACCTTATTTACATAAGTATTCAGAACCTTTGCTATAATAATAAATAATAATATGCCATTTAGCAGACGCTTTTATCCAAAGCAACTTACAGTCATGCGTGCATACATTTTTGTGTATGGGTGGTCCCGGGGATCGAACCCACTACCTTGGCGTTACAAGCGCTGTGCTCTACCAGCTGAGACTCAAAATTGAGCTCAGGTGCATCCTGTTTCTATTGATCATCCTTGAGATGTTTCTACAACTTGATTGAAGTTTGGAACCACAAAGAGCTGGCCAAACTGAGCAATCGGGGGAGAAGGGCCTTGGTCAGGGAGGTGACCAAGAACCTGATGGTCACTCTGACAGAGCTCTAGAGTTCCTCTGTGGAGATGGGAGAACCTTCCAGAAGGACAACCATCTCTGCAGCACTCCACCAATCAGGCCTTCATGGTAGAGTGGCCAGACGAAATCCACTCCTCAGTGAAAGGCACATGACAGCCCACTTGGAGTTTGCCAAAAGGTACCTAAAGACTCTCAGACCATGAGAAATAAGATTCTCTGGTTTGATTAAACCAAGATTGAACTCTTTGGCCTGAATGCCAAGCGCCACGTCTGGAGGAAACCTGGCACCATCCCTACGGTGAAGCATAGTGGTGGCAGCATCATGCTGTGGTGATGTTTTTCAGCGGCAGGAACAGGGAGACTAGTCAGGATCGAGGGAAAGATGAACGGAGCAGTACAGTGAGATCCTTGATGAAAACCTGCTCCAGAGCACTCCGGACCTCAGACTGGGACAAATGTTCACCTTCCAATAGGACAACGACCCTAAGCCCACAGCCAAGACAACGCAGGAGTGGCTTTGGGACAAGTCTCTGGATGTCCTTGAGTGGCCCAGCCAGAGCCCGGACTTGAACCCGATCAAACATCTCTGGAAAGACCTGAAAATAGCTGTACAGCAACGTTCCCCATCCAACCTGACAGAGCTTGAGAGGATCTGCAGAGAAGAATGGGAGAAACTCCTCAAATACAGATGTGCCAAGCTTGTAGCGTCATACCCAAGAAGACTCGAAGCAATTTCTATTTATTTATAAATTAGCAAACATTTCTAAAAACCTGTTTTTGCTTTTTCATAATGGGGTATTGTGTGTAGATTGATGAGGAAAGAAAAACAATTTTATCAATTTTAGAATAAGGCTGTAACATAACAAAATGTGGAAAAAGTAAAGGGGTCTGAATACTTTCCGAAGGCACTGTATGTAACTATAACAATATGATTCTATTGCTGGAAGAGAAAAGTATGTGAAGAAAAAACGGTCTGAAATTTCTGTTTTTTTCACTGATATACAGTACCTATCTGATGTGGTTGAGGACGTACTTTGATTTCCTCAGAGATCAAAATTAAGAATGGGACACTATTGTATGACTGACTATCTTATTACTACCCACCCATAGTAACGCCTCTGGCAGTAGGAACCAGCAAGTCACAAACAGTGAACATTCCCTTTGCTATAAGTTACCAATGACTTACTAACACAGTGGTTCCCAACGTTTTTATGTGGTATTTAGAATGGTATGAGTGGACGTGTTGTGTATCTCATAGCTGGAATGTGGTGAACCTGGCTCTGACTCCTGCAGCTACATCCCGTCAGGATGAAAATGCCTTAACATCAGGGGTTGGAACCAAAATTATTTTCCAATCGTTTCGTTCTGAACAGAACAATATTTTTTTCCTACTCCGACCAGCAAAATAAAGTTCTGAACTGGTTCGAACCCCCAAAAATATTGGTTTATATTGTTCCTTTCTGTTCCTTTTATAACCTATGGAAATATACTTTTTTATTTAAACATTTGGATCGACATTAAATTACTTCTCCCATCAGAGCGGATAGAGCAGCTTGCTGTGGAGCGGGTTTGTATTTAATCTGTAGCCTATAGGAAAGTCGTTAAGAGCTAATTGTATTTTGCCGTAACAGCATGGTTTAATCATAATGAAAGACAAACATACACACTGCTGCCAGTCACAGTGTAGGGTGCGAGATGCATCTGACATTTTGAGGGTGTAGATAGCGAGAGAGGATGGAGGAAGCTTGCCTAAAAGCCCTGGGAATCTTGTTATGACATGCATTATCTGAATTAGGCCCACAGAATTACCCTTACAAAAAAATATTGCCGTTTTGAAACTGCAGTAAAAGTGCAATCGACTGTGGTATTTTGGATGCAGTAATTGCAGAATAACAGCAGTGTACTGCAGTTATACTGCACTCTAACTGCAACCTTTTTTCGTAAGGGTATACCTACGGAGGAGCGGCTTCTATGGAGGAACTTTTAATGTCTTTGAACTTCTGAGTTGGTTTATCCTTTAACACATTTTGGTTCTGGGAACGTACCCTGAAAGTTGTGAGACCGTTCCCTGAACGTTGCACCAATGTTACCTAAAGGTTCAAACAGATCGTTTTCTTAATGTTCTTTGAACGTTCTCTTTTGGTTGTATGAAGGTAGTGGGGAACGTTCTGGGAATGTTCTCTAAATGTTCTCTGACGGTTACCAATGTTCCCTAAAGGTTCCAAAGGATGGTTTTCTTAACGTTCTTTGAATGTTCTCTGAAGGTAGCGGGTAAAGTTCTGGGAACGTTCTCTGAAGGTTACAAAATTGGGAACACACACGCCCAGGATTACACAATTAAATATGAGCAATTAACACAAATATAATGTAAGTTATCCATTTGTTTTACAAAACGGGTTCGTAGAAATCTGCAATCTGATTGGCACACACACACACACACACACACACACACACACACACACACACACACACACACACACACACACACACACAAGCTGGCACAATTAAATATTAAACGTTAGTTCTTATATTTATTCTCGGAAGACATTAAAAAAAATAAGTATACTCGGTCATAGCTGACTTTGCATGTGCAAATTAAACTCATAGAATAAAAAGGAAAGTTTTAAGTCTTCCAAGACTTAAAAATAACTGATGTTGGCACAAGATGGAAGGAATGTTGGAACATCACTAACAAAATTACACTTAACAAAAATTTACACTTAATCCAGTATTAACTAATGTATAGAATTTATTATACAAGAGAAAAATCACAAATTGTACAGCACAACGGCAGAGTCATGTCTTAAGTGTAAAACTAACAATAATTCAATAATCCATGCCTTCTGTGAATGTCATAACTATCACAATGTACTATAAATGTACTTTTAATCCGTCTGTCTGCATATTTCAAGACATGGCATATGAGTGAGCAGTGAGATACCCGACGGGTTGGACGATACTTTTCTCATCAATCATCTTGAAAAAATGCACACTTAACTGGAAATCAACCAATCCTCCATCACTAACACAATGAAAAGGTCAAATACTTTATCTAAATGTTGAAAGTGCGTGGGCGACAGAGGGACACAAAATGGTGCCGCTTGAGACCATGTGGCGGAGAGTGATGCCAGCCGTGGAGATGGATGGAGGTGTGAACAGGTGGGTCTGGCCAGGTGTGATGTCGTTGATGTTTGTGTGCGTTTGTATGCTGTCGTTTGTATGTTCATGTTTTGTATTGTTTGAAAAAAATTAATACAGTCTTACAAAAAAAATGAAATGTTAACAGTTAACACATTCATATTTTTAGTTAACAATTCAGAAATCTGCAATCTGATTGGCACACACACACATAACACATACAGGATTACACAATTGTCTTGTCTGAACACCGTCTATGGTACAGGGGAGTCAAGAGCTCACTCCTCCACAACCTCCTCTGCAACCCTCTCTGCAACCTGTAAAACAAAGAGTTTGTAATTAGTTCAATACTATTATCAGGGTTCTTAAGGGTATTGTATCCTTCCCAAAAGTTTTGCATTGTATATTGGTAGTTCATTGGTATTTAGCTTTTGCTTTAAAAAATGTCAGTGCTTTGATCAGAAAAATCTGAAATCATATGCATTTGCTGCGTTTTAAATCCTAACCAGAATGGAAAAATAAAACATGACTCAATCCAATGCTTTAATGAGGGGTGCCATTGGTGCACACTTAAGGAGGTAGAGCAGTGTTTCTTAAACTAAGTGGGCCCTGGGTATGTAAGAGGTGGATCTCAAGTTAATACATTTATAATCACATATAATACTATTTCTTCTTAATTTGGGTAGTTGGAGGACAGTTCATTCCAAATTTGGGTCTCAAACTGAACCCCTGAGGTAGATAATTGGGACATAACACAAATCATGTCACATCCACATACACACAAAGGTGATGAGAGAGAAAATGCTGTACTGATCAGAAAGCAGACTGGGAGCAGAACCCTGACCGGGAAAGACGGTCACCACCTGGGCCAAATTATTGTCACTGAATGTTGGTGTACTTTGTAAGAGTCATTTTGCCAGTCGTGATTCAAGAAAACTGCACAGCGCAGTGAGGATGATGACTTTCTGTGCAGCAGTGACATTGGTTGTGATGGCAGGGTGTCAAATTCTGCAATCAAAGGATCAAGGAGGGGAAGCCTTTATCCTGCATCATCAAAAGTCTCTGCACTCACAATGACTAAGGCAGGGATGGCAACTCTTGCTGTACATGCTCCTGCTCTTGAAGATAAACTTGTGTTGAAGGAATAAGAGAGAAAACAAACAGAAGGAAAAGTAGGCAGCTTGAACTGGACATCAAATACAGTATCTAGGAATAGTAGTGCCCCCAATGCCCCCAATGTTTAAAAGCAGTGAGGAGAGGAGCGACATGAGGGGCGACATGAAAGCTCCCACTAGGATGGACTCACAACAAAAAAACTCATTGCTCAATGGCTAACACTGAGAAGAAAAAAAAACAATCTGTGTCACACACTCAGAATGTGCAGCCTAAGGATTGGATATACACACAGGAGGACCAAGAACAATATTAATCCTCCTCCAGACCCCCTGACTCTCTTAGGCCTCTGGCCCATGTCTCAATCAGACCCCCAGAAATGTTTGGGCTCAACCATGTATCAGCCAGAGCCCTTGATTCCACCAGTAGACTTAGGCCTCTCTTAGACCACATAAGTCAAACTCTCCTAACGCTAACTGAAAATACACCCCATGTATCTAGTTTAATTTGTGAAGATGGTCACTCAGTGGAGCAGTGTACAAAAGAAATGAAATGCACAAGGAGAAGATCACCTTTCTATAGGAAGGGGGATCTATTCTGGCTGCTCATAGGAATCTTGCTGCCTGCCTTTCAACCAAACTAATAGCCAATAGCCCTTGCTAACCAACAAACATCTGGTCATGTTGGGGACAGGAAGCAAGTGTAAGAATTGGACACGCACTGAGGAAGGCGCAAGCTGAAACATATCTGTGTAGTGTATTAAGACATTCTGCTACTATGAATTTAAGAAAATAAACAAAGCTTTAACTTCAAATCATATCAAGTGAGTGCTGGTCCTTTCCTAATTTTTATCTGAGCAGGTTACAGTTTTTTTGGATTGCTTACACACTAAAATTAAAAGTAGTACACTATTAGCAAAACCTTACACTCAAGAAGCAAAACATCAGCCCATATTTGCACAACTATAAGCACATTGTCAACCTTACACTTGTTGCAAAACTCTACACACAGTGATTTGCAAAACACTAAACACACTTAACATACATTACACACAAAAATCTATCATGAAGTCACGTCCTTGCAATACCAAAGCACTGACTGTCAAATTACCACACCGTCCAACCAATTGGTTCAACACAGTCATCAGGTGTGCAAACACTCGTTTGCTTAATTGTAGACACACCAATCAGGTGTATAAGCACTATAAAAAGCAGCAGGTGAGTTCATCGGTCTTCAAGCACAATGGAAAGAGTCAGAGAAAGAGTAAGACGAGGAGGAGGAGGAGGAGGAGGAGGAGGAGGAGGACGACGAGGAGAACGAGGAGAACGAGGAGGAGGACGAGGAGAACGAGGAGGACGAGGAGGACGAGGAGAACGAGGAGGACGAGGAGGAGAACGAGGAGGAGGAGGAGGAGGAGGAGGAGGAGGAGGAAGGGGAGGAAGAGGAAGAGGAAGAGGAAGACAAGAAGGTGCTCAAAGAGGACCGAATCTGACAAATGAGATCCGCGCAACACTGGTTGACCACATTGTCAACCACGGCCTGACGCTGAGGGAGGCTGGACTGCGAGTACAGCCAAATCTAAGCCGATATACAGTGGCAAGTGTGATGAGAACATTTCGACTGGAAAATAGGTATTGTAAAAATATCATCATATCAAAAACATCTGCACGGTTTCAGTAACTGCTTACAGTACTATATTCTATGCACTATCAGCACTTCTGTTACCTTTTCCTGTGAAATTACTGTACTATTGTATACTGTTTTTTTTTCTACATAGGATTGAGGGTCAGGGACGACAAGGGGGAAGGCCTCCTATGTTCACAGAACAGCAAGAGAGGGAGATAGTAAACATGGTTTTGGCCAACAATGCTATAACACTCAAGCAGCTCCAAGCTAACATTGTCAATAACCACGCCATTTTCAACGATATCCATCAGGTCTCAACATCAACACTGGCACGCATCCTAAAAAAAAAACATATTCAAATGAAGCAAATTTATCGAGTGCCTTTCGAGCGCAATTCCGAAAGGGTGAAACGACTGCGGCATGATTATGCAGAGGTATGTATTCACTTTAGCAGTGTGATCTTGCATACTGTCTCATAATCTTTTACTGTACTGTAATATGTATACTAGATCTACACTGAACTACACAATTTTGCCTGACACTGTTTTTCAGAGAGTTTTACGAATGGATGGAGAGGAGATCCAGCATGAGTTCATTTACGTAGATGAGGCTGGGTTCAACCTGACGAGAACACGAAGGAGGGGAAGAAACATCATTGGCCACAGGGCTATAGTCAATGTCCCAGGGCAACGTGGGGGTAATATAACACTCTGTGCAGCCATTACACAGAATGGGGTCCTCCACCGCCATGCCCATATGGGCCCTTACAACACAGCACTCATACTTACATTCTTGGACCAATTGCACAACATAACAGCAGCAAATCAAATCGATCATATGCAATACATTGTTGTCTGGGACAATGTGTCTTTCCACCGCTCTGCTCTGGTTCAGAACTGGTTTCAGCAACATCCACATTTCACCGTCCTATATCTTCCACCATACTCTCCATTCCTCAACCCTATAGAATAGTTTTTCTCGGCATGGCGGTGGAAGGTATATGATCTCCGTCTCCAGGCTGAGGTACCCCTCATCCAAGCCATGGAGGAGGCCTGTGACCAGATGGAGGTAGCAGCAATGCAAGGATGGATTCGTCATTCAAGACGTTTCTTTCCAAGGTGTCTTGCTAATGACAACATTGCCTGCGATGTTGATGAAATTCTCTGGCCAGATCCAGCTAGGCGAAGAGACAATGTCTAGTTTTTTTTTAAAAAAATTTTTGAACTTACAATACGTAAAGTGACGTTTGGTTACAGTATTATGAATCTCCATGTCAACATTTTGGGCGTGTTGAGAAATAAATGAGTTTCTTCAGTCTGCAACATTGGTCTTGTGTAGTGTTTGGTGAATTTACATTATATTTGTACTTTGTTGAGAGTAGCCTACTCTAATCATAGGGAAGTAGAAGTGCTAAAAGTGTTTTAGGTTTATCACAGCAGAGTGTAACTCGTGCAAACAGAGTATAGTAATGTGAAACGTGTGTGTTTCATATGGTAACAAAGTGTGGTTTTTAAAAAGAAGTGTATAGTTTTTACAAGAGTGTTTAATTTTGCAAAGGATCTGTAGTGTTTTGCTAATTGGGTGTGTGGTTGTGCTAATTGTGTGTAGTGTTTTGAAAACACGGGCCCTGTTTTGAAAATCGTGCTTAAGCAATCAAAAAAAACTGTAAACCATTTGCTAGACCAGCAGGATAACACCCTAGAGTCGATTGACACACCAGCCCAGTACAGCTTAGCTTGGCTCAGTTTTTGTTCTGTAGTGTGAAAACGAACCTTTCTGTTTCTTCCCTCCATTTCGGCAGGGCACCATCTTCAGTAGGGCTCCAATGACCTCCTCCCCTTCAGCGGTCGGAACTTTTTAAAAGTTAAGTTGCCACATTCCTATAGTAACAACATACAGAAGGGGAGTTATAGAGACAGGATTGTAGGAACAAATGAGAAAAAAACTACAGAAAAAATGATCTTTCTATTACGTTCTGTAAAAAAAATACACTACCTTCGGAAAGTTTTCAGATCCCTTGACTTTTTCCACATTTTGTTATGATACAGCCTTATTCTAAAATGGATTAAATAAATAAAAATCCTCAGCAATTTACACACAATACCCCATAATGACAAAGCATTGTGTCGAGTACTGAGTATACGAAGAGGCAGGATTTTTTTATTATCTTTTATTTTTTCAGGGGGTAGATCAGCTTTAATATTTCAGATAGATTGTAACTTCCATCAATGTAATTGTCTGCATCACTTCCAATCCCCCATATGTTTTTTTCTCTCGCAAATATAATATATATATATATATATATATATATATATATATATATATATATAGGAACAGTCCAGGGCTAAATTGGGGTGGTGATGAGATGATGAGGTGCAGGTGCGCTGGAGGTGATTGGGTTTCCATTCCGGTGTTGCCGAGGTGGTGCGCTCAGACCGGTGGCTCAGTAGACCGGCGAATCAGAGCACCGGAGGGGAGCAACGGGAGGAGACGTGACAAGCATAAACAGGTTTTTAGAAATTTAGCAAATGTATTAAAAATAAAAAACAGAAATACCTTATTTACATAAGTATTCAGAACCTTTAATATGAGACTCGAAATTTAGCTCAGGTGCATCTTGTTTCCATTGATCATCCTTGAGATGTTTCTACAACTTGATTGGAGTCCACCTGTGGTAAATTCAATTGATTGGACATGATTTGGAAAGGCACACACCTGTCTATATAAGGTCCCACATTTGACAATGCATGTCAGAGCAAAAACCATGCCATGAGGTCGAAGGAATTGTCCGTAGAGCTCAGAGACAGGATTGGGTCCGAATGGGTACCAAAACATTTATGCAGCATTGAAGGTCCCCAAGAACACAGTGGCCTCCATCATTCTTAAATGGAAGAAGTTTGGACCACCAAGACTCTTTCTAGATCTGGCCGCCCGGCCAAACTGAGCAATCGTGGGAGAAGGGCCTTAGTCAGGGAGGTGACCAAGAACCCGATGGTCACTCTGACAGAGCTCTAGAGTTCCTCTGTGGAGATGGGAGAACCTTCCAGAAGGACAACCATCTCTGCAGCACTCCACCAATCAGGTCTTTATGGTAGAGTGGCCAGACGGAAGCCACTCCTCAGTGAAAGGCACATGACAGCCCACTTGGAGTTTGCCAAAAGGCGCCTAAAGACTCTCAGATCATTAGAAACAAGATTCTCTGGTCTGATGAAACCAAGATTGAACTCTTTGGCCTGAATGCCAAGCGTCACATCTGGAGGAAACCTGGCACCATCCCTACAGTGAAGCATGGTGGTGGCAGCATCATGCTGTGGGGATGTTTTTCAGCGAAAGGGACTGGGAGACTAGTCAGGATCGAGGGAACGATGAACAGAGCAAAGTACAGAGGGATCCTTGATGAAAACCTACTCCAGAGCGCTCAGGACCTCAGACTGGGGGCGAAGGTTCACCTTCCAACAGGACAACGACCATAAGCACACAGCCAAGACAACGCAGGAGTGGCTTTGGGACAAGTCTCTGAATGTCCTTGAGTGGCCCAGCTAGAGCCCGGACATGAACCCGATCGAACATCTCTGGAGAGACCTGAATATAGCTGTGCAGCAACGTTCCCCATCCAACCTGACAGAGCTTGAGAGGATCTGCAGAGAAGAATGGGAGAAACTCCCCAAATACAGGTGTGCCAAGCTTGTAGCGTCATACCCAAGAAGACTCAAGGCTGTAATCGCTGCCAAAGGTGCTTCAACAAAGTACTTAGTAAAGGGTCTGAATACTTATGTAAATGTGATATATATATATTTTTTATTAATTTCTAAAAAACGGATCTTGCTTTGTCATTATGGGGTATTGTGTGTAGATTGATGAGGGATAAAAAAAAAATCAATTCTAGAATAAGGCTGTAGAAGTCAAGGGGTCTGAATACTTTCCGAAGGCACTGTATATAAGTAAAGCAGTAGTTCAAGATAACGTGGGTTATGCGGATTTCAGCATGGCTATGATGTGGTCAATGTTACAAAAACGGGTACTGAAGAGTCAGACATACACAGGGTTGCAATAAACTTTCAATAAATTCCCTGGTTTCCCAGAAATACTGGTTGGAGGAATCCGGATTTCCTACTTATCCCCTTCTGACCTCAAGCTGTAGTGTTTGAAGACATCATTGGTGGCAATTTTGTAGAGGACCTTGCGTACGATGGTGTTGAGGTCCCTTCCCCCCAGGGAAAGGAAGTAATGGATCTAAAATGACAGACAAAATTGAGTGGCAGTTATCCCATCATCCTGAATACTGTGATTTACAACAGATCGTTGTGGGAAGTTCTGGGAACATTTTCAAAGATTAAGATACTTACCATCTCTTTATGTCTTGTGGTGGCCTCCTCCAGACTTTTGCAGAGGTCCTCTAACTCCTACTTGGTCCTACAAGGTCTATGCAGGACCTCTCCCGAGCCCGTTGGGGAGTTGCAGCGATGATACAAGATCATGAAAAAGGGGGTAAAATTACAACAAATAAAAAGCTCTCCACCCTCTGGAGAGCCCTGCGGTTGTGTGCGGTGCAGTTGCCGTACCAGGCGGTTCTTTATTCCTGTCTGCGCGATGTACTGAGAACCCAGCTGGCTGTATGGACAGGGACAGTATATCCGGAGAGAGCCATGATTCCGTGAAACAGAGTATGTTACAGTCCTTGATGTCTTTCTGGAAGGATATCCTCGCCCTGAGCTCATCTACTTTATTGTCCAAGGACTGAACATTAGCGAGTAAAATACTCGGAAGCAGTGGATGGTGTGCACGCCTCCTGAGTCGGACTAGAAGTCCACTCCGAATACCTCTTCTCCGCTGGGGGCGTCTTGGAGCAGCCTCTGGGATAAGTTCAATTGCCCTGGGGGGTACGAACAAAGGATCCAATTCAGGAAAGTTGTATTTCTGGTCATAATGCTGGTGAGTTACCGCCGCTCTGATATCCAAAAATTCTTACAGTCCTTGATGTCTCTCTGGAATAAGGCTGTAACGTAACAAAATGTGGAAAAAATCAAGGGGTCTGAATGCTTTCCAAATGCACTGTATTTACATGACGGGTCATGTGACTTGGTTACCATTGTCAGGTACTAGCCAAGTAGCCTAGTCATTCAACAAATCAAATCTATCGTCATCCGTTTCAAAATACTCAAATTATAACCCAATTTATGACAAGCAAGAGGTTTATCAGACCTCATTTGTCACTCTCCATGGAAACACGTTTTTAAAATAGTTAGCTAATTTAGGCAACAAAAAAAATTCCTAAATACCTTTGTTACCCCCTAACATCCCAGGTAACAAGGAACGTAACTGAGACATTTGTAACATTCCCCTTAAGTCTTCCAGAGGTACTGAATGTAATAGCGCGTTTGGGACATTATAGGCACATTCATAACGTTTCTAATAAGTATTATAGAGGTTATAAATATCCGGTCGCTATACAGACATCATGGGAACATTAAAAACTTTCCTTGTTAGTCCATGAAAGGTTCTGAATATCATGTTATTTTGGAGATATCATAGGAATATTTAATAACGTTACATTTAGAGCTATGGTTTGTCTTCATATAATGTTTCAATTGGAATGATAGAATACATTTTGGAACATGGTCTGTATGTCAAGTGGGGGTACACTTGTAACGTTGTCTTTCTAAGTGTGTAGGAACATTTGTTACGTTGGAAATAAGTACTTTAGAGGTTCTGAATGTCAGGAGACTTTACAAAGAGACATTTGTAACATTCCCCTTAAATCTTCCAGAGGTACTGAATGTCATAGCCCGTTTGGGACATTATAGGCACATTCATAACGTTTCTAATAAGTATTATAGAGGTTATAAATATCCGGTCGCTATACAGACATCATGGGAACATTAAAAACTTTCCTTGTTAGTCCATGAAAGGTTCTGAATATCATGTTATTTTGGAGATATCATAGGAATATTTAATAACGTTACATTTAGAGCTATGGTTTGTCTTCATATAACGTTTCAATTGGAATGATAGAATACATTTTGGAACATGGTCTGTATGTCAAGTGGGGGTACACTTGTAACGTTGTCTTTCTAAGTGTGTAGGAACATTTGTTACGTTGGAAATAAGTACTTTAGAGGTTCTGAATGTCAGGAGACTTTACAAAGAGACATTTGTAACATTCCCCTTAAATCTTCCAGAGGTACTGAATGTCATAGCCCGTTTGGGACATTATAGGCACATTCATAATGTTTCTAATAAGTATTATAGAGGTTATACATATCTGGTTGCTATACAGACATCATGGGAACTTTAAAAACGTTCCTTGGTAGTCCATGAAAGTGTCACGATCGTCTTGAGAAGTGGACCAATGCGCAGCGTGGAATGTGAACATACTTATTTATTAATTCACCACACGAACAAAACCACAAACGATACGAAACTTGAAGTCCTTGGTTACAATACAAACCATACGGAACAAGATCCCACAACACACTGTGGAAAACAGGCTGCCTAAGTATGGTTCCCAATCAGAGACAACAAGCAACAGCTGATACACGTTGCCTCTGATTGAGAACCACACCGGCCAACATAGAAACAAAAGAACTAGATAATAACCCTAGCACACAAAACACATAGAAACAACACACCCTGGCTCAACATAACAGAGTCCCAGAGCCAGGGTGTGACAGAAAGGTTCTGAATATCATGTTATTTTGGAGATATCCTAGGAACATTTCATAACGTTACATTTAGAGCTAGGGTTTTTGTCTTCATATAACGTTACAATCGGAATGATAGAAATACATTTTGGAACGTAGTCTGTAAGTCCAGTGGTGGTACACTTGTAACGTTGTCTTTCTAAGTGTGTAGGAACATTTGTTACGTTCTAAATAAGTACTTTAGATCCCAAGATATTGGGGCCAGCATACTTGTGCTTGGAGTAAAGGAAGTGGATCCAGCTCTTCCCCTCCGCAATTTATTTTTTCCATAATTCTACCGATGTAATAAATGTATGGAAATCCATAATGTAATTTTGACCTCAGTATAGGCCTATGGAAGAGGGAACGATACCTACAAATAATATGTTTTATTATATTAATTTATGAATGTAGCCTATAACAATTATAATAATTTCCTGAAAATTTCCTTTTGACTCCATTATCCGTAATTGCAAATATAAAAGTGGGTGTGGCAACTAACAATACTGAGGCTGGAGCCAGAAAGAAACACCTACGGTACTAATTGGTCAAAGTGTAACAACAAAGCTGAACAGCGAAGACGCCATCGACTCCGACTGACCGAACACAGTTCACCTCTTGGAAGTTTTTACGAAAGGTAAGTTATCCAGCGTGTACTATTTAAACCAAGTAAGTTAGTGTACTCCCAGCTCCCCAGATAAAGACATTTTGATGATGTCAGGCTATCTAACTAGCGAGGAAGCTTGCCAGTTAGCTAAGTAGCCAGTTGGCTAATAGATAGTTTAGTCTAGCTACGTTACTTGGATAGTGCCGCGTGTAACCACAGCCTGTGTTACAGGGTTCAGTAATCGTGTTCTTAGGTCCTGATGAAGAACAATATTGACAAGTGTTCTTGGTCTATTACTAGCATAATCACGTAAAAAAATATAATGCAGGATATGGCTTGATACAGTGGGGGAAAAAAGTATTTAGTCAGCCACCAATTGTGCAAGTTCTCCCACTTAAAAAGATGAGAGAGGCCTGTAATTTTTATCATAGGTACACGTCAACTATGAGAATTGAGAAATTGAGAATTTTTTCTCTCCAGAAAATCACATTGTAGGATTTTTAATGAATTTATTTGCAAATTATGGTGGAAAATAAGTATTTGGTCACCTACAAACAAGCAAGATTTCTGGCTCTCACAGACCTGTAACTTCTTCTTTAAGAGGCTCCTCTGTCCTCCACTCGTTACCTGTATTAATTGCACCTGTTTGAACTTGTTATCAGTATAAAAGACACCTGTCCACAACCTCAAACAGTCACACTCCAAACTCCACTATGGCCAAGACCAAAGAGCTGTCAAAGGACACCAGAAACAAAATTGTAGACCTGCACCAGGCTGGGAAGACTGAATCTGCAATAGGTAAGCAGCTTGGTTTGAAGAAATCAACTGTGGGAGCAATTATTAGGAAATGGAAGACATACAAGAGCACTGATAATCTCCCTCGATCTGGGGCTCCACGCAAGATCTCACCCCGTGGGGTCAAAATGATCACAAGAACGGTGAGCAAAAATCCCAGAACCACACGGGGGGACCTAGTGAATGACCTGCAGAGAGCTGGGACCAAAGTAACAAAGCCTACCATCAGTAACACACTACGCCGCCAGGGACTCAAATCCTGCAGTGCCAGACGTGTCCCCCTGCTTAAGCCAGTACATGTCCAGGCCCGTCTGAAGTTTGCTAGAGTGCATTTGGATGATCCAGAAGAGGATTGGGAGACTGTCATATGGTCAGATGAAACCAAAATAGAACTTTTTGGTAAAAACTCAACTCGTCGTGTTTGGAGGACAAAGAATGCTGAGTTGCATCCAAAGAACACCATACCTACTGTGAAGCATGGGGGTGGAAACATCATGCTTTGGGGCTGTTTTTCTGCAAAGGGACCAGGACGACTGATCCGTGTAAAGGAAAGAATGAATGGGGCCATGTATCGTGAGATTTTGAGTGAAAACCTCCTTCCATCAGCAAGGGCATTGAAGATGAAACGTGGCTGGGTCTTTCAGCATGACAATGATCCCAAACACACCGCCCGGGCAACGAAGGAGTGGCTTCGTAAGAAGCATTTCAAGGTCCTGGAGTGGCCTAGCCAGTCTCCAGATCTCAACCCCATAGAAAATCTTTGGAGGGAGTTGAAAGTCCGTGTTGCCCAGCGACAGCCCCAAACCATCACTGCTCTAGAGGAGATCTGCATGGAGGAATGGGCCAAAATACCAGCAACAGTGTGTGAAAACCTTGTGAAGACTTACAGAAAACGTTTGACCTGTGTCATTGCCAACAAAGGGTATATAACAAAGTATTGAGAAACTTTTGTTATTGACCAAATACTTATTTTCCACCATAATCTGCAAATAAATTCATTAAAAATCCTACAATGCGATTTTCTGGATTTTTTTTTCTCATTTTGTCTGTCATAGTTGACGTGTACCTATGATGAAAATTACAGGCCTCTCTCATGTTTTTAAGTGGGAGAACTTGCACAATTGGTGGATGACTAAATACTTTTTTCCCCCACTGTACATACATTTTTACTAAAGGGCTGACTAAATTTAAACAATCCAGATAATGAAAAGTGCAATTTATCTGTTCTATAACACCAACATTATTCAAATACCTTGCAGTGTCACGATAGCCTGAGAAGCTGTAGTCACCTCTTTCCTCATTTAAGTTCTGATTCAAGATGGATATTATGGATAAAGTCTTGGGTAGTAGAGATTAATGTTCTTTCCGTTTCTTTACTTAGTGTTCTGAAGATTGAAAATGTCTTCAAAAAAGGTAAACCTATGTGTTGTCTAACTGGTTATTCATTTTAAATTGACAAGTCAGGCAGTCCAATTTCATTTTGTACTGTATGTGTAGAGCCATTGTCATCATTGTTTAATCATTTTCAGACTGTTAAATCCGCTGGTGTAACACGGATGTCGAGTACTTCAAGAAAGAGAGAATACAATAGAATCTGGACTAAATTGTCAAGGGAGAAAACCAACCTTAAGAAAAAAAAGGGTAGAGAAGGAAGACAATGAAAGTGGATCTAGTCTCATCAGCCAGTCTGACACCAAGAGTGAAGATACCAGTTCTACTGAATCTGAGAGCAAAATTGAGTCAGATAGTGAAGTTGAGGCAGTGGAAGGTACTCCTCCAAGACTGCCAACACACACTGAGGAAGAGTCAGATGGTGAACATGAGGCAATAGGTGGTACTAAGCCAAGACTGCCATCACACAGTGACATAGATTCAGAGACTGAAGCCAATGCAGGTTGTGCAATTCAGGAGACAACTGACTCTTACAATGATGATGTTGAAAAAGATTATACCTTCAGAGAGGACCTGGCAACCTGGATAAGTGATTTCCAAGTGAAACACAATGCTGTTGATGCACTTATGAAGATGCTGCAGTCTAATGGTCACCCAGATTTGCCTTCCACTGCTAGAACTCTCCTAGAAAAGACCAATGTTTTTGTTGAAGTCAAGTCTAATGTGGAGTTTTTCAGATTTAAAGTGAAGGTGGAGTTAGTGAAACATCTAAGCGTCTATCCTCAATCTGTTGTTGGAGATTTGAATGTTTTAGAAATATCCCTTAATCTGGATGGTCTCCCTTTGTTCAAAAGTACCAATAAGTCTTTATGGCCACGCTTGTGCTCCATCAAATTATCACCACCCACAGTGTTTCCTCTGTCACTTGCAATGGCATCATCGAAACCAAGCTCCCTGGAATTCCTCAATGACACTTTGCTGGAGCTTAAAGAGTTGATGCAGATCGGCTTGAAGTGGGGAGACACAACACTGCAAGTGAAAATGTGTTCTGTAACATGTGATGCACCTGCAAAAGCCATGGTAAAATGCATAAAGATGTATTCTGGCTACTATTGCTGTGACCGGTGCACACAAAAAGGCAGGTATGATGGGAGGATGACGTACCCGCAGGTAAAAAACCTGTGTCTCAGAACTAACAAATCCTTCAGGGAATTGGTACAGCCAGAACATCACCATGAAGGGAAAACCTCTCAGTTTTTCATCCTCCTCATTGATATGGTGAAGTCATTCCCAATTGACTATATGCACCTTTGTTGCCTCGGAGTAACCCGGAAGCTCTTCATGATGTGGACTAGGGGAAAGACTGGGGCCAGGTTGTCGTTGGTGCAAGTCAAGGAGGTCACTCAACGACTAAACCGACTAAAGGATTCAATTCCAGACTGCTTCGCTCGGAAATCACGGGGATTGGATGACCTTGACCATTGGAAGGCCACAGAATTCAGACAGTTTCTAATCTATACTGGGAAAGTAGTGCTGAGAAGAATCTTGTCTAAAGAACAGTACACACACTTCATGGCCTTCAGTGTGGCCATGTGCATTTTGGTTTCTCCTCAACTTTCTTCAATCCACAGTGCCTATGCTCATGCTTTACTGTACGTCTTTGTGGAGCAGGGAAGGGTTTTGTATGGAGACACATTTCTCGTGTATAATGTTCACTCCCTCTTACACCTCACTGCTGATGCTGAAGAACATGGCTGCCTTGACAACTGTAATACTTTCACATTTGAGAACTACTTGCAACAACTAAAGAAGATGGTCTGTTCAGGGAGGCGGCCACTTGTGCAAATTTGTAAAAGAGTGCAAGAACGCACAGTTGGAGCTTCTCCCCGCCAACAGGTCATCAAAATGAGACGGCCAAACAATGCCTACATACTTAATGATAGGTCATGTTGTGAGGTAGTGAGCCAAGAAGATGCCTCTGATACTTACCTCTGCAGGGTGTTTCAGCATTTGGAATCTTACACGCTGAGTCCTTGTGACTCAAGACTGAATTGGACTTTCCGCAACACTACGAGGAGCACACAAATGCATCTCATTGCAAAGAGCAGTCTTGTTAAGCAAGCTATTATACTTGAGGAGGACCATGGCACTCGTGTTGTGCTTACCATCTTGCACAGCCTGTAGCAAGCCCCATTTAGCTACAGCCAAGTTTTGCAAACTATCTTGGCTGGTAAATCAAGAGACTGAGCAGTGTGGAATTGGTGTTTAGTTTTTCTGCACAGGGCACACAGCGTTATTATGTTGTACATTTTGTAAAAGAGAACACTGTTGAAGTTGTACCAGAGCAGTGGGTGGAGAAGAGAGATGAGATGAGTTGATCAGTTAAATGGTTTGCTCTTTTCAGGCAAAGAGATGGATAAATAGTTAACTTTAAACAGTGTCTCATATCTTGCAGGTCCTGTGTTGCTACTGGCCAATAAATGCCAGCGCAACAATGATTAAGAGAGGAGACCGGCCTGACAAAATATTATGGGAGAAGTACAGAATTTCCATCTTTTCATCCACTGGTAAAATAATATTTTACTGTATCCATCCACTCCCGTTGATATTGCAATGTATGCTTGGTTGTGTGGCTCTGGAGCAGGTTGCATCAGTTGAACATACTCCTATACGTAAAGATAGTTCCAACGTAGAATATGTTCTAAGTCAGGCGTAAATCTGTCACCACCTGGTTGTAAGTAATAGCTTTTGCTACACCAGGGTGTAAAAACTAAGTGTAATGTGGGGTAGACGTATAGTATAAATCTATAACTAGTTTCCAAGGTACAATGGGGAGAACAAGTATTTGATACACTGGCGATTTTGCAGGTTTTCCTACTTACAAAGCATGCAGAGGTCTGTAATTTTTTATCATAGGTACACTTCAACTGTGAGAGACGGAATCTAAAACAAAAATCCAGAAAATCACATTGTATGATTTTTAAGTAATTAATTTGCATTTTATGGCATGACAGAAGTATTTGATACATCAGAAAAGCAGAACTTAATATTTGGTACAGAAACCTTTGTTTGCAATTACAGAGATCATATGTTTCCTGTAGGTCTTGACCAGGTTTGCACACACTGCAGCAGGGATTTTGGCCCACTCCTCCATACAGACCTTCTCCAGATCCTTCAGGTTTCGGGACTGTCGCTGGGCAATATGGATTTTCAGCTCCCTCCAAAGATTTTCTATTGGGTTCAGGTCTGGAGACTGGCTAGGCCACTCCAGGACCTTGAGATGCTTCTTACGGAGCCACTCCTTAGTTGCCCTGGCTGTGTGTTTCGTGTCGTTGTCATGCTGGAAGGCCCAGCCACGACCCATCTTCAATGCTCTTACTGAGGGAAGGAGGTTGTTGGCCAAGATCTCGCGATACATGGCCCCATCCATCCTCCCCGCAATGCGGTGCAGTCGTCCTGTCCCCTTTGCAGAAAAGCATCCCCAAAGAATGATGTTTCCACCTCCATGTTTCACGGTTGGGATGATGTTCTTGGGGTTGTACTCATCCTTCTTCTTCCTCCAAACACGGCGAGTGGAGTTTAGACCAAAAAGCTCTATTTTTGTCTCATCAGACCACATGACCTTCTCCCATTCCTCCTCTGGATCATCCAGATGGTCATTGGCAAACTTCAGACGGGCCTGGACATGCGCTGGCTTGAGCAGGGGGACCTTGCGTGCGATGCAGGATTTTAATCCATGACGGCGTAGTGTGTTACTAATGGTTTTCTTTGAGACTGTGGTCCCAGCTCTCTTCAGGTCATTGACCAGGTCCTGCCGTGTAGTTATGGGCTGATCCCTCACCTTCCTCATGATCATTGATGCCCCACGAGGTGAGATCTTGCATGGAACCCCAGACTGAGGGTGATTGACCGTCATCTTGAACTTCTTCCATTTTCTAATAATTGCGCCAACAGTTGTTGCCTTCTCACCAAGCTGCTTGCCTATTGTCCTGTAGCCCATCCCAGCCTTGTGCAGGTCTACAATTTTATCCCTGATGTCCTTACACAGCTCTCTGGTCTTAGCCATTGAGGAGAGGTTGGAGTCTGTTTGATTGAGTGTGTGGACAGGTGTCTTTTAAACAGGTAACGAGTTCAAACAGGTGCAGTTAATACAGGTAATGAGTGGAGAACAGGAGGGCTTCTTAAAGAAAAACTAACAGGTCTGTGAGAGCCGGAATTCTTACTGGTTGGTAGGTGATCAAATACTTATGTCATGCAATAAAATGCAAATTAATTACTTAAAAATCATACAATGTGATGTTCTAGATTTTTGTTTTAGATTCCGTCTCTCACAGTTGAAGTGTACCTATGATAAAAATTATAGACCTCTACATGCTTTGTAAGTAGGAAAACCTGCAAAATCGGCAGTGTATCAAATACTTGTTCTCCCCACTGTAAGTGTTTCATGACTAGTAATGTCGCATCTTGTTCAATTTTCTAAATCATTATGTCGGGCGTAGGTAGGCCCAACTTCTCTTATACCTTATTAGCGTCTAACTGGTGCAACCCACTCCTGGTCAGTAGAGTCAGTAACTTCCCCCTCTTAAGTACTATATGTATTTGCTGAAAGTATTACTATGTGAATTACAAATACTCAATACCCTGTTTTGCCAGTGTTAATAGGAAAGTATTTATGACTATGTTTATTGCACGTACAGACAATTACTCTATGGCAGAGCAACGAGCAAAACGGGGGGTTGACACCTCCAATGTTGAATCTGACGAGGAACCAGCGAAGAGGGCGGTGACCAAACCAATCAGATTCCGTGTAGAGCCACCTGGTGAGGATTTCTTAACTACTCTTATTCCATTGTGTGTATTACATGCATCAGGAAGTAGATTAAATAAATGACTTTTTTTTTTGTATTGTGCTTTGTAAGATGATGATGATGGAACTGAAGCACTCCAGAAAAAGACAAATGAACCCAGACAAGCCCAGCTTACAGTTCCCCAGCTTCCACCAGCCCCTAGTGGTATGATCCTGCATTAGGCTACTAGGTCAATAAATGTATTATCAGCAAGTTGATGGTAAGTTTGACACACATTCAAGTATGTGGGTGAAGAAAAGCTTACAGTTAATGCAAGTACTAGTCTTAAATTGAGACGGCATGAAATCATAACCTAATGACAGTTGATATGACAAGAAATTACCACACCCATCTGATCTTGACATACTTGATTATTAGTCACATTACCAAAGTGTAACAGTTCTTTATTTTTATATATTTTTTAACTTCAAGAGCCAGTGTCTTTGAAAAGACCCTACAAGGTACATAATGTTTCAAGTCTGATAAACGATAAAGTTCTGTTCCCACCAACTGTATGGGATGAAAATGACAATCTGTTAAGTGTGTACTGTAAATGATAAATGTGGTAACGGTTTGACATCTGTGATATTCTCTGAAGTTGCAGATGCAGAGGACTTGAGGCCATGTGCCACCTCAAGCCAGAGCGACAGTAAGTGTCTGGTAGTAGTTTGTTAGGGTAAACAATTGAATTGTATGAAGTATTATAGCTTTCAAAGCCACTCAATAGAATACAATTACCATCACATTTTTGCATATTAGGTTATTTAAAGGCTTATTACTACTTTGTGCATACTGTTAAAACTTTACAAATACTTGTGGTGCTGTGTATGGGTGAAATCACCCTATTATTCTGGGGTAAAACACAAGTGTAATGCCATGTTTGTAAATATCTGTATGTATTTGCCATCAAACTAAAAGCATTATTTAAAACAAAAAATTATGCTTAGCATTTATTTTTGTTGGGATTCATTAACCTTCCCACTGAGCTCCTGACTGACATCCCTTCACTTTTGGTTCTGTGCCAGTTTCAAAAGCATGCAAAGTATGTCTTCATTTTTTCCCTTTTGTTTTCTCAGTTAGTCCAAGTGGCAGCCAGGAAGAAGCTGGACAAGACAGAGCATCAGAATCAGGTTTCTTTAGCCATCAAGATATTGATCTCGAAATCGAAAAATAACAGCATTATTTTTTACTTATATTTTAGACCAAGAGCTGCCATCCTTGCTTGATGAGCCTGTGGCTTCTGAGATGCCCGCTGGATACATTAAAGGTATATTATGCTAGCCTATATGTTACAAAATGTTGCTTCTCTTGTATTATCAACATCAATTCCAAATTGTATGGCTGTCAGCAGATATATGGTTATCAATACTACTAATATACACTGCTCAAAAAAATAAAGGGAACACTAAAATAACATCCTAGATCTGAATGACTGAAATAATCTTATGAAATACTTTTTTCTTTACATAGTTGAATGTGCTGACAACAAAATCACACAAAAATGATCAATGGAAATCAAATGTATCAACCCATGGAGGTCTGGATTTGGAGTCACCCTCAAAATTAAAGTGGAAAACCACACTACAGGCTGATCCAACTTTGATGTAATGTCCTTAAAACAAGTCAAAATGAGGCTCAGTAGTGTGTGTGGCCTCCACGTGCCTGTATGACCTCCCTACAACGCCTGGGCATGCTCCTGATGAGGTGGCGGATGGTCTCCTGAGGGATCTCCTCCCAGACCTGGACTAAAGCATCCGCCAACTCCTGGACAGTCTGTGGTGCAACGTGGCGTTGGTGGATGGAGCGAGACATGATGTCCCAGATGTGCTCAATTGGATTCAGATCTGGGGAACGGGCAGGCCAGTCCATAGCATCAATGCCTTCCTCTTGCAGGAACTGCTGACACACTCCAGCCACATGAGGTCTAGCATTGTTTTGCATTAGAAGGAATCCAGGGCCAACCGCACCAGCATATGGTCTCACAAGGGGTCTGAGGATCTCATCTCGGTACCTAATGGCAGTCAGGCGAGCACATGGAGGGCTGTGCGGCCCCCCAAAGAAATGCCACCCCACACCATGACTGACCCACCGCCAAACCGGTCATGCTGGAGGATGTTGCAGGCAGCAGAACATTCTCCACGGCATCTCCAGACTCTGTCACGTCTGTCACATGTGCTCAGTGTGAACCTGCTTTCATCTGTGAAGAGCACAGGGCGCCAGTGGCGAATTTGCCAATCTTGGTGTTCTCTGGCAAATGCCAAACGTCCTGCACGGTGTTGGGCTGTAAGCACAACCCCCACCTGTGGACGTCGGGCCCTCATACCACCCTCATGGAGTCTGTTTCTGACCGTTTGAGCAGACACATGCACATTTGTGGCCTGCTGGGGGTCATTTTGCAGGGCTCTGGCAGTGCTCCTCCTGCTCCTCCTTGCACAAAAGCGGAGGTAGCAGTCCTGCTGCTGGGTTGTTGCCCTCCTACGGCCTCCTCCACGTCTCCTGATGTACTGGCCTGTCTCCTGGTAGCGCCTCCATGCTCTGGACACTACGCTGACAGACACAGCAAACCTTCTTGCCACAGCTCGCATTGATGTGCCATCCTGGATGAGCTGCACTACCTGAGCCACTTGTGTGGGTTGTAGACTCCGTCTCATGCTACCACTAGAGTGAAAGCACCGCCAGCATTCAAAAGTGACCAAAACATCAGCCAGGAAGCATAGGAACTGAGAAGTGGTCTGTGGTCACCACCTGCAAAACCAGTCCATTATTGGGGGTGTCTTGCTAATTGCCTATAATTTCCACCTGTTGTCTATTCCATTTGCACAACAGCATGTGACATTTATTGTCAATCAGTGTTGCTTCCTAAGTGGACAGTTTGATTTCACAGAAGTGTGATTGACTTGGAGTTACATTGTGTTGTTTAAGTGTTCCCTTTATTTTTTTGAGCAGTGTATATGAAGGGTGGATATTTTGATCGAGGTATTTCACATGGCCTTGATACATGTCCTGCCTGGTACTCATGGCTTGTATCGTCACGCTGCTTGAAGCTAAACTGTTGAGTCTTTATTATTTTGCAGATCTTCAAGCAGTGGAGATGAGGATAATGGTGAAACTGGAGATGATCCGTACAGAGTTCAAGACTGCTCTCAACCAAGTTATGGAGGCCATAGAGGCCCGGCAGCCAAAGGAGTCGGAATCCTTGGGGCATCTTGAAATGCTGCAAAGCCCTGCAGAAACAAATGAGGAACTGAAGGATATCTGTGAAACACTTAGACTCCCACTATCGAAAGATAATGGTAGGGATGGCCATTTAAAATGTATCTGTTTGTAAAAAATTTGAAATCTACATAAAGTAATTTAACAGCAATTGACAAAAATAAGTTAGCTGTTTATCAAGAGCCCCTTGAATGCGTCCAGATTTGAGAGAAGATTGCAACCTGCAATATTATTGATTCCAAATATCTTAATGTCAACGAAATGCAGTTGTCATAAATGCCATATACCTATTTAGTGTTTGGATTGATTTCCCAATTAACACTTAACTTATCTTAAGGAGAAACGATCAGCCCTCTGCCTGTTTACACAAGTTTTAGCCCATGATTACATGATACACTACAAAAATTATTTCTCATTACTATCAATCAGAACTATATGGCCAGCTGTTTTAGCTGAGGAACACACAAATGAGTGGTAATGTTTTTTTGTTTTTTGTTTTTTTTATCAGATCCGATACCCGACCCTCTGCAGTGGCCTGGACCTGGGCTCAGGAATCAGACGAATGATGAGAACATTTGGAACAGAGGAGCTGTGGACAGGCTACTCCTTGAAGGGCAGGAAGGGGAAGAGGGCCTTTAATGAGCTATCAATCTATGATGCTGTCACAAGTAAGTAAATGCACAAGTTTAGATCGTTATTTATTATTATTTAGTAGATAGTATTATTGGTCAAGTGATGCTAAGTGAAATGTGTATTTATTAACATTTCAAATGAATTAAATCAGTAACAAGGCAGTTACAAACTAAATATGATATCCTACCACCTGTTAAGATCGGAGAGAGAGGACAAAGGAAAGGTGAAGGAGAGAGGTCTCATGGCCAAAACTGCCTATGAGGGATGAGAGGGACAATACCCAACCTCTGTCTCAGCCAGCATAGGTGGAAAAGTAGTGATATGACATGGGATGTACCATTTCAATTCTTTTTCACAACATAGGAGCGTCCCTGAAAGCACACCCCAAGGATACCTACCAAGAGGTAGATGACAAAATAGCAGACGCTCTCAAACATGCACCAGCTCGGCTCAAGAGTAAGAGAAAGGTATGATTTAAAAATAACACTTTATGATTTTTTTTACTTCACTTTAATCCAGTCGGTCAGTATAGGTAAATTATTGTGCTAGTACAAAAGGAATGTAGTAGGGAGTCGACGTTAAACCAGCATTTTGATAATTTGTTTACGAAAAATAATGACCAATTTGTGTTATTGTGACTTCCAGGAGCGGGTCAAGGAAGCGACAGTGGATGAGGATGGAGCAGCAGCACCTGAATAAACATAACATAGTTATTCACTTTTAGCTTTAAGCAGTTTTACAGTTCTCTTAATTACAATGACAGCCTACACCGGCCAAACCCGGACGACGCTGGGCCAATTGTGCGCCGCCCTATGGGACTCCCAATCACGGCCGGTTGTGATACAGCCTGGAATCGAACCAGGGGGTTTGTAGTGACACCTCAAGCACTGAGATGCAGTGCCTTAGACCGCTGTGCCACTCGGGAGCCCAATAATTAGATGTATCCACCAATCCAAAGAAAGGATAGGCGGGAGCTAGACAGCCCTCCATGCCGCTTTGTGGACAACGACTCCCATAGTTATGGCGGAGAGACATGTATCTTGTCAGTATATCCATAATCTTTGGTGACAGTGTTAGGGCATTGCATAGGCACTTTGTTGCAATTTTTGTGGGACTGGAAAAAAATGGCCGGAACTTAAAATAACTTTATTAACTAGTTCCCATGCTTGTAAATTAACAGTGCTGTTCCAGAACATTATAGATCACTTTCGTTTTTGGTTCGGGTTCTGTTCCTCAAATAATTTCGTTATTTCTGGTTCAGTTCCAACCCTTGCTTACCATATAATTACAATCAGCAGAATGGACATGCATGACAGACAAGTGTGATTGAAGAGGAGTCTCTGCGAGTACTGTACCACAGAGTTTTTAAACCTAGAGGCGCAACATCACGAGACTTCCGGCAACGCTTGCAAAACAGACAAAACAGATGAGAGAAATTAAAAAGTATTTCTTAGTTGCTCATTTTCTTGAAATCTATAGCCACATAATGTCTTAAATAGTTACACATGTCATTACTCCAACCTCGTGAAAGTGACAAGCTGACACGTTTTCATATGCAGCCGTGTTTCTATGCTAGCCAAAGTCGCCATGACATCGCCTACAAGTGTGATTCGGGATTTCTATTAGAGAAGCAGTTTTAGCCTATCTTCATATTGTACTGTATTATGTTACATGTGGCACCCCTTATGAGAGTGGAACCAGAGTGGTTCCCTAGCAACAGAGCACAGCAGGATCAGATCAGACCAATGATGTGTATAAACCCTGGATGACTAACAGGGGGCGTTGTATTGAAGCCACCGGGCAGCCATCTTGGCACTACTCAATTGTAAAAAATATTTTGGAAGCTATAGAAATGCATTTATTAATGTCTACTTTCTTTTTTGACACGTTTATTCTATTACAGACACCTTAATGCAATTTGTTTTTACAAAATATATAAAAACATTTTCTACTAATATTACTGTACTTAAATGTAATGTAATTTTGTCCTTGAAATATTTAATTGAAATAATGTAGAACTCCATTCCATCCTAAGTATACTGCTCCTACTAGGGAATGCCAATATGGCCTACCGATGGAGTTCTACATTATTTCAATTAAATATTATCAAAACCTCTCAATAGCCAATACAGCATCATAGCATCATCAATCCAGGGTTTATGTCCATCATTGGATCAGACACACACTGAGAGGAGTCCCCCAACGCCCCCCCACACACCAGGAATTATAATTACCATGGAAACATGGAGGAAAAACACACACAAAAACCAATCACCTCTCCTCCTTAGCCCTCAACCCCAATGCAAATAGTAGAGTGGGAGTCATACCCCAACTCTCCCTCTGGCCCTGGGGCTCACATAAATAAATACATCCATAAATACATCCAGTAAACTTACTGTACACAAAGGCTTAACAGACTTCAGAGTCCTCTTATGGCCTCACATAGCAATCATGCTACATTTTAGTTATAGAAGTAAACAAAGTGTACTTTGAAACATGTTAGATTACAGTAACCAATAGCAAACGTACTACATTTCTGACATAGCAATAAGCAGTATCACTTTATCCTCCTTTATCGTATCAGAGGAACAGTAGCCTGTCTCAGTATTCCCCCTGATATGTCCCAGCATATATGGTGACCAGTCTAGGAAGGAAAACTATTTTACTGCCCATTGTAGTGTCAACGGACAGCCAAAATCCAATAGAAATGTGCAATTCCACAACACAGATACATCCACAATGGGTTAACTCTTTAGTCCAGTCAGCGTTGGAGCGTTGCCCTTTGACCCTGTGAGCTTGTGGAGGTCACTGCGTGTGAAGACGACACCGGTGGAGCAGAGCAGGGCCATATAGGCACTGACACTGTGAGATTGCTGCACTATGGAGCCCAGATGCAGAGCAGGCAGCACCTGGCCAGAGAACAGAACACAATAGAATAACCATTATTGTTGAGGCAAATAACACACACCAGTCTGGTCACTGGTCAAACCTGTAGAGCTTTTGTGCTTACCTGTGACAGCAGGTAGGCACTGTCCAGTATAGCCATGTCTAGACACATCCTTCTCTGAGGCAGTGGTATGGGCTCTCCTTCTCTCTCCAGGGGAAGGGACACGTGGAGGGAAGTGGAGGAGGAGAAGAAAAGGGGG
This sequence comes from Coregonus lavaretus, assembly GCF_964263955.1. NCBI lineage: Eukaryota > Metazoa > Chordata > Actinopteri > Salmoniformes > Salmonidae > Coregonus > Coregonus lavaretus. Next base: position 28,297,851 of record NC_139995.1, read on the forward strand.
GCCCCGGGGAGAGTGACCCCTTCTGGATAGCTGTTGCCATGGATATGAACAGGGTCAGGTGGAAGGAGGGGCTTGGAGTGGATGTGGTCGTCACTTTCTCCTGGGTGAGAAGGTCTGGATTTGGAACTGGAGAAGAAGACCTGAAAGAGAGAGAGAGACAGAGAGAGAGAGAGAGAGAGAGAGAGAGGGATGGGAGTAAAAGACAGAGAGATGGAAGAGAGAGAGAGAGATAGCGAGAAGAGGGAGGGATTGGGTTTATCTATTGTGATCACTTCTCTGTCAGAACATGTAGTGTCTCACCTGTCTGTCAGAGTGGTACAGACACAGCAGGGTGTAGGGCAGGACCTGCAGCACACAGAAGGTATATCCAGTAGCCTCGGCCATGACAGTGACCATCACTACACTCTTTGAGAAGCTCATCTGTCACGCCCTGGCTCTGGGGACTCTTAAATGTTGAGCCAGGGTGTGGATTTTTCCTTGTTTAGTTTTTTAGGTTTTTCGTTCTAGATCGTGTATTTCTATGTTGGCCAGGGTGGTTCCCAATCAGAGACAGCTGTAGCTCGTTGTCTCTGATTGGGGACCATACTTAGGCAGCCTGTTGACATGTTACGTTGTGGGATCTTGTTCCGGAAGGTTTCTGTTAACCTAGGACTTCACGTATCGTTTGTTGTTTTGTTCGTGTTGTGAGTACTGAATAAAATGTATGCATATCACGCTGCGCCTTGGTCCGCTTCATCTATCGACGATCGTGACATCATCACAGCTTTTGCTAACGCTAGCAGGACCACAGTGCTAATGTACACAGCCCGGGTGCCTAGCAACACTATCCAGTGCTCCATCAGGATGGAGCAGACCACTGAGGTCAGGCACTGCAGGAATAGAATCACACTCGCCATGTGCACACCTGGGGAGATATGGGGGAAAGTAGGTGTATGGGTGCATTGACAATCTTTTATGAAAATGTTACAGGGGTTTAAGATAAGGAGTGGAAAGGAAAAAAGGAGTGGACAAATTCGCTGCAAAACATTGCAGTAAATGAAAAGATAAGAATCAAGTAAATGTCTGTCCATCCTACCTTCATCGTATCGTAGTCTCTCCTATGTTCCAGGTGTAGCGTTGGGTATTCCCTGGTACAGCCCCACTCCCATAAAGTCTGTGTAGAATAGCATGAAGCTCATCAGAGCCATCCAGCTGAACAGTTCCGCTACAAACAGCCTGCGTATGACTGCCGGCACGTGCATACACACACTGTACATGCGCGGCAGTGCCGACACACACAGCGACAAACTCCGCCCCACCGCCAGCCGCACACACTTGGGCCGCGGCGGCAAGGGGTGTGCACAGTATCGGCTCAGGGCGGAGCTAATGCTAGCATCCTTCCTGGTTGTCTCTCCCCAGCCGGTGCATCTTTCCTCTGAGATGAAGACTGTGCTGAGGAGGCAGGTGAGGAAGATGAGTGTGAGCAGGGCATAGATGAAGGCCTCCTGGCCGCCCACGTAGGCTGCTGTGGGGGCATGGCTCCAGTCCAGGGCTGGGAGCAGGTACCTAGGATGAGACAGAGAGGGATCACATAGGTGGACTCTGGTCTCTTGTATGATATGATCTCTGTCCAATCCACTATCTCAGAGAGATGGAGAGAGGTACCCTGCCCCAGGAAGCACCTGAGGCTGATCTTTAAGGAATAGACTGAGAGAGAGAGAGAGAGAGAGAGAGAGAGAGAGAGAGAGAGAGAGAGAGAGAGAGAGAGAGAGAGAGAGAGAGAGAGAGAGAGAGAGAGAGAGAGAGAGAGAGAGAGAGAGAGAGAGAGAGAGAGAGAGAGAGAGAGAGAGAGAGAGAGAGAGAGAGAGAGAGAGAGAGAGAGAGAGAGAGAGAGAGAGAGAGAGAGAGGTCCCTTACCCCAGGCATCCTCCCAGACAGAGGGCTCTTCTGCTCTCCTCCTCTCCTGGGAACTGGTCTGAGATCAGAGCTTCCAGCGGCGTGAAACAGTCCTGTGGAGCACAACAGTCATTTAGCTGCTAGAAACACCACACACACACACACACATGCACACATACACACACAGTAAGGAGCACAAAAGCCAGTTTGAATTCAAATAAAGAATGCAAATATAGTCAGAAACATCTACATCACAATGTTATCCAAGCAAAATGCAGGTATGCAGGTAAACTACAGCAATTACAAGCATATGAACTACTTCACTTCAACTCAATCAGATACAGCACTAGTGTATTTATACTATTTAATAATATATTTTCTGCTCCACCTGCCCAGAGAACTCCAGCAGACAGGCTGACCCCGCCAGCAGGACCCTCTCCAGCCAGTGGGGCTGCTGAGGGTAGAGCAAGGCAGCTAGGTGAGAGAACTGGGGCATCACCTGCAGGCCCAGCAGAAAGAGAGAGCGAGAGAAAGAGAAGGGGAAGGGAGAGAAGGAGATCTACTTCAGAGCTGGAGAACAAATGATTTATTCCAACCATGGTCATACAGTGTTCACACTACGGTCATTCAAGAATGACAATATGGTCATAGAGTGTTGACTCACCCAGCACCATGGTCATGTAGCGTTCCTCCATGCCGGCCTGCAGCAGTAGAGGGGGGATGTAGAAGGTCCCTGCAGCCATACACACCTCCAGACCACTGGTCAAAGCATTCAACAGCAACAGCTGATACACACGGCCCTGCATGACTCTGTCTATGCCTCTTTATCGATCTATCTCGCTCTGGTCTCTCCGCTACTTTCTGTCTATCTATCTCCCACACAGTTTCTGAGACAACTGTGATACAGGGGTTTATAGTGACTGTGTGGACAGGACAGAATGCTCTTCTCTATCCATGTGATCTAAGGGTCTAGGCTTACAGGGGGTAGTCCTTGGGTGACCTGCATATGTAAATGAGTAGGTGGGGCAGAGTGAAAGGAGGCAGGGTTCTGGCTGGTGTTTGTGTCCCATGCTGCTGTCCGGAGGTTCCAGTGTCGCTTTACTCAAGATAGTGGATAACAGAAAAGATAGCTGACTGGACAGCTTCCCCATGTATAGTGTTGTCTGTGCTCACATTGCTCTTCTGTCAGACAGAGGTAGTGGGAGAGTTTTATTTCTAGCTCCGTCTATTTCTCTCTGTCCTATGGAGGTAGTAGAGAAGGGATCAGTGGAGATAAAAGGTTCCAGTCTTGAGTCATGCCTGGTGAGGGTGGGTGTAATTAACTCAACTCTGCCCATCAACAGAGAAATCCACACATGGAAACATGGGCCCTGAGAGAAGTGAGGGAGAACAGACTAACATGAATAGAGCCACAACATGATAAAGGATCAAATAAGTCAAACAGTCATTTATAAATGTGTTTCCCTACTGGTGGGTCTAGACTCGGGACTCATTGGTGGGCTTTAGATGGGTCACAATGCTGAAACTTTAGTAACCACTGGAATAAACTGGTTATAAACAGGTGTGGACTTAAGCTACAGCTTAACACTTATGACAGAGAAGAGGGGGGAGAGCAGGGTTCCATTTTCCTAGCTGCCTCATCCTGTAACTCGCAGGGAAAACAGGATGGAAAACCGGTTGATTAAGATTCCAAGATGTGGTATAATAAGACACTTCAGGTGAGCTGGAATATACTGTACCTTCCCAGGAAGGGAATCGATGAAATCACTGTGTACATACACCCTGCGAGTTTTGTATACCTTCAGTCATCCGACATTTAACTTACAACACATTGTCCAGACAGAAATGTCTGCTTTACAGAACTGAGGGACAGGATTTACAGTTGATCCAAAGTGGGAGTGTTGTGTGTGTGTGTGTGTGTGTGTGTGTGTCAGTGTGTGTGTGATACTTCTGTGGATCAGCTATCAGTCATTTGTCTCTGTAATCAGTAGATTACTGTCACGGTTTCGGCCGAGGCTGCTCCTTCTCCTTGTTCGGGCAGGCTTCGGCGGTCGTCGTCCCCGGAGTACTAGCTGCCACCGTTCTATGTTTCTATGTTTGATTAGTTTTGTCTGATTGTTACACCTGTTCATTGTTAAGTGTTCATTATGCGTCCTATTTAGTTCTCTTGTGTTTGGTCAGGTGTTGTGTGTAATTGTTCGATGTCACGTGTAGTAGTTGGTTCGCTGTTCTGTGCTCTCTGTATTTCGTTTTGTTTGAGAGAGTCCTGCACGTTGTGCGCATTTACTTTGGTTCTCACCAGTGTGCGTATATTTCGCCTGTGGCCTGTTGCCGTGTTTGGCTTGTATTTTCGGACTTCACTAAAGACATCTGTCACGATCGTCGTAAGGAATAGACCAAGGCGCAGCGTGATGAACGAACATGGTTAAACTTTATTATCGTTAGTGATAATAGACCACAATAACCAAAACAAGAAACGACTCGTGAAGTCCACGGTAACAATGACCAAAACGGAACAAAAACCCACAAACACAAAGGGAAAACAGACAGTTTAAATATGGCTCCCAATCAGAGACAACCAACGACAGCTGACACTCGTTGCCTCTGATTGGGAGTCACTCTAGCCAACATAGAAATAAACACAACAGAAATGAACACACCCTGGCTCAACATATAGAGTCCCAGAGCCAGGGTGTGACAGTACCCCCCCCTAAAGGCGCGGACTGCGACCGCGCCTCAACTTGAACAAAACAGGGGAGGGCTGGGTGGGCATACCTCCTCGGCGGCGGTTCTGGCTCCGGCCTTGCCACCCACCCTCCAATAAACCCCCCATAGCGCCCCTGGTCCAGTCTGGCCCCACTGGCTGGAGCTGAACTGGACTTAGCAGGAGCGGTTAGCTTCAGCTCCATAGTGGAGCAGTTGACCGGTACCTTCCCAGGCACCGGTGGCCCAGGCACGGGTTGTGCTGGACTGACGATGCGCACCCCGGGCTTAGTGTGTGGAGGAGGAACGGGCCTTACCAGGCTGACGACTCGCACCCCTGGCTTGGTGCGAGGAGGAGGAACGGGCCTTACCAGGCTGACGTCTCGCACCCCTGGCTTGGTGCGAGGAGGAGGAACGGGCCTTACCAGGCTGACGTCTCGCACCCCTGGCTTAGTGCGAGTGGCAGGAACAGGCCGGGCCGGGCTGGCGACGCGCACCGTGGACTTGGTGCGAGTGGCAGGAACAGGCCGGGCCGGGCTGGCGACGCGCACCGTATACTTGGTGCGAGTGGCAGGAACAGGCCGGGCCGGGCTGGCGACGCGCACCGTAGACTTGGTGCGAGTGGCAGGAACAGGCCGGGCCGGGCTGGCGACGCGCACCGTAGACTTGGTGCGTGGAGCAGGGACAGGCCGGGCCGGGCTGGCGATGCGCACCGTAGACTTGGTGCGAGTGGCAGGAACAGGCCGGGCCGGGCTGGCGACGCGCACCGTATACTTGGTGCGAGTGGCAGGAACAGGCCGGGCCGGGCTGGCGACGCGCACCGTAGACTTGGTGCGAGTAGCAGGAACAGGCCGGGCCGGGCTGGCGATGCGCACCGTAGACTTGGTGCGTGGAGCAGGGACAGGCCGGGCCGGGCTGGCGACGCGCACCGTAGACTTGGTGCGAGTGGCAGGAACAGGCCGGGCCGGGCTGGCGACGCGCACCGTATACTTGGTGCGAGTGGCAGGAACAGGCCGGGCCGGGCTGGCGACGCGCACCGTAGACTTGGTGCGAGTGGCAGGAACAGGCCGGGCCGGGCTGGCGACGCGCACCGTAGACTTGGTGCGTGGAGCAGGGACAGGCCGGACCGGGCTGGTGACGCGCACCGTAGACTTGGTGCGTGGAGCAGGGACAGGCCGGACTGGGCTGGCGACGCACCCCGTAGGCTTGGTGCGTGGAGCAGGGACAGGCCGAACCGGGCTGTGGAGACGGATAGGAGACCTGGAGTGAAGAGCGGCCACAACCCGTCCTGGCTGAATGCCTACCCTCACACACTCTGTGTGAGGCATCCGCACAGGACGTACAGGGCGGTGTACCCGTAACCTGGTGGCCTTCTGAATCCGCCCCTTTTCTGCCTCCGTCAGCCCCGTCGTCCATGCCGTGTGCCCCCCCCTAAAAAATTTCTGGGGTTGCCTCTCGCCTGTCCGACGTTGACACTGCTGACGCCGCTGCTCCTCTTTCGCCAGGGCCTCTCCCGGCGCTTCCTCCCATGTCCAGTCCAAGTTCTGCCCCGGGACACGCTGCTTGGTCCTTACTTGGTGGGTTTTTCTGTCACGATCGTCGTAAGGAATAGACCAAGGCGCAGCGTGATGAACGAACATGGTTAAACTTTATTATCGTTAGTGATAATAGACCACAATAACCAAAACAAGAAACGACTTGTGAAGTCCACGGTAACAATGACCAAAACGGAACAAAAACCCACAAACACAAAGGGAAAACAGACAGTTTAAATATGTCTCCCAATCAGAGACAACCAACGACAGCTGACACTCGTTGCCTCTGATTGGGAGTCACTCTAGCCAACATAGAAATAAACACAACAGAAATGAACACACCCTGGCTCAACATATAGAGTCCCAGAGCCAGGGTGTGACAACATCTGTTTCGAATCTCTGTGTGTCCTGCGTGTGATTCCACGTTACCTCTACACTCAACCCTGACAATTACATTTCACTTCCTTATGTTAGAAAATACATTTTACCAAGAGAAATATGATTCTTTATGTTCTGAATCATTCAGTGTGGCCTTTCTCTAACATATCATTAACATTATATCCCAAAAGTCGGATTTCGATAATAAGCACCGAGCTCTGTTGACAGTGAGGTGCTGCTTTTTCGCAGTAACGTTTGAGGGTTTTACATGTTGTGGTGGTCGTCTGCAAAGTTGTTTCAGAGGGTCGCAAAAAAGCTAAATCAGCATGACACGAGCTGAATTAAATGTAAAAGGCTTTGAAAATAAAAAGCTTGCGGTATGCTCAGTGGTCCGTTGACATTTCACAGAGATAAGCTTGTTTTTGTGAGAAATCCTGCATTGTGTACACTGAGGTGTGTCCTCCTCTTTCAGTCTGGCTGCCAGCTCACCTCACACACAACGATCAAACCCTGACACAATACTTTGATACCTATGGGCGGCGCACAATTGGCCCAGCGTCGTCCAGGGTAGGGGAGGGAATGGCCGGCAGGGATGTAGCTCAGTTGATAGAGCATGGCGTTTGCAACGCCAGGGTTGTGGGTTCGTTTCCCACGGGGGGCCAGTATAAAAAAATATGTATTCACTAACTGTAAGTCGCTCTGGATAAGAGCGTCTGCTAAATGACTAAAATGTAATGTAAATGTAGTATTCCTAAATATGTGTACTGTGCCTAGATAAAGCTGTCTGACTTGTATGTGGAACAAGAAACAGACTTCTAAAGACCTCACGTCACAATTAAGGCAACTTGACAAATTAGATGAGGAATATACATAGTCCTGTCAACTATAATATGTTCTTGTTAGTGACATTGAGAAAGAGTCAGGAACATCTTAGCAGATCTCAGAAAGCAGCTCTCTGCTTGAAATGAAGATGTAATATATATATATAATAAGATTTCACAGTAAGCTCTCTGTGTCTATCATTTCATTATTATATACAGGTAAATCAATTATTTATTACAAAACATCTTGACATTTCTAATTACCACACTTAAATGATTAAATGAATAAAGACATTTTATAGCCTACACTTCTTCAATTCTGTTAAGTATGGCCTAATCCATCACTGAATATTTACACTGTAAAGTCAATACAAATACAAAACTCACAGTCTAACCTTAGATCTTTCCTCTGGGTCTCACGTAGAGCTGTTTCTGTACACTCCTCATGTGCCTATGTCCGTCAACTCTCAGGAGGAATTAAGTCCTATGTGTGTGTGTGTGTGTGTGTGTGTGTCGTTTCTGATAAGCCACACAATGCTAGGCGTAATCAGAAATTGACCCATATTCCCAGGTAACACACCTGTTGTGATGTGTGTCGCACCTGTGGTGAGGTAACACACCTGTAACAAGCCTGTCTTCAGCTGAGGTGGGAGCTGTCAGGAGTGCCAGGGTCAGGCTGGGAACTTGAATATCAGCATTTCCATTACGGGAGAAATGACTTGTAGGGGCGGGGCTTACAACCACAACACAGTGTCAGCCAATAGCAGAACAGCGGCCATCACTGATAGTAGAAAACACACTCCTCAGGACATACAGTGGGGAAAAAAAGTATTTAGTCAGCCACCAATTGTGCAAGTTCTCCCACTTAAAAAGATGAGAGAGGCCTGTAATTTTCATCATGGGTACACGTCAACTATGACAGACAAAATTAGGAAAAGAAATCCAGAAAATCACATTGTAGGATTTTTTATGAATTTATTTGCAAATTATGGTGGAAAATAAGTATTTGGTCAATAAGTAAAGTTTCTCAATACTTTGTTATATACCCTTTGTTGGCAATGACACAGGTCAAACGTTTTCTGTAAGTCTTCACAAGGTTTTCACACACTGTTGCTGGTATTTTGGCCCATTCCTCCATGCAGATCTCCTCTAGAGCAGTGATGTTTTGGGGCTGTCGCTGGGCAACACGGACTTTCAACTCCCTCCAAAGATTTTCTATGGGGTTGAGATCTGGAGAATGGCTAGGCAACTCCAGGACCTTGAAATGATTCTTACGAAGCCACTCCTTCGTTGCCCGGGCGGTGTGTTTGGGATCATTGTCATGCTGAAAGACCCAGCCACGTTTCATCTTCAATGCCCTTGCTGATGGAAGGAGGTTTTCACTCAAAATCTCACGATACATGGCCCCATTCATTCTTTCCTTTACACGGATCAGTCGTCCTGGTCCCTTTGCAGAAAAACAGCCCCAAAGCATGATGTTTCCACCCCCATGCTTCACAGTAGGTATGGTGTTCTTTGGATGCAACTCAGCATTCTTTGTCCTCCAAACACGACGAGTTTAGTTTTTACCAAAAAGTTATATTTTGGTTTCATCTGACCATATGACATTCTCCCAATCCTCTTCTGGATCATCCAAATGCACTCTAGCAAACTTCAGACGGGCCTGGACATGTACTGGCTTAAGCAGGGGGACACAGCTGGCACTGCAGGATTTGAGTCCCTGGCAGCGTAGTGTGTTACTGATGGTAGGCTTTGTTACTTTGGTCCCAGCTCTCTGCAGGTCATTCACTAGGTCCCCCCGTGTGGTTCTGGGATTTTTGCTCACCGTTCTTATGATCATTTTGACCCCACGGGGTGAGATCTTGCGTGGAGCCCCAGATCGAGGGAGATTATCAGTGGTCTTGTATGTCTTCCATTTCCTAATAATTGCTCCCACAGTTGATTTCTTCAAACCAAGCTGCTTACCTATTGCAGATTCAGTCTTCCCAGCCTGGTGCAGGTCTACAATTTTGTTTCTGGTGTCATTTGACAGCTCTTTGGTCTTGGCCATAGTGGAGTTTGGAGTGTGACTGTTTGTGGTTGTGGACAGGTGTCTTTTATACTGATAACAAGTTCAAACAGGTGCAATTAATACAGGTAACGAGTGGAGGACAGAGGAGCCTCTTAAAGAAGAAGTTACAGGTCTGTGAGAGCCAGAAATCTTGCTTGTTTGTAGGTGACCAAATACTTATTTTCCACCATAATTTGCAAATAAATTCATAAAAAATCCTACAATGTGATTTTCTGGAATTTTTTTTCTCAATTTGTCTGTCATTGTTGACGTGTACCTATGATGAAAATTACAGGCCTCTCTCATCTTTTTAAGTGGGAGAACTTGCACAATTGGTGGCTGACTAAATACTTTCTTCCCCCACTGTATATCAGCCCCCAGTGTGCAGTGAAGTGTTTAGATACACAACTGTAGCCCAAAGGCCATCATCTGAGTTGTGACTTTCTGGCTATACTAGAAAGGACAGAGGTCTGGCACTCTCTAGCTATAAATGCCAGTAAATCAAGACAGACTGATAAAGCAGAGAGAGTTCGGTAAAGCAGAGATGATGGATGGCCCAGCCACTGTCTGAGTAAAACATTTCACTCATCTCAATATATTTGCCAACATTCATATGGAACATTTTTACAGCCTATAATAGTCCACTTGACTGTAGTTATAGCCTACTTTCTGTAGCCTACATGTGAAATGAGCACAACTCACATTAATTTTGAAGACTAGCCACCTTGTGTGCTTACAAAGCTGTTATAAAACACTTGTTTTTAGTTCCTCATTCACACAGACAAGAGCTCATTCTGGAAATGGTAAATCGTGATGTCAAGACATTATACACTGAGTGTACTGCTCTTTCCATGACATAGACTGACCAGGTGAATCCAGGTGAAAGCTATGATCCCTGATTTATGTCATTTGTTAAATCCACTTCAATCAGTGTAGATGAAGGGGAGGACAACTTTGATGGGGGTGGGGGCCACAAATAAACTGGAACTCATCATGAGGGGCCATAGTGGCTCATGGGTCTGCATACCCACATCCAGTAAAAATAAAAAATAAATCTAAAAAATGTTTTGCTGACATTGGCTAATTGAGTGACTGCTGTGCTGATGAACAACCACATTTTGAAATTGCACCTTGTGTATTCTATTATTCTAATTCTCAACAGTAAGTTGAGAACACAACTGAGTTCCCCCCCCTAAAAAAAAGGTCTGCAGGCCTACAAAAGTGGGGTGTTCCTAATGTTTTCTACAGTGTATAGGCTAATGCATTATAGAAACACGCCTAATAAACCAAGATCGCAAACAATACATCAAAACTAATGAAGAACAAAATCGCTGCCAGTAAATTGATAATAGACTGTTTGAGCTCTAGGTTAACTGACTGACTGAAGTGCAGTATATCCACACCACATCAAACTCTTCAAAATTAGAGATGCGTTTAAAGTTACTGTACCTTTTAAACCCCAGTGGTTGAACCTGCAGCTTCATTCTGCGGAGGTCGTGGAGACAGTCTGCCTGACTGTCTACTGCAATGGGATTGGACAAAGAAAGTAAGCTAGATAACAAAATATTTTCCATATCAATGTGCACAAAACGTTTGATATTGATAGGCCATTATAACAGAATGATTGACATACCGGTACATTGTCTGCAAAAGCAGAGCTTCTGTATAGTGGAATGCCCTCTTTATGTCCAGGCCTATTGATGTGAAATGTCCACCAATGTATTTGCAGCTGCCAATCAGATGTTTGTGTTTCATGATTGTTCAATCATGTTTAATGATTCAGATACAGATTGGCAGGGCATAGAGGATTCTAGTCTATTGATAGGGTGCATCTCAATAGTCTATTCAACAGTGGTTTGCTCTTCTTGTCTCCACTCCTTCCCTACATCTGCACTGATGAAAAGGATTAGACAGGTGACATTTCCAGTGGGAATCCACCATATTGTTTTAATCTATTCTGTGACTACAAAGGAGTGTTAAAGGGGATGAGGACCCAAGACTAGATTATTGTGATGCACTCGTGGACTACATGGAAACAGTGCCACTGTGTGGCTAACAGTGAGTAGTGCCGAGGTTGGGCCCTTGGAGAAAAAGTTTCCTAGAATAGAGCCCCACAGTGGGGGTGTCAATTATACCCATAAAACCTAGCGGTCAAACAGGAAAATGGTTCCAATCGTTTTTCCCATAGGGAACAATTTAAATAAGGGCTGTGTTTCCTGTAGGCTTACCCTGGCGTGATGTTTTGATAACCATGTAAGTCTCTCTTGGACAAAGTGACTTTTATCAATATATTCTGCACTATTTACTCTCAGATTTGTACATTCTAATTAGCATCAAAGTAGACATCATGCAAGATTACAAATCTCTGCACGTCATCTCTAGCTGACACCTTTGCTAACAGGTATTGTGTCAATTTAAAACTTGCACAAGGCATTTCACAGAATTGTCAATTTAAATGAATGTAGCAAATGTATTCATTACTAAATTTAGCTAACATTAGATAGTTAATCTAGATAATCTTACCTTTGGCTCTATTTGGCAGTCTCGTCCAGATCATCATGGCATTTATAGTCTTTATGATAGCCACATTTTTTTTTTTTGGGGGGGGGGGGGGGGGGATAAATGCAGGCGAATATATTGATAAAAGTCACCTTGTCCTAGAGAGAATACACAGTTATCAAAATGTCACACCAGGGTAAGCCTACATAAAATAGTGTTTCTAAAATCCCCTATGGGAAAAATGAATGGAACCATTTCCTTGTTTGACCGCTAGGTTTTATGGGTATTATGACTCATAATACTGTGGTACTCTATGAGCCCCAAATCACTCACACATAAAACACAGAGGTCGACATCAGAAAACAACTAGTTGAATCCATATAAAAAGTAGGTTGCCTTTATTAGAAGCCGGGAAACCAAAACGTCATCAACATCATTGTTGTCGTGGTTACTTTGTAAGACCACAATATTGCCTTCATCATCATCATCATCACTGCTCACTTTTCCACAACATGCAAAAGATTAAACAGTTCAGCGTTCCCTTTCCACACCACTGACAAAAGCTTCTCGGCACCATCACCTGTAAGAATCACAATTTTGCTTAAATTGTACTAGCAATGTAAATGCAAGATACATAGAAAAAACAAATGAAAAGCAATATAAATGCAGGGATACTGAAGAAAGCATGGGAAAGAAAAAGCAAATCCATTATTTATCATGGTTATGTCTTCATGTTAAACAGGGGGATTCAAATCTGAGCCTGGAGGTCCCCAGCACTGCTTGGTTTCATCCTTCCCCTCTAAAAAAGGGCCTGATTCAGACCTGGGACACCAGTGACATTAATCATTCGGTTATCGAGCAGAAAAGAAGCTCAGTAGTTTGGATCTCATTTTCCTGTATGGAAGTGCTCTGTGGGAGCCCCTGCACAGAAACCCCATACAGTACAAGCATTCAGTGACATGATAAAGCCCTATACTAAGATGAGCAATCTAAATATATTCCTAACCCCAAGGCCCTTGTGTAGAAAAGGATTGAATAGGTATAAGCACTATGGTAAAGGGTCTAGGGGTCTGTTTGGAATTAGGCATATAAACGTATCCACTGCAGTCAGGAGGGTACCAGTGAAAGTGCACCAGAACCAAGGTTCGGTTTGGGTCTGCTCAAACAGCTTCTAGGGCACTTGTTTGCAGTCTTGGGGTCTTGAGTGATTTGGTATTGATCAGAACACATAATTGGGCCTGAAGGATAGGCCAACAAAATATATACATACAGTCCTCCGCTGGTATAATGACAGCTTTGATCTCGGTCAGCTAGGTCTTCTATTTTATTACATGTCAGACACCCCCTCCTCTTTTTCTATGTCAGATCTATGGCTTCAGTTGGTCATCATCCAAGAGGCAGAGCAGTCAAAGCGACCCCTAACGCCCTAGGCAGTACTGTAGACTGGGTGGAATTTTGGTGGAATCATTTCAGATCTACATGATTGCCTAAGGATTAGGGGGCTAGGGATTGGTTTAGTATTCACCCTAACCCCACTAACATCCCCTCCAGTCTACATGTATCACACCATACACAGTGCCTCCTCTCGTTCAGCAGGACCAAGGGAAAATAAGGCAATAAAAAACAGATTCAATCTTTAATCATCCAAACTTGTTTTAATAACTAGTTCATTCTCAGCTAAAACAATAATGAATCCAGATAGACCAAGAACGCTTTATGATACCATAGGTTTGGCTAAAATGTTTTTCAGTAACACCGAAACAATCTCTTGCACTCATTTCATGCAGTCTCTCTCACTTCTGCTCTTGTATACTCCTATTTGCAGATCAGAAACAACCGGGAAGGCATAAGCAGTGGTTTGACCTATATTCCTTTATATTGCTGTCACCTATCCAGTCATATCAGATCTGTGAAGGGCAGAGTAGGGGAAATACAGCTAGTGTTTCTTGGTTGTGGAGGAGAGCGGAGGTGTGGAGCAAAACAATAGCTGGCATCAAGCTTCTGTGAGAGGGAGTGAGTATGAGCTGAGTGCAGAATGAGAGAAAGGAAGAGAGTGGAACAGAAAGGAGGGATTGCTGGGTCTGCTCTCCCAGACAGTCATAACACAGCCGAAAAACAGATGGATAGGGTCGACTTTTCTTTAAAATCAAGATAAATTTTATTTCTTTTCTTAAAAAACAAACATTACAAAAAAATCTGAATAGAGAAGTAAAGCAAACCAACCAAAAAAAAAAATCAATTTGGGGACTCAAAATTAAATTCTATTTAAAAAAGCTTGGGGATGCCTGGCACAAAGGGTTGAACAAGAGAGGATGCTCTGTGTGTGTGTATGTATGTATCACGCCCAGCAAAGAGGCATCCAAACATCTCTGAACCACAAACCAATGGTAGAGGGTCTAGGGTGAGGACCCAAACCCCTTGATGGTGTGCTCCATCACACCCTCACACTGTGGTAATACCAGCACACAGTAAACACCCAGAAAGAAGAGGTTCTCGGCGGGCTGATCTAGCACCTGCTTCCATGACCCCCTCAATCACCACATCATTAACCATTTACAGCTCATAGCAGAAGCTCAGAGCACTCACTCTGTCTAAAGCACTATAACACACTGCTACTCCAAAGCAGTGATCTTCAACTCTGTTCCTTCTAGCACATTACTGAACAGTTACATATTCAATAACAAAACAAGCTTGTGTATGTGTTAAACTCAAGGTCCTTGACACAGGGCCAGAGCATAACCTCAAGAGTATGGGGAAATATAACAGAGCATTAATTTAACTAATTAACATTACAATTAACAACCATAAAACCTTCCTGTTAAAACGTGTTGTGTTTGAGAGATTCAAAAGCACAGTGTCTGTCTGCACAGTGCTATGGGTTTAGTGGGCCCAGGACCTCAGTGAGGACAATCTAGATACAGGGAAATAAACAGACAGGAAACACAGACGTCATATCCTCCCTCAAGAGTCTCCAGTGTGGCCCTCTCTGATTGGTCAGCGGTGGGTTGCGACTGAACCAATGGGTAGTGTCGCACAGTGAATAAAGTGCTTTGATTGAACACCAGCAGTCCACTGACAATGGAGAGGGAGACCATAACTCAGACTGGCTGAACAAACCCAGGGCTCAGTTAGTAATCACTGATCTAACACTACTGGATAGGCAAAAGCAAGGGTTACACTACATAGCTTTCACCTATCCAGTCATCTCAGACCAGAGATTACTTGAGGAGGAGAGGGGACAGAGAACAGGAGTAGAAAGAAAAGGGCTGTAGAAAGTTTTATTTTTTATAGAAGGCTCACTTGCACACACACAGCTATCAGCCTGCAGAGTGAAAACTAACGACTCTACACACCAAGCGACTGTTGTGGACGGATGCCTACTAGCACTGACCTCTCAGAAAGGCAAACTAACGAAGCTTAAAGAAAGTGTTTTCTGAGATTCACACAGACTTTTGTAGGAAAGACTAATGCAGTCACTTCAGAGAGGGAGATGAGAAATGAGAGGAAAGGTGAGCCAGTGGAGGTATAGCTGAGCAGAGGGGACAGTGATGAGGGGATGGGACAGAGTCAAATCTCACTTGTTCTTTCCTTCCATCCTTCACAGCCATATGGTGGTATACATGTTCTCATGCACACAGACACTGTCCTCAGTCAGTCAGTCAGTAAGGAAGATATAAACTAACACTAAACAACAAAACCACATGAGGTTCAAAACATTGAGCCAGGCCACCACGGAAACCGAAATAAAACCCTCTAAACCAAGAGAAACAAAACAAAAAACTTAAGGTTAAGAGAGAAAGATGTGGAAGGGGAGAGAGGTGGAACTTCTGTGGGGCTAGTCTTCCCCAGAGGGCGCGTCCTCTTCCGAACCGTCCTCCTCTTCCTCCTCCTCCTCCTCCTCAGCGTCTTCTTTTTCCTTCTTCTCCTTCCCAGGTGCCTCCTTTGTTTTCTTGGGAGCGGGGGAGGAGTCTTTCTTCACCACCTCCTCCTCCTCCTCTTCTTCCTCCTCCAGAGGGCTCTCTGGCTCCTCCTCTTCAGGCGAGCTCTTCTCTGTGGCCTTGGCGGCGCTTGGGCGACCTTTACCCTTTCCTTTCATTGGGCTGGGGGTCACTGGGAGAGGAGAGGCACACACACACAGTTAGGGATACACATTAATTCAATTATGTTTTGAGGCTGGAAGGATACTAAAACTTTATCTAAAAATGGCCTGTACAACAACCTATGCTTTTAGTTCTGAAGGATATGGGTGGGTGATTGATTCATAGTGAGCGGTCCTACCGGTGGCCTTTAGTCGTGGTTTGGGGGATTTCTTCTCCTTCCTCTCCGGCCTGCTCCGTCTCATCACCTTCTTGCTGCTCCTCTTGCTCTTAGAGCGGCCGTAGTCACTATCATCATCATCCTCAACCATGAAGTCCTCATCACTGCCCGACTCATCAGCTAGAGAGGAGAGGGACGAGCTAGTGATTATTGGTCATTTCACCTGACAAATGTCAGTTTCCATAGTGGTTTAATTTATGGTCCATGAAAGCCATTCATGTGGTTTATCTATAGTTTGTAAAGCACTGTGGTTGATATACGGTCAATGTAATATTGAGTGGTTGACTTACGATCCATGTAGGCCTGCTCAGTGCTGTGTGGATAACTTAGTTTCAGTGTACATTTTTGTGGTTGTGTCAGTAGTCCTATAGTGTAGAGTGGTCCAGGTAGGCCCATTTTGAGTGGTTGACTTACGGTCTGGGAAGGCCTCCTCCTGGTCTTTGCGTTCCTCGTCCTCGCTGCCTCCGTCTCCCAGCAGGATCTCTCTCTGTTTGGACACGGCCTTGGTGGCAGCCTGGCGCACCGTACGCACCTTACGACTCACCTCCTCATCACTGTCATCTACACACAGAAAGATGTAGTCAGGTTATGTAGTGTGGTCCTCTGTAGCTCAATTGGTAGAGCATGGCGCTTGTAATGCCAGGGTAGTGGGTTCGATCCCCGGGACCACCCATACGTAAAAATGTATGCACACATGACTGTAAGTCGCTTTGGATAAAAGCGTCTGCTAAATGGCATATTATATTATTATTATTATAACACACAGTCATTATAACTGGCACACACACCTCAGTCTATGAGTCTTACCTGCGGGTCGTTTTCTCTTGGGCGTTCTCTTAGTGGGCTTTGCCACCTTGGCTGTTTTTCCCTTTTTCCCTCGTTTAGCTTCAAAGTCACTCCCTCCATCCTCGTCATCCTCCTCTCCAAAGTCATTGCCTTCATCACTACCAAAGTCATCTGCAACCAAACAGAAACATTCACCACTAGCACGGTCCCAAAACATCTCCTATCCCTAGTCCCCTTTCCATAGCTCTTACACCTAGTTGGACCCAAACCCCTATAAAGTTTGCCTCCTCTTCAGGACATTTTCCCTAAACCCAAGACTAAGCCTGAACAAAATCTCCACTTCTGAAAGGTATCATAGATTTATCACAAATCAAGATTTAACTAACATAATATTGTTAATCAACCAGTTGATGAATCAGAATGGCTTACCTGCTGAATCATTTTTGGATTTGGAGAGTTTTTCATCAGAATCCTCACTGAAACCAAAAACAACAACTGAGCAACAAGAACCACAGGAATCTGATACAGCTCCTCTACACATTAAGGCTGGCTATTATAGAACCACCTAATCTTGAGTGGAGAGCCCTCAACTCGTATTTCTAAATCATGCTTGATGACAATGGGAGATGTTCACTGAAGTGCGAGTTAGGATTCAGCCTTGTGCTGCTGTTCTCTGGGCTCACCTGTCCTCCTGAGAGTTAGGATTCAGCCTTGTGCTGCTGTTCTCTGGGCTCACCTGTCCTCCTGAGAGTTAGGATTCAGCCTTGTGCTGCTGTTCTCTGGGCTCACCTGTCCTCCTGCGAGTTCTTTGACCGCTTGCGCTTCACCTCGCGAGGAGCCGCACGAGGCTTCTTAGGCTTGTCTGAGTTCCTCCCATACTCCTCATCTACAGGGGAAGGAAAAGGGGGTTACACACTCACAGCTTAGCTACAGGGGAGAGGGGTTGTAGTTGCACACACCCACTCTTGCTCTCTCTCACCTGCATCATCAGACTCCTGGAATTGTGAGTAATTCACCACCTTCTTGTTCCTGTGAAGTAAACAAAACAGCCAATCAGAAATTCCCTTTCCTGTTTCTAGTCGGTAGGATGAGGACTGTTGTCATAGGACAAAACATGCATAAATAATAATAATCACAGCCTTTCACTACCGTACAGGTTACATGCGGTCAGGGTGACCCAGTCATCTTACTCTGCCCTCTCCTCACAGAGGACACAATAAGGCTAAAGGGTACAAATTCATAGTCTAATGTGGCTATTCATCTGCACCAATCTCAACACACAGGGTTGATTAAAGATAAATGAAGGATCATGATCAATGTCCAATGCTTTATGTGAGTCCAATTATAGAATGTTAGCAATGTAGGCCTACCTAGTTCTAATTCAGAAATTCACTTTTCACAATATCATGCCACTCCGAACACTACCGTGCTGGCTGGAATATTGGCCTGAAAAACATCTCATGGTGTTGACTCAAGACCATGTTAGCCCACTGATGATCGGGCATTGGTCCTGGGAACTAACAGAAGTCTTCAGATTAGAGATGAGATAAACATAACTCTATGAATCTGGTTCATATAAGATGCCCAACTCTGTATGGTTCTTCTCATCTCCAGTAAGAGGATAATATATGCGTCAAAATGCAGGCAAAGATTTCAGGCGCAGCAGGGTTTTATTAAACCTCAGCTCCCTCTACTCCACTACACTCAGTGGTCAACCATGTATCAGCAGCATGTGTTGCATGCGTTTTAATATTAAAGCTCCCTCACACAGACACAGAGTTTCTCTAGTAAACTGGACACTGGTGTCCCACTTCTCCAGTTTCAAGGGCTCATTTGGGATAGTGGATGAGTGGAATGGGTGAACACACACACACACACACAGGCACGCAACTTTCACTGGGGACTGGCGGACATGACCCCCCCCCCCCCCCCCACATTCTGAAATTACATTTTTGTGCCCCCCAGTTTTATCATTGCACTGTGATATAAAAAGTTGCATCTGTGTGATTTAGGTCCATGCAGACGCCTTAGAGCGGTCGGGTAGGCTGTTTGGCGGTATCAGCTGGCTGGATTTAGGACCGCGCGGATACCACAGAACGTGCGAACGGCAGCTGTTGTCTGTGTGTGTTGTGCTTTTTCTCTGAGTTGTAAAAGCAAGCAGAGCAAAAACTGGCTACTCTTTATTTGACTGATGTAGCTGGCAAGGTAACTGCTGTTTGACATAATAGAAGAAAACAAGTTCAAATCAAATCAAATTTTATTGGTCACATGCGCCGAATACAACAGGTGCAGACATTACAGTGAAATGCTTACTTACAGCCCTTAACCAACAGTGCATTTATTTTAAACAAAAAAGTAAGAATAAAACAACAAAAAAAGTGTTGAGAAAAAAAGAGCAGAAGTAAAATAAAGTGACAGTAGGGAGGCTATATATACAGGGGGGTACCGTTGCAGAGTCAATGTGCGGGGGCACCGGCTAGTTGAGGTAGTTGAGGTAATATGTACATGTGGGTAGAGTTAAAGTGACTATGCATAAATACTTAACAGAGTAGCAGCAGCGTAAAAAGGATGGGGTGGGGGGGCAGTGCAAATAGTCCGGGTAGCCATGATTAGCTGTTCAGGAGTCTTATGGCTTGGGGGTTGAAGCTGTTGAGAAGTCTTTTGGACCTAGACTTGGCACTCCGGTACCGCTTGCCGTGCGGTAGCAGAGAGAACAGTCTATGACTAGGGTGGCTGGAGTCTTTGACAATTTTGAGGGCCTTCCTCTGACACCGCCTGGTATAGAGGTCCTGGATGGCAGGAAGCTTTGCCCCAGTGATGTACTGGGCCGTACGCACTACCCTCTGTAGTGCCTTGCGGTCAGAGGCCAAGCAGTTGCCATACCAGGCGGTGATGCAACCAGTCAGGATGCTCTCGATGGTGCAGCTGTAGAATTTTTTGAGGATCTGAGGACCCATGCCAAATCTTTTTAGTCTCCTGAGGGGGAATAGGCTTTGTCGTGCCCTCTTCACGACTGTCTTGGTGTGTTTGGACCATGATAGTTCGTTGGTGATGTGGACACCAAGGAACTTGAAGCTCTCAACCTGTTCCACTACAGCCCCGTCGATGAGTTAGTAGTATAACTGACATGTAATGTCAGCTAATGTGTTACATGTTTCATCCCCTATCAACTGAAGTTCTGTCTGAAGTGAATGAACTAGCTTGCTGGCTAGTAGCTACCACAGCCAGTTCAGCTCTAGCCTGTTGCCATCTGTCAGGTAGCAGTATCTAACAACTGTTGTGTGTATGGAAATGTTTTGTAGCCTTGGTTTTGTCCTGTTTCAACAGAAGTAAATTAACTTAGCTAGTTTTCGCCAGCTGAGGTACCATTAGAGCTAGCCAAAAGTTGGCTAGCGTTAGCTAGCTAGCTCAATAACTTCAGCTATTATTTTTGCCTCAATCACACTAGACCTGAATCAAACAGTGAAACCAGCGGCCAAACGATTCGGACATTTTTTGACAGAGCAATGTGAGTTTTTATTAGAGACAGTATAGCAATGTAATGTTATTGATCTGCCAGTTTCCCTAGCTAATTCCCTACTTTTCACACTGACATAGTAGCTATAAACAGATCTACAGGGTTCACTGTCATGGTGCACAGTCAGTACAGAACACTATGGTCATCATGTCTAAGCAGGATCAGATGGTGACAGGTGTCCAACAAGAGTGGCGCAGTGGTCTAAGGCACTGCATCGCAGTGCTAGCTGTGCCACTAGAGATCCTGGTTCGAGTCCAGGCTCTGTCGCAGCCGGCCGCGACCGGGAGACCCATGGGCGGCGTATAATTGGTCCAGCATCATCCAAGGTAGGGGAGGGTTTGGCCGGCAGGGACGAGGGTTCGTTTCCCACGGGGGGCCAGTATAAAATAAATAAAAATAAACACATGTATGCATTCACTAACTGTAAGTCACTCTGGATAAGAGCGTCTGCTAAATGACGTAAATGAATAATGGTCATTTCAATTATTGAACCATTATATTATCCAAGAATATAATCAATGTATAAATGTACACCAAGGTTAATTCTTTGTCATGCCTCATCTGAGAAGGATCAGATGGTGACAGGGGTCTCAGCATGGTCAGGCAACCAGGGAAGACCAGTCTGTGATGGAGCTGAGGTGAATTGTTTTAGGTGCAACACTTTATTCTATTTTAAGGCAGTCTGACAAAAGTTGATTTCCAAACTGTATCAAGGGTTGATAGGCTTTTTCCAATGACACAAAACATGCCTAACAAAAATCTGAGGAAGACACTATTGATGATAATGAATGGATACAAATATGTTTGAATGCCCAGTCATGTTCATATAATCTCAGACATAAATTACTGCAGTTGAAGACCATTCATATGCCAGTGAAACTGAATATCATGGAATCAGAAATGTAATTCCTCTGCTGGAGGTGTAAAACACAAAAAGGGGACATATCTGCATATGTTATGCACTTGTGAAGGCTGGCTGAATTCTGGCAAAGAGTATGCTCTTTTATCACAGCACGTCGCAATTTTTTGTTTGCTTGGAAATGTTGATACTGGAGACTTGCAACCTAGCATTTATAGTGGCTAAGAAATGCATTACCATTAATTGGAAGGTTGGTTATCCTCCCACAATGGATGGCAGAAATGTCACGTATCACTAGATTTGATTTATTACAAGATTAAAAGGTATACTGTGCAACTTTCATAAGGTCTGGATGCCTTATATGGAATACTGTACGACAAAAGGAGTCTGTTTTGAAAACATTCCCACGTCAGGGGAGATACCTATTTAGGCAATCCCTAGCTGCTGGGCTGTCCAGTCATGGCCCTGGGGGTCTGCCGGACTGTTGGTTAATAATGAATGTCTCACTAAGATCCTAAAACTGAGTGGTGTGTGCAGAGTTGGGGCTCTGCAGGGCAGTGGACTCCTAGGGGCAGGACAGGGCAATCCAGCTATATTGTGTGCAAGTAAAAAGAGCTCAACAGTACTATTAGGCCTATGATATGAATTGCAGTGCCCTCTAATTATTGGGACAGGTAAGCATTTTTTCTTCTTTTGGCTCTATACTCCAAGTTTGGAATTGAAATCAAACAATGACAATGAAGTTAAAGTGCAGACTGACAGCTTTAATTTGAGGGGGTATTTTCATCCATATCGGGTGAACCGTTTAGAAATTAGAACACTTTTTGTACATAGTCCTCCCATTTTACAGGAGCAAAAGTATTGAGACATTCACTTGTATGTGTATTTAAAGTAGTAAAAAGTTAAGTATTTGGTCCCACATTCATAGCACGCAATGATTACATCAAGCTTATGACTCTACAAATTTGTTGGATGCATTAGCTGTTTGTTTTTGTTGTGTTTCAGATTATTTTGTGCCCAATAGTGTCATTTTGGAGTCACGTTTATTGTAAATAAGAATGTTTCGAAACACTTCTATATTTATGTGAATGCTACCATGATTACGGATAATCCTGAACGATAATCAGTGAGAAAGTTAGACGCACAAATATCATACCCCCAAGACATGCTAACCTCTCACCATTACAATAACAGGGGAGGTTAGCATTTGAGGGGGTATGATATTTGTGCATCTATAACTTTCTCACTCATCATTATTCAGGATTCATTCAGATGTATCCATTATCATGGTAGCATCCACATTCATGTTGAAGTGTTTAGAAACATATTCTATTCTTATTTACAATAAAAGTGACTGCAAAAGGGTCATATTAGACTGTGTAGAAATGCACGAAATTAGCTTTAGATGGCCAAGAAAATTCTGAGGGAGGACCCCCAAACCTCCTGTCAGGTTATCTCCCCACCCCACTTCTTAGCCTCCCAAGTGGCGCAGTGGTCTAATGCTAGCTGTGCCACTAGAGATCCTGGTTCGAATCCAGGCTCTGTCGTAGCCGTCCGCGACCGGGAGACCCATGGGGCGGCGCACAATTGGCCCTGCGTCGTCCAGGGTAGGGGAGGGAATGGCCGGCAGGGATCAGTTGGTAGAGCATGGTGTTTGCAACGCCAGGGTTGTGGGTTCGATTCCCACGGGGGGTGTATAAAAAATAAACATGTTCACTAATTCACTAACTGTAAGTCGCTCTGGATAAGAGTCTGCTAAATGACTAAAATGTAATGTAAATGTAAAACCAAAGTTGCGCCCCTGCACACACACAGGAGACCAGCACTTCAGGTGACACACTGCTGACCACAGGCCATTCTCAATGTAATACACGCCTACATAGCTTTGCTGTAATATACACACATGGATCAGAACCATAAATCTTTGCCTGCATTTTGACGCATATATTATCCTCTTACTGGAGATGAGAAGAACCATACAGAGTTGGGCATCTTATACCTAATAGTATAGGCTAACAGTACCCCACATGGTTAAATTAGCTAGCGCGAGCAAGGAAGGGTGGTCAGGGCAATAAATACTTTTACAAGTGGTTAGATTACAAGGGCAGGCCCTGTCGCCACCGTGTGAAGACCTTAGACAGACAGGCCGAATGCTGACCACCACTAGAACAGTGACCGTAATGAGCTCAAACGAGCCAAAATATCGAGGGACCGGGACCCGCGAATTACCTGGAAGGAACCGGGGCAGGGTAACCAGCGACGCCACATTGCTACTATTTTTTTTGCATATCAGTTTCATTGTTTGTGGTAGCCAACTAAACTCCACGATTTAAAATTTAGTTGAGCGGCGACTAGCGTGGGCGGCCTGGAGCTCCGATGTCACATCAATTTAAGTTTTTTTATAAATATATATAAAAACGACTGATTTCAGCACCCAACGAATAGCACGCAGTTACACACGAGATTGTTCAGAGTAATTGCGGCCCGAAATATGTCATTTTTATATATATAAAAAACGTACTTATGACCTCGGTCGCCCACACTAGTCACCGCTCAAATAATCGTAAACCGTGGAGTTGAGTTTAATCGGCTCTTTGCGGTTACAGTGTTGCAACATTCGGCGGGCGCGTGCTTCGCTTTCGATAGTATGCTACATTGTATCAACAAGTAACGTCCATTTGTTAGTGGTTATCTTGAGATATGTAGCATAAATGTTCTTTGCTCAAATGCGACCCTTTCGGTCTTTTCAGGCAGTGAAGAGCTATGCTTGGGGGGTGTGGTGACTTCTAAAGCCACTCCGCCCCCTCTGACACACTTCCAGTGTTAATTTACTGCTATCAGTGAAAATGTAGTTCCTCCGCTATCCCTTTCTCCTCCCGCGTTTTCACTGAAAACCAACAGGCTGCCTTCGGCCCTTTTACATTTCATTGTCCTCTAGTAATAAGACCATTTAAAATAAGACAATTGCATTTTAAATGTGGATATGTGGCGCTAGTGCAGACGTCGCGCTAACAAGATCAAATCCCATGAGCCGATGTCTACCTCCAGCCTTGGTTTTTATTAGC
This sequence comes from Coregonus lavaretus, assembly GCF_964263955.1. Taxonomy (NCBI): domain Eukaryota; kingdom Metazoa; phylum Chordata; class Actinopteri; order Salmoniformes; family Salmonidae; genus Coregonus; species Coregonus lavaretus. Next base: position 28,322,256 of record NC_139995.1, read on the forward strand.
TTTTCTGAGGCTCCCGTGGATGAATGGGTAGCCATATTCCCCAGTCTGGTCTACCTACCCTTTCACACAAAATACCAGGCCATACCACAGTCCAGGTACATATTAAACAATGGCAAATCCGACAAACATAAGAGTAGTGCACCAAATGATGCTCGCGTTGGATCGTTTTTTTTAGGCATGATTTGCACCAGATGAACGCGCTATACAGACATTTCAACCCAACCATGGCGAACAGTCCACCTTGTAAGGAATCATACTATGAAGTGCGTCCACGACAAGAAAACATTACATTTACGTAAATGTTTAATCAAATAAACACAACTGTGACCAAAATTCACAACATGGTAGCGACGTGCGTGTTGCCTGCGAAAGGCAACGTGCACATCGTGCAGCCTCAGCGGAGGACATATGAGAAAAACCTACCTCACTGGTCTTGACATTTTGCAGAAATACTGTAGAGGTTAAGAATGTAAGAAAGGGGAAAGGAAATCCAGAAAAATAAAAACAAAATCGTCCCGCTCTGCAACTCCAAAGGGCGCAACCAGACCTTCCAACGCCCCGGCTACTGCGTAAAACTAAATATACGGGAACGATTTGTCTTCCAAACGCGATTTTAGTTTAAATTTTTACCTTCAGCTACTCAAAATGGTGAATAAAACAAACTGAAACTGCATTCTATGCGCAACCTAACCGAGTGGCCCTTGGCATAAAGGACCGCCCATCGTCGCCGCTGAGAGGGGAGCATAAACACTCCAAAGCTTCCATTGGGCAGTTTGAATGATAATTTACTTTTTGGTTGGATGTTTAAATTGCTCATCAAACCCAGTGGTTCAACCCATTTACCCTCCCCCCTTTCAAGGATAGGTTGAGAAGGCACTGCTAAGAAAACAAAAAGAGGCCCTCAGTGTGGATGCAAGTTGCCCGAATTTGTGTCCGAAATGACCACAATGTAACTTTCTACTGGGAAATATGCGCGGCCTACCAGCATATAGTTACATGAGTGTCTATAGAAGGCTATGCATTTGTAATGGTTTTATTTTCCACTGAGGAAGGCTTGGGGTACTGACACTGTATCCCCAGGCACCAGATTACCCGGGAGATCTAAATTGCAAGATTAATTGCACAGAAGACAGAGTCAGGTATAAATGTGGTTCTACTGTTTGAAAAATAGTGCACATTAATAGCCTCCTCACCAATATCAGAATGTCCAATCAACTATCTGATGTTAAATGCAAAGAATTTGAAACAGACAAATATACATCAGGTTTTAGGCTACATGTATGGTATAGCATTTGCCTGTCAATATTTTGAAGTGAGGGACATGGGCTGTGCCTACAATAAATGCCTTCATTTTATACTGATGACACAATACAGCATGGAGGGGGGTATTCTGATACTGTCTTTAGTCATAGCTTTTCTTTGTTTACAAATATCCTTGAAATTTGAAGAGATTGTCTCATGATGAATGAGAGGATTGTGCTGAGACTGTTTGATTATTAGAATGTGTGTAGAATTTCTTTCACATATGTTTTTCTCCCTCCACAGCAAAGTGAGGAGCTGGAATGATTGTGGACCTCCAAGGACATGAATCCATTAATCTCTTCAAGGCCTCTATTACCTGCATTTAGCCTACGCTACACGGCCACAGAGCAATAGTAATGATAATGTCATTCATTTCAATAGAGAACATTTGAATTTGAATAAAGAGTACTCCACAGAGGCTGCACAAGTAGACTGGACTGAGAGTTGTTTTCTGGGAAAAGTTGATTATAAATAACTGATGTCCATCACTAACAACCCAATGAGCGTAATTGCATAATATTTGGTAGATAGGTTGATCTATGAGATTCCAACCAAAATGTTGTTGAATTCCCAATGTGATCGCAATGCTTTCAACCATCTAACAGCACAACCAAATTGCAATGGAAAATCTATGTCTGATTTTTGGTTTAGTTGTCACCTAAAGGTGTTACCACGGTGCCTTCAACCATTTAAAAGCACACTAAAGTTCAAATGGGAATACAATGTCAGATATTTTGTTTATTTATACAACAACTGAATGTGTTATCACTGTGCTTCAAATAATAGCACAACCAAATGACCTGGATTGCAATTGAGATTATTAAAGTACATGGTGCCGTTTAAAGTACATCAATGCCGTTTGAGATTCTGTGCAGATTATTATAGCAATTGTGAAGATGTCCACACCCCTGCGACCCTGAACATGCACACTTTCTATGATTACATAAGAAGACATTTATTGTTACAGTAACCTTAAAATGTGTCCATGGATGTGTTACTCATTTTAAGGTTGAATAAAAACTGTTACATTAGTTTGTAAGACAGGCTTAAATGGATACTTCGGGATTTTGGCAATGAGGCCCTTTATCTACTTCCCCAGAGTCAGATGAACTCATGGATACCATTTTTATGTCTCTGCATGCAGTTTGAAGGAAGTTGCTAACTAGTGCTAGTGCAATTGCTAAATTGTTACACTTCCAGTCATTGCGCTAACGCTAGTTAGTATTGGACACAGAGACATAAAAATGGTATCCACAAGTTCATCTGACTCTGGGAAAGTAGATAATGGGCCTCATTGCAAAAATCCTGAAGTATCGCTTTAAGATTAGGCTATTTACTGTCTTACAAAAGTAAAATGTAATTGTGTTTGGTTGACAATGCAACCAAATAACAACATTTAAAGGAGATGTATCTACTGCTTGGATAGTTACATCTGAGCCACTGGCTTAATCCTATTTTTTTTACTTTTAGTTTTGGTTGAGATAGAGACGTGAAACCAACATATCATTTGTTAACTTGTTGACAAGTGAATAGGCTATTTACCATATTGCAAAAGTGACATTGACTTGTGTTTGGTTGTCAACGCAACCAATTATAAACTTTTGAAGGAGATGTATTTTCTGCTTGGATAGCTCCATATGTGCCACTGAGTGTGGCTTTAATTCCAGTTTGTCTACAAATTAATAAGTTGAATTCATGTCTCCATTTCAACCAAATATCAAAGTTAAAGAATAGGATTAAATCAAATCAAACTTTAAATACACTTTTACAGTTTGATTTGATTTAAATCTATTAATTAAATTTTTGGTTAAGATGGAGATGTAAATCCAACATATATACAGTGAGGGAAAAAAGTATTTGATCCCCTGCTGATTTTGTACGTTTGCCCACTGACAAAGACATGATCAGTCTATAATTTTAATGGTAGGTTTATTTGAACAGTGAGAGACAGAATAACAACAAAAAAAATCCAGAAAACGCATGTCAAAAATGTTATAAATTGATTTGCATTTTAATGAGGGAAATAAGTATTTGACCCCTCTGCAAAACATGACTTAGTACTTGGTGGCAAAACCCTTGTTGGCAATCACCAGGTTTGCACACATCTCAGGAGGGATTTTGTTCCACTCCTCTTTGCAGATCTTCTCCAAGTCATTAAGGTTTCGAGGCTGACGTTTGGCAACTCGAACCTTCAGCTCCCTCCACAGATTTCCTATGGGATTAAGGTCTGGAGACTGGCTAGGCCACTCCAGGACCTTAATGTGCTTCTTCTTGAGCAACTCCTTTGTTGCCTTGGCCATGTGTTTTGGGTCATTGTCATGCTGGAATACCCATCCACGACCCATTTTCAATGCCCTGGCTGAGGGAAGGAGGTTCTCACCCAAGATTTGACGGTACATGGCCACGTCCATCGTCCCTTTGATGCGGTGAAGTTGTCTTGTCCCCTTAGCAGAAAAACACCCCCAAAGCATAATGTTTCCACCTCCATGTTTGACGGTGGGGATGGTGTACTTGGGGTCATAGGCAGCATTCCTCCTCCTCCAAACACGGCGAGTTGAGTTGATGCCAAAGAGCTCGATTTTGGTCTCATCTGACCACAACACTTTCACCCAGTTCTCCTCTGAATCATTCAGATGTTCATTGGCAAACTTCAGATGGTCCTGTATATGTGCTTTCTTGAGCAGGGGGACCTTGCGGGCGCTGCAGGATTTCAGTCCTTCACGGCGTAGTGTGTTACCAATTGTTTTCTTGGTGACTATGGTCCCTGCTGCCTTGAGATCATTGACAAGATCCTCCCGTGTAGTTCTGGGCTGATTCCTCACCGTTCTCATGATCATTGCAACTCCACGAGGTGAGATCTTGCATGGAGCCCCAGGCCGAGGGAGATTGACAGTTATTTTGTGTTTCTTCCATTTGCGAATAATCGCACCAACTGTTGTCACTTTCTCACCAAGCTGCTTGGCGATGGTCTTGTAGCCCATTCCAGCCTTGTGTAGGTCTACAATCTTGTCCCTGACATCCTTGGAGAGCTCTTTGGTCTTGGCCATGGTGGAGAGTTTGGAATCTGATTGATTGATTGCTTTTGTGGTAAGGTGTCTTTTATACAGGTAACAAGCTGAGATTAGGAGCACTCCCTTTAAGAGTGTGCTCCTAATCTCAGCTCGTTACCTGTATAAAAGACACCTGGGAGCCAGAAATCTTTCTGATTGAGAGGGGGTCAAATACCTATTTCCCTCATTAAAATGCAAATCAATTTATAACATTTTTGACATGTGTTTTTCTGGATTTTTTTCTGTCTCTCACTGTTCAAATAAACCTACCATTAAAATTATAGACTGATCATTTCTTTGTCAGTGGGAAATGTACAAAATCAGCAGGGGATCAAATACTTTTTTCCCTCACTGTATTATTAATTTGTAGATTCTATTTGAAATCAACCAAAGCTTGAAACCCTAGGCCTATATGTATTGTTTATTTTTAGTTCAATCCTGGGCTGAATTTTAACAATAGTTGTTGATGACTTCCCAAATGCTGTATAGGCTTAAATAGCATCATTGATGATATATGATTGATAAAGTATGGTTACATTTAATTTTCTCTGTTGAACCTACCTTTTTGAATGACTTCGATAGCAATAGGGAATCTATTAAGTGGCATTTGCTCAACAATCATTCTCACGATAGCACATTGGTAATAGTCAGTGACAAATATCAAAGATAAGCAGGGATGGGAGACTGAAGGGGTAGCTGAAGATTGATCAACTCTCCAGTAGGAGGTGCTGCCTAGCCAATAGTTTTTTTTCTTATAGTGGATATTACGTTGAAGACCTGACGTTGTTTCAAAGGTACAAATTCAGCATATTTTATACAAGGTTGTCTATGCTGAAAATTGGTTACCATGATGACATAATCCTGTGGTTGAAATTTTACCCTCAAAACAACAGTTGAGGACTTTTTGCAAATCCAATGTATTTTCCAAGTAGATTCCACATTACATTGACATTGACCAAATGCGTAGAAACAATGTTGATTTAATCAGTTTCTGCCAAGTGGGAATGTCCCAAAGGGCTGTGTAGTAGAGGTTTAAATAACTCAGGGTCAAGGGGCCTGTTCAGGGGGATGTAACGTTGCACAATGTCATTCAGATAGAAATGTATCATGTAGAACAAATATGGGTATTTGTCATAGAGTACATTTACATTACATTTTAGTCATTTAGCAGACGCTCTTAACCAGAGCGACTTACAGGAGCAATTAGGGTTAAGTGCCTTGCTCAAGGGCACATTAACGTCATTTAGCAGACGCTCTTAGCCAGAGCGACTCACAAATTGGTGCGTTCACCCTATAGCCAGTGGGATAACCACTTTACAATTTGGGGGGGGGGGGGGGGGGGGTTAGAAGGAATACTTTAGCCTATCCCAGGTATTCCTTAAAGAGGTGGGGTTTCAAATGTCTCCGGAAGGTGGTGAGTGACTCCGCTGTCCTGGCGTCGTGAGGGAGCTTGTTCCACCATTGGGGTGCCAGAGCAGCGAACAGAGTAGGGAATCATGTCAGCTCTATTCATTCTATTTCTATCTGCATCTTTCACGTTCCACATCACTAAACACAGACCTAGTTGTTCTGTTTGATTTGTCCCATGCCAGATTTGGTTGAATTTTGTTTGTGTGTAAAATGAATAAGCTCAATTGTTGAGCACGAAAGTTCCCAATAACAGCCCCAGGAACCAGCGGAAGAATAGAGGGCCAGCCATTTTGATGCTGGTCTAATTTAAAGTCTGCCCACACACGTGCAGTAACTAAGAGTAGGGCTTTGCTCAAATTGTAGGCTATGTTCAGTGCTGGTATGGAAAGGGAAGTGTTCTCAAAGAGCAGTGTGTGTGAAATGTTTTCTGTAAGAGTTTGAAGTTGTGTAGAGCTGAGAACTGGGCTTCACTGGTGCAGGGGTGATGGATATTATTAGAACTACTGTATGTAGTGCACTGAGTAACTGCGAAGAATAGATCCATGATCAAGATACAGTATGTAGAAAATAATGTTGAAACACAGGGATTTGGACATAGTATTGAATAAACAATGAATTAACTTATACATGACAAACATTGAGGGGTGTTTCAGAGTTGTCAGAAGCATTGTGTGGTGTGTATGGAAGGTGTGTACATGATACCTGTGGATTGTAAATGTATCAGGTGAAGCAGCTTTAAAAATGCATGCTGTCTGTCTTCTGTGTGAGATCAGATGGAGCTATGTCTCTCTGGGTTTAGGGATGATACTGGAATAAGGAGAAGACACATTTATATGGTAACCAGGTGAGATAGTTTATCCCCTCTACATCACCCCTTATTATGCGTTTTGCCCATTCCACAATGCTCCAGCATCTGAGATTAAGCTCACCCAAGATGGATGGAATTAGATGATGCCAATCTTTCCAAATCTTTCTAAAGGTCTGCAGATTTCTCAGGGGGGAAAATAAACATTGATTTTGGGGTGTAGGCCACATGGGCATGCATGCATGTTCAATGTTCAATGTATCCAAGGTTGTTAAAAAATAAACAGTTTGGCACTCACCCAACATGCCAAAGCAGAGCTCTTTCATTGTTTTAGCTTTCCAGTAAACCTCAGGTACATAGAACATTGAATTGATCCTCTCTGCCACCATGCCTTGCATCCAGAGCCATTTCATACTTCAGCCTCTATGGGTTCTTGAACTACCGGGAACCTCTACTCCCTTTCATGATGCACTAATATCCTCACATTCCCTCTCCCTCAAATCAGTTACAGATTTAGGCCTGGGAACCGTGGCAATTTCCTACCCCTGGACTAAGAGCTATGTAAAGTGGCTAGGGACAGGGACAGTATGAAAAAAAAAGTATGCACTCACTAACTGTAAGTCGCTCTGGATAAGAGCGCCTGCTAAATGACTAAAATGTAAAATGTAGAACCAGGCCAAAGTCACAGAAGAGTTGCTGAATCAGTAATACATCTCCCTGAGTTGTAACGCCATCTAGTGGTTAGATAATGGTATTACACACTATCCATAGAAACTGTCCAATCTTGTACGTGAACACTCTTTTTTCAAGTTGAATGCACATAACCATTAAACCACACGGGGGCAGTGCAAGAAAGCCATTGGCAATGTGCATAATCAAGTTTCTTCCTACATCCCATAGCCTACTGTGAAGTCTGACTCAACTGATAGCTGACCTGAGAGGATTCTGGGTTATCTGTTGATGAGCTTCAACTTGTCTTTCAACAGCTTATGTGTGTGTCCTCTGGTGCTCTTTTAAAGACACACACACAGAGAGAGAGAGAGAGAGAGAGAGAGAGAGAGAGAGAGAGAGAGAAAGAAAGAAAATGCTCAGGGCTAAATTAATTTCCATGAATGAATTTCCTATTTAAAGACTTACGTCATGCCTTCTGGCAGAGAAGTCGTTTTTTATTCCTTACATTCTCTGTTTCATCCCTTACTTTCTCTGTTCTCCCTCTAAATGAGTTGCTCCGGGGGGTTTATTGGACGAGTGGACCCTACTTCAGGAGAGAGAGAGGTGGAGCGAGGGACATGAAGAGAGACAGAGACAGAGACAGAGACAGAGACAGAGACAGAGACAGAGACAGAGACAGAGACAGAGACAGAGACAGAGACAGAGACTGAGAGAGAGAGAGAGATCAAGTTATGTGTGTTTGTTTGTTTCTGTCCCAAGGAGAACTCTGCAGTTTTCTGCATTCAGCTAACCAGTATTATGACAGCGATTGCATCCCCTGCCGAGAAGTGCTATTCTCATCATGTCACCAGCTCTCCATTTAACCCTTCCATTCTAATTCTAGTACCAATAATAAATATACTGAACAAAAATATAAACGCAACATGTAAAGTGTTGGTCCCATGTTTCATGAGATGAAATAAAAGATCCCAGAAATTTTCACAGGCACACATTTTGCTGGGGACAATAAAAGCCCACTCTAAAATGTGCAGTTTTGTCACACAACACAATGCCACAGATGTCTGAAGTTTTGAGGGAGTGTGCAATTGGCATGCTGATTGCAGGAATGTCCACCAGAGCTGTTGCCAGGGAATTGAATGTTCATTTCTCTACCATAAGCCGCATCCAATGTGGTTTTAGAGAATTTGGCAGTATGTCCAACCGGCCTCACAACCGCAGACCATGTGTACTGCAGTCCGGCGTCATAACCGACTTCAGTGGGGTTATGCTCACCTTTGATGGCCACTGGCAAGCTGGAGAACTGTACTCTTCATGGATGAATCCTGGTTTCAACTGTACCAGGCAGATGGCAGCATGTATGGCGTTGTGTGGGCGAGCGGTTTGCTGATGTCAATGTTGTGAACAGAGTGCCCCATGGTGGCAGTGGGATTATGATATGGGCAGGCATAAGCTACGGACAACGAACACAATTGCATTTTATCGATGGCAATTTGAATGTACAGAGATACCATGACGAGATCCTGAGGCCCATTGTCGTGCCATTCATCCGCCGCCATCACCTTATGTTTCAGCATGATACTGCACGGCCCCATGTCACAAGGATCTGGAAGCTGAACATTTCCCAGTTCTTCCATGGCCTGCATACTCACCAGACATGTCACCCATTGAGCATGTTTGGGATGCTCTGGATCGATGTGTACGACAGTGTGTTCCAGTTCCCGCCAATATCCAGCAACTTTGCACAGCCATTGAAGAGGAGTGGGACAACATTCCACAGGCCACAATCAACAGCCTGATCAACTCTATGCGAAGGAGATGTGTCGCGCTGCATCAGGCAATATATTGACTGGTTTTCTGATCCACACCCCTACCTTTTAAAAAAGTTATCTGTGACCAACAGATGCATATCTGTACTCTCAGTCATGTGAAAGCCATAGATTAGGGACAAATAATGTATTTCAATTGACTGATTTACTTATATGAACTGTAACTCAGTAGAATCTTTGAGATTGTTATATATTGCGTTTATATTTTTGTTCAGTATAGCATGTGATGTCCTTTGTTAAACATTCAAATGACTTCTATTCTAATGAATGACCGTGTGAGTTTGACTCCAGTATGAGGATGTGTACGCTCCTTTCAGTATTTATTTGGACAGTGTTAGCTAAAAAAATGTATTTGGTTCTATACTCCAGCATTTTATATTTTAGATAAAATGTTTCATATGAGGCAACAGTACAAAAGGTCACCTTTTAGTTGAGGGTATTTTCATACATATCTGTTTTACCATTTAGAAACTAAAGCACTTTATATACAGTACCAGTCAACATTTTGGACAGACCTACTCATTCAAGGGTTTCTCTTTATTTTTACTATTTTCTACATTGTAGAATAATAGTGAAGACATCAGAACTATGAAATAACACATATCATGGAATCATGTAGTAACCAACAAAGTGTTAAACAAATCAAAATATATTTTAAATTTGAGATTCTTCAAATAGCCACCCTTTGCCTTGATGACAGCTTTGCACACTCTTGGCATTCTCTCAACCAGCGTCACCTGGAATGCTTTTCCAACAGTCTTGAAGGAGTTCCCACATCTGCTTAGCACTTGTTGGCTGGTTTTCCTTCACTCTGCCGTCCGACTCATCCCAAACCATCTCAATTTGGTTGAGGTCGGGGGATTGTGGAGGACAGGTCATCTGATGCAGCACTCCATCACTCTCCCTCTTGGTAAAATAGGCCTTACACAGCCTGGAGGTGTGTTGGGTCATTGTCTTGTTGAAAAACAAATGATAGTCCCAATAAGCCCAAACCAGATGGGATGGTGTATCGCTGCAGAATGCTGTGGTAGCCATGCTGGTTAAGTGTGCCTTGAATTCTAAATAAATCACAGACAGTGTCACCAGCAAAGCACCCCCACACCCTCACACCTCCTCCTCCATCCTTTACGGTGTGAACTACACTTGCAGAGATCATCCGTTCACCCACACCCCGTCTCACAAAGACACAACAGTTGGAACCAAATATCTCCAATTTGGACTCCAGACCGAAGGACAGATTTGCACCGGTCTAATGTCTATTGTTCGTGTTTCTTGGCCCACACAGGTCTCTTCTTCTTATTGGTGTCCTTTAGTAGTGGTTTCTTTGCAGCAATTCGACCACGAAAGCCTGATTCACATAGTCCCTTCTGAGCAATTGATGTTGAAATGTGTCTGTGACTTGAACTCTGTGAAGCATTTATTTGGGCTGCAATTTCTGAGGCTGGTAACTCTAATTAACTTATCCTCTGCAGCAGAGGTAACTCTGGGTCTTCCATTCCTGTGGTGGTCCTCATGAGAGCCAGTTTCATCATAGCGCTTGATGAGTTTTGTGACTGCACTTTAAGAAACTTTCAAAGTTCTTGAAATGTTCCGTATTGACTGACCTTCATGTCTTAAAGTAATGATGAACTGTCATTTCTCTTTGCTTAATTTGAGCTGTTCTTGCCATAATATGGACTTGGTCTTTTACCAAATAGGGCTATCTTCTGTATATCCCCCTACCTTGTCACAACACAACTGATTGGCTCAAACGCAGTAAGAAGGAAAGAAATCCACAAATTAACTTTTAAGAAGGCACACCTGTTAATTGAAATGCATTCCAGGTGACTACCTCATGAAGCTGGTTGAGAGAATGCCAAGAGTGTGCAAAGCTGTCATCAAGGCAAAGGGTGGCTATTTGAAGAATCTCAAATATAAAATATATTTTGATTTGTTTAACACTTTTTTGGTTATTACATGATTCCATGATATGTGTTATTTCATAGTATTGATGTCTTCACTATTATTCTACAATGTAAAAAATAGTAAAAATAAATTAAAAACCCTTGAATGAGTAGGTGTGTCCAAACCTTTGACTGGTAGTGTATATAGTCCCCCCATTTGAAGAATGATTTGGACAAATTCACTTATAGTGTATTAAAGTAGTCAAACGTTTAGTATTTGGACCCATGTTCCTAGCACACAATGACAACATCAAGTTTGTGACTCTACAAACTTGATGGATGCATTTGCAGTTTGTTTTGGTTGTGTTTCAGATTATGTTTTGCTCAATAGGAACTGAATGGTGGTGAATAATGTATTGTGTAATTTTGTAATCACCTTTATTGTAAATAAGAATAGAAGATGTTTCTGAACACTTCTACATTAATGTCGATGCTACCATGATTATGTATATCGTGAATAATGATGAGTGAGAAAGTTGCAGAGTAACAAAGATCATACCCCCCCAAAAATGCTAACCTCCCATGTTATTGGTAATGAAGAGAGGTTAGCATTTTTTTGGGGGTATGATCTTTGTTCATCTGTAGAGTCAAAAGCTTGGTGTAGTCATTGTGTGCTAGGAATATGGGATAAAATACTAAACTTTGGCTACTTTAAAACACTATAAGTATGTGTCAAAATACTTCAGAAAACAAATTAACTTCAAATGGGGGGACTAGATAGATAAAGTGCTTTCATTTCTAAACGGTAAAACAAATATGTATGAAAATACCCTCAAATAAAACGTGACATTCTGTACTGTTGCCTCATATGAAACATTTGATCTCAATTCCAAAATGCTAGAGTATAGAGCCAAATGTAAAAATATTTGCTTCACTGTCCAGATAAATATGGAGGGGAGTGTATGAAAGGAGTTTGAATGGTTGTCAGGTTTTCTCTATTGAAGATAAGGGTGTATTCAGAGATTCATCCTCATCATCATCTTATCAACCACATGATAATATATACAGTATATTTTAAATGTTTCAATTTGGTGGTTTAATACTCCCCACTGGGCAAAATCTGGGTGAATCAACGTTGATCAATGTTGTTTCCACCTAATTTCAACCAAAACATGATATGTGATGACGTTAAATTAACGTGGAAAACTGATTGGATTTGCAAAAAGTAATCAACATGAGGGAATGTTGTCTTTTTTTCACCCAACTTTTAACCTAAATTCAATGACAAGGTGCATTTTTTTGTAGATTTTTTGTTGAATTCACGTTAGTTGACAACTCAACCAAATGTAAGTCAAAACTAGACGTTGAACTGAAGTCTGTGCACAGAGGGTCAGTTGTTCTGTGCAGATTTGATCAACTACTGTCTGACCTTAAGGTGTATTTTCCTAAGCCCTGAAATCCCTGTTTAACTGCAGTAGTTTGATCTCTATTTGATCTTCATTAATGCTTGATACATGAGTTACTGCCTTTGCTGCAATACTAAATGGAATCTACCTTACAGATTTTTTTTCTCTCGCTTTGGTGCATTTTCACAAGTATGTGGTACATTTTCACAACTCTTAGTACAAAACTCAATACAGATCATCAAAAAGACAGATGTTACAAAACTCTAAGCACATTTTCAATTGACTAAGTGCAACACACAAAATCGTAAAGTCACCTTTTCACCAAAAGTGATCAGTGTTTCCTCTAGAAATACATGTTTCACATTGCAATACATGTTAATATAAATTAATTGTCTTTCACAATGCAATGCTCACATTACTTTTGATATGAAAGGGAAAATGGAAGGGGGATACCTAGTCAATTGTACAACTGAATGTATTCAACTGAAATGTGTCTTCCGCATTTAACCCGGGGAACAATGGGTTAACTGCCTTGCTCATGGGCAAGATTCTCTTCTCTTTTGTTAAAATAAGTTTTACTATCACTTAATCTGACTTCTCTCAATTGATGATCACTTAAACGTTTGTTAAACCCAGGGGTGCAACTTTTGTTTTAGAAGTGGGGGGGGGACACAATTATTATTATTATTACTACATACAGTGGGGAGAACAAGTATTTGATACACTGCCGATTTTTCAGGTTTTCCTACTTACAAAGCATGTAGAGGTCTGTAATTTTTATCATAGGTATACTTCAACTGTGAGAGACGGAATCTAAAACAAAAATCCAGAAAATCACATTGTATGATTTTTAAGTAATTAATTTGCATTTTATTGCATGACATAAGTATTTGATACATCAGAAAAGCAGAACTTAATATTTGGTACAGAAACCTTTGTTTGCAATTACAGAGATCATACGTTTCCTGTAGGTCTTGACCAGGTTTGCACACACTGCAGCAGGGATTTTGGCCCACTCCTCCATACAGACCTTTTCCAGATCCTTCAGGTCCCTCCAAAGATGTTCTATTGGGCTCAGGTCTGGAGACTGGCTAGGCCACTCCAGGACCTTGAGATGCTTATTACGGAGCCACTCCTTAGTTGCCCTGGCTGTGTGTTTCGTGTCGTTGTCATGCTGGAAGACCCAGCCACGACCCATCTTCAATGCTCTTACTGAGGGAAGGAGGTTGTTGGCCAAGATCTCGCGATACATGGCCCCATCCATCCTCCCCTCAATACGGTGCAGTCGTCCTGTCACCTTTGCAGAAAAGCATCCCCAAAGAATGATGTTTCCACCTCCATGCTTCACGGTTGGGATGGTGTTCTTGGGGTTGTACTCATCCTTCTTCTTCCTCCAAACACGGCGAGTGGAGTTTAGACCAAAAAGCTTTATTTTTGTCTCATCAGACCACATGACCTTCTCCCATTCTTCCTCTGGATCATCCAGATGGTCATTGGCAAACTTCAGACGGGCCTGGGCATGCGCTGGCTTGAGCAGGGGGACCTTGCATGCGCTGCAGGATTTTAATCCATGACGCCGTAGTGTGTTACTAATGGTTTTCTTTGAGACTGTGGTCCCAGCTCTCTTCAGGTCATTGACCAGGTCCTGCCGTGTAGTTCTGGGCTGATCCCTCACCTTCCTCATGATCATTGATGCCCCACGAGGTGAGATCTTGCATGGAGCCCCAGACCGAGGATGATTGACCGTCATCTTGAACTTCTTCCATTTTCTAATAATTGCGCCAACAGTTGTTGCCTTCTCACCAAGCTGCTTGCCTATTGTCCTGTAGCCCATCCCAGCCTTGTGCAGGTCTACAATTTTATCTCTGATGTCCTTACACAGCTCTCTGGTCTTAGTCATTGTGGAGAGGTTGGATTCTGTTTGATTGAGTGTGTGGACAGGTGTCTTTTATACAGGTAACGAGTTCAAACAGGTGCAGTTAATACAGGTAATGAGTGGAGAACAGGAGGTTTTCTTAAAGGACAACTAACAGGTCTGTGAGAGCTGGAATCCTTACTGGTTGGTAGGTGATCAAATACTTATGTCATGCAATAAAATGCAAATGAATTACTTAAAAATCATACAATGTGATTTTCTGGATTTTTGTTTTAGATTCCGTCTCTCACAGTTGAAGTGTACCTATGATAAAAATTACAGACCTCTACATGCTTTGTAAGTAGGAAAACCTGCAAAATCGGCAGTGTATCAAATACTTGTTCTCCCCACTGTATATATATATTTTTATCCAATCGGATAAACACTCCAAACTGCCCACCCGACCGCTCGGAGGCGTCCGCATATTCCTAAAGCACACCATTGCTTCGTTTTGTATCACATTCCAATGATAGAACTGGGGGGGGGGGGGGGGGACAAAAATGCAATTTCAGAATGTGGGGGGGACATGTCCCCCCTGTCCCCAGTGAAAGTTGCGCCCCTGGGTAAACCTATAGATTTTACATGTTAACTGGTTTGTCTACTACAGATTTTGAGAACTACAAAATGAAAATGTATGTCTGTAAAGTAGAAACATAAAAACATATGATATATACTTAAATGTACTACTATGATTACTATTACAGTAAATTAAAAAATACATCGGATATTGACAAGATCATAGATATACTGTATATAACAAATCAAATCTCACTGCTTTACTAAAATTGCATTGGCCAATACAGTACTCTAATACCTTAATATATGCCATTCATGTAGCAGACACTTTTCAAAGTGACAACAGTCCACACATTTTGGTATGTGACCCCAGTGGTAATTGAAACCCACAACTCTGGTGTTGCTAGTGCCATTCTCTTATGAACTGAGCCATGTACAGGATCACTACAACACAAGTATAATACAATACTGTAAAATACAATACACGATTACAATACTGGTAGAAGATGTATGATTGCCATCTCCATGAGTGTACCACCCTCCATCAGGCCATGGATGAGGCATGCAATGATTTCAATCCAAACCTACAGTACCTGTCAATAGTTTGGACACACCTACTCAAATCAAAATATATTTGAGATTTGAGATTCTTCAAAGTAGCCACCCTTTTCCGTGATGACAGCTTTGCACACTCTTGGCATTCTCTCAACCAGTTTCATGAGGTAGTCACCTTGAATGCATTTCAATTAACAGGTGTGCCTTGTTAAAAGTTAATATGTGGAATTTCTTTCCTTCTTAATGCATTTTAGCCAATCAGTTGTGTTGTGATAAGGTAGGGGTGGTATACAGAAGATAGTCCTATTTGGTAAAAGACCAAGTCCATATTATGGCAAGAACAGCTCAAATAAGAAAAGAGAAACGACATTCCATCCGGTCATTCAATCTGGAAAAGTTCAAGAACTTTGAAAGTTTCTTCAAGTTAAGTCGCAAAAAACATCAAGTGCTATGATGAAACTGGCTCTCATGAGGACAGCCACAGGAAAGGAAGACCCAGAATTACCTCTGCTGCAGAGGATAAATTAATTAGAGTTAACTGCACCTGAGATTGCACCCCAAATAAATGCTTCACAGAGTTCAAGTAACAGACACATCTCAACATCAACTGTTCAGAGGAGACTGTGTGAATCAGGCCTTCATGGTCGAATTGCTGCAAAGAAAACAAAAAGTCCCCTGTAGCTCAGTTGGTAGAGCATGGCGCTTGCAACGGCAGGGTTGTGGGTTCGTTTCCCACGGGGGGCCAGTATGAAAATGTATGCACTCACTAACTGTAAGTCGCTCTGGATAAGACCGTCTGCTAAAATGACGTAAATGTAAAAACACTACTGAAGGACACCAATAAGAAGAAGAGACTTTTTTGGGACAAGAAACATGAGCAATTGACATTAGACCTGTGGAAATCTGTCCTTTGGTATGATGAGTCCAAATTTGACATTTTTGGTTCCAACCGCCGTGTCTTTGTGAGACGCAGAGTAGGTGAACGGATGATCTCCGCATGTGTGGTTCCCACCGTGAAGCATGGAGGAGGAGGTGTGATGGTGTGGAGGTGCTTTGCTGGTTACACTGTCTGTGATTTATTTAGAATTCAAGGCACACTTAACCAGCATGGCTACCACAGCATTCTGCAGCGATACGCCATCCCATCTGGTTTGTGCTTAGTGGGACTATCATTTGTTTTTCAACAGGACAATGACCCAAAACACACCTCCAGGCTGTGAAAGGGCTATTTGACCAAGAAGGAGAGTGATGGAGTGCTGCATCATATGACCTGACCTCCACAATCACCCGACCTCAACCAAATTGAGATGGTTTGGGATGAGTTGGACCGCAGAGTGAAGGAAAAGCAGCCAACAAGTGCTCATCATATGTGGGAACTCCTTCAAGACCGTTGGAAAAGCATTCCAGGTGACGCTGGTTGAGAGAATGGCAAGAGTGTGCAACGCTGTCAACAAGGCAAAGGGTGTCTACTTTGAAGAATCTAAAATCTAAAATATATTTTGATTTGTTTAACACTTCTTTGGTTACTTCATGATTCCATATGTGTTTTTCATAGTTTTGATGTCTTCACTATAAATATACAATGTAGAAAATAGTAAAAATAAAGAAAAACCCTTGAATGACTAGGTGTGTCCAAACTTTTGACTAGTACTGTACGTCAGGCTTGGAATCGCCATGCCAAAAGGTTTTTCACCAGGTGCATGAACAATGAGGATATTTACTGCAATTTCGATGAGAACCTAAGGCCAAATGCTCAAGACAGGCTTAATGCAAACTAGTGCCTGCTAAAAATTGTTTATTTCATTTGATTACATTGTGAAAGATGTCTTCAATGATCACACCTTTGATCACACATGGGATAGAAATTATGGACATTTGATGTTCAGTACATTTTAATGGGTAGTGAAAGTGTATTGCCTAATGTGAAAACTGTAATGTACAGTCATTTACAGTACTGTAGCATACTACATTCAAATGGCAATTTTGAAACATGTATCTTACAGTTTTTCTCCATTGGTTTGGCTCATTTCTTGAAACAGAAATTACATTCTCAAAACTACATGGACAAACCTCCAAACCACTTGGCAATTGTTCACAACAGAATTGAATTTCTCATTCATTTCATCAAATTGCAAATGTCTAAGTACATGTCTCAATGTCTCAGTACATCTTTGCAAATGATTAAGTACAGGTAGCCTACATTTAGCACAATTTCCAAGTGAATAGATCTTGTTGATCTAAACTGATTGTTGATTCTCAGTCTAATGGTTGTTCGCTCCAAAACGTGTCAGCGTCATTTCATTGTATAAGTCATCACATGCACAATAGTCTGTTCAATTGTCAAAATTAGTCAAGAACATAATACCATGAATACCATATATGAATCCCTTGGAACATTTGATAAATTTATTACAGCAATTGACAGTCAGGTGAAACTAGAACTTGACTAACGAAGGAGGAGTTTCACACATCTCAGATGACCAATCAAACAGTATGTTTAGTTACCTGACAGGTGCTGTCCATGACTGTGAATGCTGCCAAACATGTATGTAAAGAGCTTGACCATGCAGGACCAGTACAATTTCTGAACATGGAGGCACCTGGCCAAGTAAATGAACAAGGGCAACTGCCTGCTCGAGGAAGAGGAAGAAGAAGAGGAGGAGGAGGAGTAAGGGTGCGTGGTGGTGGAATAGGGGGAAGAGGCCGAGGAGCACGAAGACACCATGCTGTCCCGGATGAAATTCGGGCCACAATTATAGACCATGTCATCAACCATGGCCTCACAATGGCGGAGGCAGGTCGCCAAGTGCAGCCTAATGTGCCTCGCTCAACAGTCTCCTCCATCATCCAAACCTTTCGCAGGGAAAACAGGTATGTAGTCAGTCAATGATGGAATTATATGTTGTATAGGACAGGACACTGTGCATAGAGCAAGAAATATATTTATTTACATATTTACCTATTCATTTAGTGTGTGTGTGTGATAGGCCTACAGTAATATCTTACCTCAATGGGATGTTATGATACTAAAAATGACAAGAAAAACATTGGAGAAAATAAACTATGGAATAGTTTATTTTCTACAGTATTGATGATACAGTTTACAGTAGTATTCCAGTCACTGTGCAGTGATGCATTAGAATTGTGGTAAAGTTACTGTAAGTAAAACAACAATACAATTACATAGGTAACTCATTCTGTAAGGAATACATAAGGTATACATTACGAATGGAGTGTTGTCTTTTGACTTCTATATCTAGGATTGGACGACAACCTTGCACAGGTGGCAGAGGAAAACTTCTCAATGAACAACAAGAACAAGAGATCTGTAACATGGTGATGGCAAATAATGCCATCACATTGAGACAGATCCGCGCTGCAATCCTACAAGACAATGCCATATTCCAAAATGTCAACTCTATAAGCATCTCCACAATAGACCGGATATTGAAGAAGCATCAGATGACAATGAAGCAAATTTACAGGGTACCATTTGAGAGGAACTCTGATAGAGTGAAAGAGCTGCGGTACCAGTATGTACATGTAAGTCAGTTACTGGTTGTCCATCATTATAACATTTTTACAATTAAGCAGTGGTTCCCAAACTTTTTTGGCTTCAGTACCCACTTTACCTGATTTGTGTATCCAGGTAATCCAGGTATGGAAGTATTTGATTTATCTGACTTCAACATTTCGCCTAAAAACTGCAGCTTACTGTATGATGCAATTATCATTATAATCCTTATTTTGAAGAATATAACATACAATAAGAAAAGGGGTCAAAGAGCTGCAATTAGTGCCTCCCATGTAAATCTATCTAATACTGTGGGTTTTACTGTAACATTTCAGTAAGTCTAGTCATTGATGATTTCCCCCCTCCCCTTTCTGTCAAATACCCCCTGTAGTACCTCTGCATAGGGGTACATGTACCCCAGGTTTGGAACCACTGGAGTAGTGGCCAGTAGTATATTGAACTTGTGGAGAACATAGAACATTCCTATGTAATTGTCTGTAACTGTAGTGTATGACTCTTCTGTATGACTGATTTGATGTTTTCTTTTTTTACGCTATTGTAGAGAATAATGGCATTGGAAGGAAACGAGACCCATCACATCCTCGTGTTTGTGGATGAAGCTGGCTTCAACCTGGCCAAGGGCCGAAGACGTGGCCGTAATATTATTGGCCACCGGGCCATGGTGGATGTCCCAGGCCAGCGAGGGGGCAATATAACTATGTGTGCTGCCATATCGGAGAATGGTGTGGCCACTCACATCCCCAGTCTTGGCCCATACAATACACAGAAGCTCCTCATCTTCTTGGACCGCCTTCATGTTGATTTGATCCCTGAAAATGAGAGCGGTCTCGTAGGGCCTCACCTACCACAATATGTCATTGTATGGGACAATGTGAATTTCCACCGTGGCCCGCTCATCAGGGCCTGGTTCACTACTCATCCAAGGATGGTCATGGTGTTCCTACCACCTTACTCTCCTTTCCTCAATCCTATTGAGGAGTATTTCTCCGCTTGGAGGTGGAGAGTGTATGAGCATCGGGCTCAAGATCAGAGGTCCCTGCTCCATGCAATGGACGCTGCGTGTGAGGATATTACAGGAGATCAGTGTAGGGGATGGTTGCGACATGCACGCCGTTTCTTCCCTCGTTGCATCGCAAGGGAGAATATACGCTGTGATGTGGACGAGAATCTGTGGCCAGACAGACAGCAGCGTGTGGATGGCCAGGAGGGTGAGGACAGCGACCAGTGAAGAACTGTTAGTTGTGAAACTCCAGCTTTATTTACAGTACTGTAGGCTGCATATAATTTTCATTGTTTTTTGTTTGTGTGTTTATATTACAGTATATTATGCTGTATACATTTTCTTTTTACTCTGATGTATGGAAGTTACTTTATGTGTGTGAATGATAATGGTTACAATTTCCTTGGCAGTATGAGTGCAATGTGTGATGTCAAACCTTGGAGGCTACTCTTACCCTAAAATCCTATTTATTTTTTTCAGTTTTATACACAATTGTATTCTGTTAGCTAGACAAAAAACAGTACAGTAACCATTGTCAATGAAGGACTGGGCTAAGACTGAAAGGTGGACATGAGGGATATTTCAATGGTCCTCTGCCATAGTGACAAAACATCTAAACATTTTGACTTGCAGTGCTTACACAATGCCAAAGGGACGAAGCATTTTGGGGGCACTGACTGTTTAAATGAGAAGGAAATTTAGTTTTGACACATGCGTGAACTGTTTTGGGAGAGGTATGAGCTTTTGCAGGTGAACCATGGTGTTGTGCCGAACCATCCACGTTATTTTGGCTAAAGCACCAAGAGTGTTGAGAACGTCCGGTCTGTTTCAAGAAATGAGCCAAAGCAATTGAGAAGGATCTTTGCCATTTTCGTGGCACTGACTCCTTATATGGGAAAGGAATTTAGTTTTGAAGCATGAGTGAACAGTTTTAGGAGAGATATGAGCTTTTGCAAGTGAGCTATAGTGTTGTGCTGAACTGTAAGACTGTTTTGCCAAATGATCTTAGAGTTTTGAGAATGTAATTTCTGTTTCAAGAAATGAGCCAAACCAATGGAGAAAAACTGTAAATGTTTTGCTATTGGATTAACTGGTTGTTAAAATAACTAAATTGAGATGAAATCATTATGTTGTGTTTTGGTGATTAAACCAATGTACTCATTATTTTCACAGTAAACTTATATTTTGGATCAATGGTTGTGTGGTGAAAGATGTCTACAAACAAAATTAATGCACAATGAAAGGTTTTGAATGAGTGACTGGCTGCGTTACAAAAGTATTCACCACATACAGTGCCTTCGGAAAGTATTCAGACCCCTTGACTTTTTCCACATTTTGTTACATTACAGCCTTATTCTAAAATTGATTCAATAATTTTTTCCCCTCATCAATCTACACACAATACCACATAATGAGAAAGCAAAAACACGTTTTTAGAAATGTTTGCAAATTTGGGCCACTCAAGGACATTCAGAGACTTGTCCCGGAGCCACTCCTGCGTTGTCTTGGCTGTGTGCTTAGGGTCGTTGTCCTATTGGAAGGTGAACCTTCACCCAAGTCTGAGGTCCTGAGCACTCTGGAGCAGGTTTTCATCATGAATCTCTCTGTACTTTGCTCTGTTCATCTTTGCCTCGATCCTGACTAGTGTCCCAGTCCCTGCCGCTGAAAAACAACTGAACCACTGGGCACAGACGTCTTACGGCACTATGGTCTTCCGGAGGAAATCGTTTCCGACCATGGCCCCCAATTCACGTCGCGTTC
>NC_139995.1:28348891-28368891 GCF_964263955.1 Coregonus lavaretus
TTTCGCTTTGGCAGTGCGGAGAGCCTCCGTGACACAGAGAAGAGCAGTCTCGGTTGAGTGACCCATCTTGAAGCCTGACTGAACGGGCTTTGGTAGTAGGTGCCAGGCGCACCGGTATGAGTGTCTCAAGAACTGCAACGCTGCTGTGTTTTTTTAACGCTCAACAGTTTCCTGTGTGTATCAAGAATGGTCCACCACCCAAAAGACATCCAGCCAACTTGACACAACTGTGGGAAGTATTGGAGTCAGCATGGGCCAGCATTCCTGTGGAATGCTTTCGACACCTTGTAGTCCATTCCCTGACGAATTGAGGCTGTTCTGAGGGCAAAAGGGGGTGGGGCGCGTGGGGACATTGCTTACATCCGCTATGACATGCTCATTGTCCACCCTCCCTCCCAGAAGCCTGGAAGGGATGAGAGAGCCAAGCCTATGGGTTCGTATCTTCAACCCCGCAGCACACACATACACACACACCAATTGATTAATGGACTGCTGAATGTATATTTTTTTTCTCTTGCTTTGTTTCCTCTTTTCAGTATTATGTCTATCTCTGATAAGCTACCCAGGAAAGGCCTGAAAATAGCCCATATAAGGTTCATGAAATCAATAACTTGCTAACATCAGATAACATTAATTATCCATTAGCCATTTCTGAGACTCACTTAGATAATTAATTTGATGATACAGCAGTAGCAATACAAGGATATAACATCCATAGAAGAGACATAAATGCTTATGGGGGAGGTGTTGCTGTATATACAGTGGGGAAAAAAAGTATTTAGTCAGCCACCAATTGTGCAAGTTCTCCCACTTAAAAAGATGAGAGAGGCCTGTCATTTTCATCATAGGTACACGTCAACTATGACAGACAAATTGAGAATTTTTTTCCCAGAAAATCACATTGTAGGATTTTTAATGAATTTATTTGCAAATTATGGTGGAAAATAAGTATTTGGTCACCTACAAACAAGCAAGATTTCTGGCTCTCACAGACCTGTAACTTCTTCTTTAAGAGGCTCCTCTGTCCTCCACTCGTTACCTGTATTAATGGCACCTGTTTGAATTTGTTATCAGTATAAAAGACACCTGTCCACAACCTCAAACAGTCACACTCCAAACTCCACTATGGTCAAGACCAAAGAGCTGTCAAAGGACACCAGAAACAAAATTGTAGACCTGCACCAGGCTGGGAAGACTGAATCTGCAATAGGTAAGCAGCTTGGTTTGAAGAAATCAACTGTGGGAGCAATTATTAGGAAATGGAAGACATACAAGACCACTGATAATCTCCCTCGATCTGGGGCTCCACGCAAGATCTCACCCCGTGGGGTCAAAATGATCACAAGAACGGTGAGCAAAAATCCCAGAACCACACGGGGGGACCTAGTGAATGACCTGCAGAGAGCTGGGACCAAAGTAACAAAGCCTACCATCAGTAACACACTACTCCGCCAGGGACTCAAATCCTGCATTGCCAGACGTGTCCCCCTGCTTAAGCCAGTACATGTCCAGGCCCGTCTGAAGTTTGCTAGAGTGCATTTGGATGATCCAGAAGAGGATTGGGAGAATGTCATATGGTCAGATGAAACCAAAATATAACTTTTTGGTAAAAACTCAACTCATCGTGTTTGGAGGACAAAGAATGCTGAGTTGCATCCAAAGAACACCATACCTACTGTGAAGCATGGGGGTGGAAACTTCATGCTTTGGGGCTGTTTTTCTGCAAAGGGACCAGGACGACTGATCCGTGTAAAGGAAAGAATGAATGGGGCCATGTATCGTGAGATTTTGAGTGAAAACCTCCTTCCATCAGCAAGGGCATTGAAGATGAAACGTGGCTGGGTCTTTTAGCATGACAATGATCCCAAACACACCTCCCGGGCAACGAAGGAGTGGCTTCGTAAGAAGCATTTCAAGGTCCTGGAGTGGCCTAGCCAGTCTCCAGATCTCAACCCCATAGAAAATCTTTGGAGGGAGTTGAAAGTCCGTGTTGCCCAGCGACAGCCCCAAAACATCACTGCTCTAGAGGAGATCTGCATGGAGGAATGGGCCAAAATACCAGCAACAGTGTGTGAAAACCTTGTGAAGACTTACAGAAAACGTTTGACCTGTGTCATTGCCAACAAGGGGTATATCACAAAGTATTGAGAAACTTTTGTTATTGACCAAATACTTATTTTCCACCATAATCTACAAATAAATTCATAAAATATCCTACAATGTGATTTTCTGGAATATTTTTTCGCATTTTGTCTGTCATAGTTGACATGTACCTATGATGAAAATTACAGGCCTCTCTCATCTTTTTAAGTGGGAGAACTTGCACAATTGGTGGCTGACTAAATACTTTTTTTCCCCACTGTATTCAGAGCCATATCCCTGTAATGCTTAGAGAAGAGCTTATATCAAGTGTTTTTGAAGTGTTGTGGTTGCAGGTTCACTTGGCACATCTAAAGCCTTTTCTTTTGGGGTGTTGCTATAGGCCACCAAGTGCTAACAGTCAGTATCTAATATTGTGAATTGCTTGAAAGTGTATGTGATGTAAACAGAGAGCTCTACTTTCTTGGGGACCTGAATATTGACTGGTTTACATCCAGCTCTCTGCTCAAGAGGAAGCTTCTTACTGTAACCCGTGCCTGTAATCTGGTTCAGGTTATTAACCAACCTACCAGGGTGTTTACAAACACTACAGGAACAAGATCATCCACATGTATCGATCATATTTTTACTAATACTGTAGAACTTTGTTCTAAAGCAGTATCCGTACCCATTGGATGCAGTGATCTAAATATAGTGGCTATATCCAGAAAAGCCAATGTTCCAAAAGCTGGGCCTAATATAGTGTTTAAGAGATCATACAAAATATTTTGCTGTGACTCTTATGTGGATGATGTTAAACATATTTGTTGTTTGTTGGTCTGATGTGATTAATAAGGAGCATCCAGATGCTGCACTTGATGAATTTATGAAATTGCTTCTTCCAATTATTGATCAACATACACCTGTCAAGAAACTCACTGTTAGAACGATTAAGGCTCCATGGATTGATGAGGAATTGAAAAACTGTATGGTTGAAAGAGATGGGGCAAAAGGAGTGGCTAATAAGTCTGGCTGCACATCTGACTGGCTGACTTACTGTAAATTGAGAAATTATGTGACTAAACTAAACAAAAAGAAGAAGAAACTGTATTATGAAGCCAATATCAATGATATAAAGAATTATGGAAAAAAAACTTTGGAGTACTTTAAATGAAATGATGGGTAGAAAGACAAATTCAACTCCATCTTTCATCTAATCAGATGGCTTATTCATCACAAAACCATTTGATGTTGCCAATTATTTTAATGATTACTTCGTTGGCAAAGTGGGCAAACTTAGGCAGGAAATGCCAACAACGAACAGTGAGTCATCGTATTCATGCATAAAAAAACAAATAATGAAAGAAAAGCATTGCAAGTTTGAATTGTGTAAAGTTAGTGTGGGAGAGGTGGAAAAATTATTGTTATCGATCAATAATGACAAACTTCCTGGCATTGACAACTTAGATGGAACGCTACTGAGGATGGTAGCTGACTCTATAGCCACTCCTATATGGCATATCTTTATCTGAGCCTAGAGGAAAGTCTTTGTCCTCAGGCCTGGAGGGAAGCCAAAGTAATTCCGCTACCCAAGAGTGGTAAAGCGGCCTTTACTGGTTCTAACAGCAGACCTATCAGCTTGCTGCCAGCTCTTAGAAAACTATTGGAAGAATTGGTGTTTGACAAAATACAATGCTATTTCTCTCTGCACAAATTAACAAAAGACTTTCAGCATGCTAATAGAGAAGGGCACTCAACATGTACTGCACTGACACAAAAGACTGATGATTGGTTGAAAGAAATTGATAATAAGAAGATTGTGGGAGCTGTACTGTTAGATTTCAGTGCAGCCTTTGATATTATTGACCATAACCTGTTGTTGAAAAAACGTATGTGTTATGGCTTTTCAACCTCTGCCATATCGTGGATTCAGAGCTATCTATCTAATAGAACTCAAAGGGTTTTCTTTAATGGAAGCTTCTCTAATGTCAAACATGTAAAGTGTGGTGTACTGCAGGGCAGCTCTCTAGGCCCTCTACTCTTTTCTATTTTTACCAAGGACTTGCCACTGGCACTAAACAAAGCATGTGTGTCCATGTATGCTGATGATTCAACCAAATACACATCAGCAACCACAGCTAATGAAGTCACTGAAACCCTTAAGAAAGAGTTGCAGTCTGTTTTGGAATGGGTGGACAGTAATAAACTTGTCCTGAACATCTCTATAAGTAAGAGCATTGTATTTGGTACAAATCATTCCCTAAGTTCTAGACCTCAGCTGAATCTGGTAATGAATGGTGTGGCTGTTGAACAAGTTGAGGAGACTAAATTACTTGGCGTTACCTTAGATTGTAAACTCCCATGGTCAAAACATATAGATTCAATGGTTGTAAAGATGGGGCGAGGTCTGTCCGTAATAAATAGATGCTCTGCTTTTTTGACACCACACTCTAAAAAGCAAGTTCTGCAGGCTCTAGTTTAGTCTTATCTTGATTATTGTCCAGTCGTGTGGTCGAGTGCTGCAAGGAAAGACCTAGTTAAGCTGCAGCTGGCCCAGAACAGAGCAGCACGTCTTGCTCTTCATTGTAATCAGAGGGCTGATATAAATTCTATGCATGCCAGTCTCTCTTGGCTATGAGTTGAGGAGAGACTGACCAGTTTAAAAAAACAGAAAAAGCAACACCTCACGGCACAACGCCTCTCCGCTATTTGACCTAGATAGTTTGTGTGTATGTATTGATATGTAGGCTACGTGTGCCTTAAACATTTTTTTTACATGTACAGTTGAAGTCGGAAGTTTACATACACTTAGGTTGGAGTCATTAAAACTCGTTTTTCAACCACCACAAATTTCTTGTTAACAAACTATAGTTTTGGCAAGTCGGTGCATGACACAAGTAATCTTTCCAACAATTATTTACAGACAGATTATTTCACTTATAATTTACTGTATCACAATTCCAGTGGGTCAGAAGTTTACATACACTAAGCTGACTGTGCCTTTAAACAGCTTGGAAAATTCCAGAAAATGATGTAATGGCTTTAGAAGCTTCTGATAGGCTAATTGACATCATTTGAGTCAATTGGAGGTGTACCTGTGAATGTATTTCAAGGCCTACCTTCAAACTCAGTGCCTCTTTGCTTGACATCATGGGAAAATCAAAAGAAATCAGCCAAGACCTCCGGAAAAAAATTGTAGACCTCCACAAGTCTGGTTCATCCTTGGGAGCAATTTCCAAACGCCTGAAGGTACCACGTTCATCTTTACAAACAATAGTACGGAAGTATAAACACCATTGGACCACGCAGCCGTCATACCGCTCAGGAAGGAGATGCCTTCTGTCTCCTAGAGATGAATGTACTTTGGTGCGAAAAGTGCAAATCAATCCCAGAACAACAGCAAAGGACCTTGTGAAGATGCTGGAGGAAACAGGTACAAAAATATCTATATCCACAGTAAAACAAGTCCTATATTGACATAACCTGAAAGGCTGCCCAGCATGGAAGAAGCCACTGCTCCAAAACCGCCATAAAAAGCCAGACTACGGTTTGCAACTGCACATTGGGACAAAGATTGTACATTTTGGAGAAATGTCCTCTGGTCTGATGAAACAAAAATAGAACTGTTTGGCCATAATGACCATCATTATGTTTGGAAGAAAAAGGGGGATGCTTGCAAGCCGAAGAACACCATCCCAACCGTGAAGCACGGGGGTGCTGCAGGAGGGACTGGTGCACTTGAGGGAGATTTTTTAGTGGACTATGAGACAGGGGCGGTGTGTTCATTAGGGCGATATGGGCGACGCACTGCCAAATGGGAAAAGGAAGGGATTTTTTTTCTAATTAATTATATCACAGCAACAGTAGTTATCAGTGTTCTAATCTAGACGTCTGATCTGCCACTAAATGTCCAATCAGGCTAAAGTCGTGCTTCAAATGGCCCCGCCCCCTTTGGGGCGATTTCAGTCAGGTTGAAAATCGCCCAGAAGTCTCTCATAGCCTGTCATGTAAAATCTTTTTTTTTCAAATATCAGAGCTTTCAATACAATCTCTATGGGTTTCTGGGGGCTTGCACTTACGCGCTTTCGTCATACGTAACATAACCATGAACGTAACTAAGAAAAGAGCGGGTAGCAGCGTCAATCAATTCACGTACTACTATCAAGATGGCTAGCCTTCAGTGCAACTCGATTGTCTCTTTGAAAGAAGTTCACATCAAAGACCATTCAAAACGAGCTACTGTAACTGGAGTGTATGCTAGCGGTCATGAGGGAACATATTGTGGAGGAGGTGAAGTCGGCGAACTTCGTAGCTATCCAAGCTGATGAGACCACGGACGTTTCTACACAGATACAGCTGGTGCTTGTGCTGAGGTACATAGATAGCAACCACAAAGTGCAGGAGCGCTTTTTTGAGTTCCTTCCCATCTCGGAATCAACCTCAGTCTCAATCGCCAGTGTGCTTTTGGAGAGACTGAACGGTCTTTTTGCCATTCAATGGGCCAGGAACGTCTGAATGCACTGGCCATGCTTTCCATGGAGAGTGAACTAGTCCTCAGCATGCCTGATTTCAATGAGAAAGTCATTGACCGCTTTGCTGCATTGAAAGAGAGAAGAGAACAGTTTCAGTACAAGTAATGTAGCCTCTCTCTCTCTTTGTCCCTCCCTGTCTGTCTCTTTAACACACACACGCCCAAATCAGTTCACAGTTGATGTTGTTTAAAATAGTTATTTTTCATTTTTTTTAAAGTTTAAAAATAATAATAATCTGTTCATGTTCATTTTTACAAATCTATACAATTGGCCAGAATATGGTTGTTCATATTTACAAATCTATACAATTGGCCAGAATATGGTTGTTCATTTTTACAAAGCCATACAGATAGCTGTGTTTAGCTTTTCTATAAATTATTTTCAAATTCTGTTTTCAGGCAAAATGTCTCACTGTTCATTTTCACAAATCTATACAAGAGGGCAGAATATGGAAGTCTATAAAAATTTCTTATTACCAATAACTTGCATCAATGTTTTCAGTAGCCTCTATCAAAAGCTCCTGCTTGCTTGTTGTGAATTATGCTCAGGTGCACATATTTCCAATTCAACCATGAGGCAAAAAATGTGGTAAAAGCTCTTGTTGATCCTGCAATCTGAACAAATACCAAGATGCTGTATTTTCAGCTGATATTTCATTTGTTTATGGAAATGCATATTGTTTATGCAGTGTTGAGGAATGTGAAAGAACACCCTTGATTATTTTTACAGTGATAACTTATTTTGCTTTTGTAAGCCAACACTTTTGAGATCAGTCAATAAATGCTTCTGGCATTGACTTATATGCTGCCCCTGTCTTCATGTTGTTGCTGGACATATATTTTTTTAAATGTGTGTAGGTCACCTAAATCATCAGAAAAATTGCCCCCCCTGAGAATTTTTTCAGGAGCCGCCACTGCTATGAGATACAACTGAGTTAATCACAAACATATAGTTAGAATTTTTTGTTGCTAGGCAGGAACTTAATTGGGTAATTTCACTGTGTGTGTGTGTGTGTGTGTGTGTGTGTGTGTGTGTGTGTGTGTGTGTGTGGGGGGGGGGGGTGTGTGTGGGGGTGTGTGTGTGTGTGAAGTGGGAATCTGACCTAGGGTCGAATTTCTCGCTCTTACTTAAATTAATGGCTGTCCTACCTTATCAGAGACTGAAACCAGACTGTGGCCTTTTGCCCCTCTCCTCAAACAAAGTGGAGGGAGAGCCGGGGTTGAACAGAGTTTAAAGTAAACATGAGTGTTTTTGCAAGATAAGGGATTGATTGATTGTATTACTATTCATTCTGAACTGAATGAAAGTCGAATTTAGCCTCCATCATAGACAAAGGAAGTGGGCGGAGCGATAAAGAGCGGGAAACTGAAGAAGGAGGGATTTTGAGCTAGAAGAGATGTGAATGGGACTATATAGCTGGGGGAGAGAGAGAGAGAAAAAGGGGGCTACTCTGCAGACCAGCACGGGCTTTGTTGAATTTAAATAAAGTCAAATCTTGATTCTACAAAAACTCTGGAAGAACTTTGATTTTTAATAAAGTATAGTGATTAATTTCCACAACACACTTCACAAAATAGATGGCAACATGAGGAAGGAAAATGATGTGGATATATTGAAGCAACATCTCAAGACATCAGTCAGGAAGTTAAAGCTTGGTCGCAAATGGATCTTCCAAATGGACAATGACCCCAAGCATACTTCCAAAGTTGTGGCAAAATGGCTTAAGGACAACAAAGTCAAGGTATTGGAGTGGCCATCACAAAGCCCTGACCTCAATCCTATAGAAAATGTGTGGGTAGAACTGAAAAAGTGTGTGCGAGCAAGGAGGCCTACAAACCTGACTCAGTTACACCAGCTCTGTCAGGAGGAATGGGCCAAAATTCACCCAACTTATTGTGGGAAGCTTGTGGAAGGCTACCCGAAACGTTTGACCCAAGTTAAACAATTTAAAGGCAATGCTACCAAATACTAATTGAGTGTATGTAAACTTCTGACCCACTGGGAATGTGATGAAAGAAATAAAAGCTGAACTAAATCATTCTCTCTACTATTATTCTGACATTTCACATTCTTAAAATAAAGTGGTGATCCTAACTGACCTAAGACAGGGAATTTTTACTAGGATTAAATGTCAGGAATTGTGAAAAACTGAGTTTAAATGTATTTGGCTAAGGTGTATGTAAACGTCCGACTTCAACTGTAGATACAGTGCCTTCAGGAAGTATTCATACCCCTTTACATATTCCAAATTTTGTTGTGTTACAGCCTGAATTCAAAATGTATTTTTTATTTTTATTATCTCACCCATCTACACACAATACCCCATAATGACGAAGTGAAAATATATTTTTTGAAATGTTGGTAAATCTATTGAAAATCAAATACAGAAATATCTAATTTACATACAGTACCAGTCAAATGTTTGGACACACTTTCTAATTCCAGGGTTTTCCTTAATTTTTACTGTTTTCTAAATTGTAGTTACTACACAATACTAACCTAAATGACAGAGTGAAAAGAAGGAGCCTGTACAGTATCAAAATATATTTTATTTTTATATTTTAGCTCTTCTTGTCTATTAATGTTCTGTATTATGTCATGTTTCATATTTTGTCTGGACCCCAGGAAGAGTAGCTACTGCTTTTGCAACAGCTAATGGGGATCCTAATAAAATACCAAATACCAAAAGGGTGCAACTCAATATTAAGAAGGTGTATTTGGGTAGCATGTGAGATGGAGGAGCAGATGTTGTTTGTGTACTGTAGTGATCCCTGGTGCCACTAGGTGTCATCCTTGGATGTGTCCACTGGAACTAAAGGATCATTACCCTTATCTGACTGACCTGGACTGCTGTACTTTGATCAGGCTGATTATTCAATATGTACTCAAAAGGAGGATAGAGGAAGTTTGACTGTATTAACAAAACATGGAATAGAAGAAAACAGATACAAAGAGGAATTAAAATCATTTCTATAATCTGGTGTTTAGAGTTAGCCCCAAGCTCTTTCCAGGCTGTCTTAGGGTGGCTGTATCACTGTTCAAAGACTGAGTTAGCAAAGATGTCACATTTACCCTTACACAAACTCACACAGTTTGACAGTCAGCTACTGTAGCACACTAGAGCTAGGTAAAACGGATGTAAAAAGGACAGTATAACTGTATAAATCAGTGTGTCCTATATAAGAATACTGTGTCTTCTATCTCTATACAGATATGTATACCATAATAAGCCATGGATATGTATAGGGTAAGTGCATCTGGGCTGATATCCCTGTACCATGCATCTGCTCTCTCCTGGGGGATGAGTATGGATCCCAGACACCTACTGTATATACTGTAGGTCTCTCTCTCTCTGTGTGTGTGTGTGTGTGTGTGTGTGGAGTCACACAGACTCAGAAACAATCCATCTCCACTGTCCTGCAGTGTGTGTAATTATAAATGTCCTCCTCCACAGATTTCATCTGTGAGTTTGTGTCCCGTGTTTGTGTCTGCGTGTGTGTCTGCGTGTGTGTGTGTGTCTGCATGTGTGTGTGTTTGTGTGTCTGCTTGTGTGTCTGCAGTGTGTGTGTGTGTGTGTCATGATTGTGTGATCAGCCAACACAGGAGCAGACAGGACAGGTAGGTAGGTCAAGGTTAAAGAGGGTGAGGCGAGGAGGAAAGAAGAAGGGATTACTCCTCTTTTAACTATCACACGCTGTTCTTCTCTGTCTCTCTCTCTCTCTCTTAATTTTCACCTTCCTTACCCTCTGTTATTCCGTTTAGCTCCCCCGCCCACCCGCCTCTCCACAGTTAATAGTTTTTTTTGCCTAAAACATGCACTATCAGTCAGTAAGGTCTAAAGAGACAATCTGTGTGTGTGTGTGGCCTGTAGAGAGCACAGGGTGCCCTGTATCGAGCTGCTCTGCATGTTTACCTAGGCAATTACATTATGTCTCCTTGCATCCCTAGGCTGTGTTTGTGTGTGTGTGTGTGTGTGTAGGGGCATCATGCACCCCAAAAAACTGAGGGGGCACAAAGTAAGTGAGGATAGCTGGGGGGTGGTTCGTATTTTACATTTTAGTCATTTAGCAGATGCTCTTATCCAGAGCGACTTACAGTTAGTGAGTGCATACATTTTCATACTGGCCCCCCGTGGGAATCAAACCCACAACCCTGGCGTTGCAAACGCCATGCTCTACCAACTGAGTTACACGGGACCTACACCCCCTGTCCGTAAATTGGAGAATTTTGAATTTTTCGAACACCTGCAACAGCCCTTTCCTGAAATCTAGAGCCATAATCATTATGCTTAATTCTAAGTCAAAAATATGTATATTTTCCTGAATATCTAAGCATACCTCTTGAGCATTCTGTATCCTCCTGACTGGTGATTCTTTTTTTAAAGAAACTAAATATGCTTCTCTGCATCTCTGCAAAAATCTGGGTAAAAGATTGAATCTTATTCAGTCCATTTAGCTATTGCTTGCTTTTCTAAAGTCTACCAACCTTGCTAGCAGGCATGCCAACTGAGATAGTTATACAAGCTAGCTACTCTAACTTGATTAATAGCCTGAAATGGCTTCTTGGTGGCTAGTTATGAGGTTGGGAGATTGGGAACCTATCTAGGCTAGCTAAAGCCAACTTCATAAAATTGCTAAGTGACTAGTAGTATTCCAGAGAAAAAACGAACAATCCCAAAATATGTAATGCCCTATGGGCATGACGCCTCTGTGTGTGTGTGTGTTTGTGATGTGAGTGTGTGTGTGTGTGTGTGTGTGTGTGTGTGTGTGCTTGTGTGTATGTGTGTTATGTTTAGTAGAATGTGGAAGGTTTGACAGTTACTCAATTGGAGAGTGTGAGGAGTGGGGAAATTTAAAAGATGAAACATTCTCCTTTGCTCAATACAAAAAAAAGGCCTGTCAGAACAACTGTCATACCTTCACTATACTAAAAAAAGTTTTTGTGATTATGAAGTCATGTAGGAACCAGAAGGAATGATAAGTCCATCATTTAATAATGTTGAAGTCATACTTCTGCTTCAAAACCAGGAAACTTTAATGAAGACCAAGTTCCGTCAACTAGCTTTAAATAACAAGATACATCCATCAATGTAGCTATCAGATTCAGTTATCGCATGTAGTTTAGTGTTCTGGAACTCACACTACAGGCATCTCTGCTTCTTCTGCTAAGAGTACTGTGAGAGATGGCAGAAGTGTGTGCATGTGTGTGTGTGCATGTAATGTGTACGGAGTGAGTTTTCACATGGAGTTAATATAGTGCAATAAAGGAGGGCTGCTTGCCTGTATTTGCATAGAGGAGCAGACGTTATTTTATCTGCAGATCTATTATAGGCAGATAGGACTCTACTGTGTAGTTCATTATAACTGTGTCTGTGTCTGTGTATGTGTGTGAGTGTGTGTGTGCGGGTGCGAGTGCGTGTGCGTGTGCGTGTGTTGCTCAGAGAGTGATGTATCGAACCAATCACTGAGTGACGCCTCATACATCATTTTTATTGCAGCATATTGCCCCATATCCTCTACTTCCCTCGTTCCCTCTTCCTTCTCTATTTATGGAGCACATTGTAGAAAAAATTGATAAATATTAACATTTTCATGAGACTTTGTAATTCTCAGAGACAAAGAGGACCCGCGCCACTTTTGTTTTGATAGTCTGTTTTCCCACCTCACACATTCCGGACTAACATACTGCATTCTTTATACTGTGTATAAAGAATATATTTTGGCAAGACACCTCTACAGTTTTGTGTTGTATGTTAAAAGCTCCCACACAGACTTAGATGCTGAAAGAAAAAGAGAAATCAGGAAAAGTTAATGCATCACAATTCTGTGGTGAGAGGGAAAAATCTGATACTATTTTGTTGACGTAGGCAACAAAATAATGTCTGGACATAGTGTTGGGTTCAGTATCAACCAGCTATCAATCGCTCTGCTGGCGTTGCTGAAGGAGGTGAATCAGCTGAATCAGGTGCTGGGTTGGAACAAAAAGTCTGCCTATTGTGTAGCTCTCCAGGTCCCCAAACCCCCTAAAAACAACACATAGGCATCTCAGTAGAAGATTCTCCTAAAAGCTCCAGAGTAGATATTTAAGAACTTAAATCAATTCGGACTGTAGACAGAGCCAGCTGAGACATTGATTACTGCTATTTATAACACTGACAGTATCTTGGTGGAGGGACAACCTTATCCTCTCCCTCTCTCTCTCTCTCTCTCTCTCTCTCTCTCTCTCTCTCTCTCTCTCTCTCTCTCTCTCTCTCTCTCTCTCTCTCTCTCTCTCTCTCTTTCTCTCTCTCTCTCTCTCTCTCCCTCTCTCCCTCTCTCTCTCTCTCAAAGGGAGCAAACAGAATTCACAGACAATGCTTTCCCACTGGGCACAGTCGTCAATGTCTATTCCATGTTGGTTGAACATCATTTCATTGAGATGACGTGGAAAAAAGTTGATTCAACCAGTGTGTGCCCAGTGGGATGTGATCAAGAGCACAGAGGGACACATGGCATTTCCCATAAAAAATACATTCTGTGTGTTTCTGTTATGTTGAACAGCTAATACTCCCCTAGCACAACCCCTCTAGCCTACAGCGTACACCTTAGAGTTTGAGAAAGGCATTAGAGCAGTCAGAACAACAGGCCCTCATACACAGCTGGACATTCTTCAGGATTAGCTTCCAGGCACGTATGCCTGGACAGGTGTCACCAAGGAAGGGGGAGGCCTCAAATCTATTTCCAGGCTTCAGCCCCACTAGGCCAACACAAGAGGGTCATTATAGCCTGGTCCGGCTCCCATAGGGCCAGAGTGGGGATAGAGAAGGGGAGAGAAAGGAATGAGGGGTGGAGGAATGGAGGAATGGAGGAATGGAGGAATGGAGGAATGGAGCGGGGATCAAAGGGATGCAGATAGACTCAGGCCTCAACAGAGAGACACACGACACCACTGAGAATGGAGAGAGAGAGAGAAAGAGAGAGGCGGAGGAGAGGGGGAGATGGAGAGCCAGAGCGAGAGAGAGAGGGAAAGAGAAGAGAGAAGCGGAAAGAGAGAGAGGGAGAGAGAGGGAAAGAGAAAGAGGGAGAGGGAGAGATGGAAAGAAAGAAAGAGAGGGAGAGAGAGAGGGAAATAGGAGCGAGAGAGAGAGAGAGAGAGCGGGAGAGAGAGAGATAGAGAGAGCGAGAGAGAGCGAGAGAGAGAGAGAAAGAGAGAGTACAGGTACCTGGCAGCAGCCACCACTGAGGTACACTAATTGGAGACACGGTGGCGCATCAATTACTGAACACCAAAACATCCTGTTTCTATCAAAACACTTTATTCTTTAAATAACACTGAGAATCACAGCCAATCCAAATGGGCCGTTCGCTCATTATCGTGTTTATGTCAAAATCCCCCCTCTAACCCTCTACCCCCCTCTTCTATCTCATCAGGGGATAAAAATAAGAATCGGATCAAAGCGTCCATGCTGCTGATCAAGCCTCATCACAAACAAACAAACGCATGCACGTACACACGCACACACAAAGAGCCCCTCCGTCTCAAAACCAGCACAAGAGGTGGAGAGAAAGAGAGAGTGATGGAAAGATGGAGAGATGGAGAGACAACTGCCTTATGTCTGCACTCTCACACTCGTCACAATCAAACGTCACAGTGACAGATCCTTTTTTTCTCTCCTCCTTTCTTCTCTTCCTTCCTGCTTTCACAGGCCTGCTGTGTCCCCTCTCCAACTTCAACTCTCCTGTGAGGAGTGTGTGTTGTGTTACAATTTGTGTGTAAGTGTGTATGCAAGTTAGATGAGAGGTGTGTGTGTGTGCTTATGTGTCTTTGTGTGTCTGTGTGTGTCTGTGTGAATGTGTGTGTGCCTGCATGTGTGTGTTTCTATCTGTGTGTGTTTGATCAGAGGGAGTGTGAGCTGTCATATCTGAGGTACTTTGCAGGTTCATGCTGAGGTTAGGTGTTTGAACGAAATATCAGAAAACAGAGAGAGAGGAGAGGAATGGAGAGATTAACACTGTCCACGCACTGGCATCCCACCAACCCAGCCTCCCCACAGGGTACGTGTGTATGTGTGTGTGTGTGTGTGTGCATGTGTGTGTGTAGCCTCTTCCCTTCCAGGTAGTATTGTTCAGGGCATTTCTTCTCCCATCTTAGATTTGTTATAGAGCAGTGGAGGCTGGTGGGAGGAGCTATAGGAGGACGGGTTCATTGTAATGGCTAGAATGGAATCAATAGAACGGTATCAAACACATCAAACATATGGAAACCACATGTTTGACTACGTTCCATTTATTCCAATCCAACCATTACAATGAACCCGTCCTCCTATAGCTCCTCCCACCAGCCTCCGCTGTTATAGAGAGAAAGTGGAGTGGAACTGACACACACTGGCAATGGTGTATCAGAAACCCAAGGTTATTTTGAAAATAGTTTCACTACTACAGCTTTGCAATAATAGTGAGTGTGTCAGTAATGTGTGTTCACGTGTGTGTAACTTAAAATTCTGTTATGTGTGTCATTAAAGCTATAATCCTTAGTTGCTACATCATTTTTGGACTTATAAGTTAATGATATATACCCATTGATTCTTGAAGAATATAACTTATAAATGCCTCATGAGCATAGATCAACTGTCGTACCCCATCAGAACCTAAAGGCTGCATTGCAACCAACAGGCAGAATGTAGTGCTGTGCTACGCATTACCGCTGGATTTCTTAAAATACTAGATTACATGCACCTGCGTATTAAAGCAAACGTGCTTGCAAACAAAAACCAACAAGAATAATCATCAGGGCCCAGTTTCCCAAAAGCAGCTCATCGTTAGAACCTTCGTAGAAGCATTGTTACATCTCAGAGCTGTTTCCCAAATACATTGTTGCTAAAGTTGCACTTGAAAATGCTTGTTATTTACTGACTGCCTTAGACCACTCGTAGAACAGCTAAGTGACTGGTTCGAATCATAGAACCAAGATGTTTATCTGTCACTGTGATTGCGGATAACTTTTGAATGAAGTTGACTACAAATACAAAGTTGCCTATGTCTTTGCAATTGTTACATTTACATTGAGTTCTATTTTATTAATTGTAGGCTGTCTTTAATTTTTGGCCTCAATATATTTCATGATGTTTAACAACATGTGCACAATGATGTGAATTTTTCAGAGAGATCACTCCAGATTCAAGTCCACATTTTTTCATTTTTGCAGGTCCCCAGGACATCAGGAGCCGCTGTCAAAACCATCCACTAGGGGCAAAACTAAAAACTAAAAATTAGTCCCCAGAGCTGGGATTGAACCCCAGTCTATGGCCCAGGAGATCACTGCTTAGACCACTGCACCATCCATCAACAATAAAGTTTCCTGGCCAGTCTGAATTAATCACGAAACTTAACCATAGAGTTGTTTTTATGTTTTAACCCTATCCCAAACCTTAATCCTTAATTTAACCAATCTGAATTAATGCCTGGACATGACCCTAGAGTTGTTTCTGTTTTAACCCTATCCCAAACCTTAACCCTTAACTTAACCCAGTCGGAAGTAATGCCTTAATTAACTTAACTGTAGAGTATATCGGGAGATGAAGTCAGTTTATTAGTCAAAAATAGACTATGCTTATAAGCATTAGAATAAGCTGCCTCAATATTTGCAGCCATAGGTGATAATATCTCTCTAGAAGCTGATCCGTTGTTGGTATTGTGGAATAATTTGAATGTTAAGGTAAGATTTTCAAGGAAAAAGCTGATCCGAGAGCAACGCTGCTTTTCTTGTTGACTCCATGTTGACTCCAATGCTTCCCACAGTTGTGTCATGTTCAGTGGTGTAAAGTACTTAAGTAAAAATAATTTAAAGTACTACTTAAGTCGTTTTTTGGGGTATCTGTACTTTACTTTACTATTTATGTTTTTTACAACTTTTACTTTTCCTTCACTACATTCCTAAAGAAAATAATGTAATTTTTACTCCATACATTTACCCTGACACCCAAAAGTACTCGTTACATTTTGAATGCTTAGCAGGACAGGAAAGTGGTCAAATTCAAACACTTATCAAGAGAACATCCCTGGTCATCCGTACTGCCTCTGATCTGGCGGACTCACTAAACACACATGCTTCATTTGTAATTTATGTCTGAGTGTTGGAGTGTGCCCCTGGCTATCCGTAAATTAAACAAAATACAAGAAAATGGTGCCGTCTGGTTTGCTTAATATGAGGAATTTGAAATTATACATTTTAGCAATTAAATGTACCTTTGATACTTAAGTATATTTAAAACCAAATACTTTTAGACTTTTCCTCAAGTAGTATTTTACTAGGTGACTTTCACTTCTACTTGAGTCATTTCTATTAAGGTATCTTTACTTTTACTCAAGTATGACAATTGGGTACTTTTTCCACCACTGGTCAAGTTGGCTGGATGTCCTTCGGGTGGTGGATCATTCTTGATACACACGGGAAACTGTTGAATGTAAAAAACACAGCAGCGTTGCAGTTCTTGACACAAACTGGTGCACCTGG
The DNA here is from genome assembly GCF_964263955.1 of Coregonus lavaretus. NCBI lineage: Eukaryota > Metazoa > Chordata > Actinopteri > Salmoniformes > Salmonidae > Coregonus > Coregonus lavaretus. The sequence continues at coordinate 28,365,994 of NC_139995.1, forward strand.
CACCTACTATGATACCCTGTTTGTCACGATCGTCGTAATGAGTGGACCAAGGCGCAGCGTGAAATGCGTACATCTTTTATTGAGTACTATAACAATAACAAAACAACAAAACGAAACGTGAAGTCCTCGGTCATAAACACAAACCTACACGGAACAAGATCCCACAAAAGACAAGTGCACAACAGGCTGCCTAAGTATGGTTCCCAATCAGAGACAACAAGACACAGCTGCCTCCGATTGGGAACCACCCCGGCCAACACAGAAATACACGATCTAGAAAAACAAAACATAGACACTACACATAGAAACTAACACCCTGGCTCAACATATAAGAGTCCCCAGAGCCAGGGCGTGACACTGTTCAAAGGCACAAATCTTTTGTCTTGCCCATTCATCCTCTGAATGGCACACATACACAATCCATGTCTCAATTGTCTCAAGGCTTAAAAATCCTTCTTTAACCGGTCTCCTCCCCTTCATATCTACACTGATTGAAGTGGATTTAACAAGTAACATCAATAAGGGTTCATATCTTTCACCTGGATTCACCTGGTCAAATAGTAGTAGGCCTGTATTTCATTCAAACGTTTCACCTTAAATGGCAAAATAATATGTCATTTGAAATAACTTTATTAGCCTACATTTATATTTGATGAAAAATATATAGATTATATAGCTCAATCACTATTGACTTGATTTAGTTACATTTCAAATATGGACAGTCCTGGGATATTTTACCCCCGATCTTGATAAGAAATGATCGTACCAGACCATTTTCTTTTAAAGACAGTTGTATTTAATGACGAATTGGAAACAAATAAAATAATAAGAGCATGCTACTGTACAGCAACATTACTTTTCCATTCATACAAAGTGTCGGGTAAATTACCACAGTAGATTTGCAGTGGTAAACAAGGAAATACTGTATTTCAGTTGTACGGAATGATTGTCAAGTAGATAAATCGCCTTTAGTCCGCTCAAAAAGTAGGACTATGTTGTACCGATGATAATACCTACCAGAGGGCAAACATATCTTGAAAGACTTTGGTAGCAAGCAGGACTAAGTTAACACTGACATCAGCTTTTAGGGAGTGGTAATGAGGTGACCAATAATGGTTGCAATTGAGATCAGCTCAATTCGAATTGAAGGCAGTCAATTCAGTAAGTGATTTGAATTAAAAATTCAGAAATTTAAAAACTTTTGAAATAAATAGCTTCTACTTTTCAGTTTCCTGAGAAGTCACTGACAATAAATGCCCTTTTTTGATTATTGAATTGTAATTTTAGTTGACTGCCTTCAATTCGAATTGAGCCCAACCCTGCTTTGCAGTTGAATTTATTATTGATGGTGATAATCCGGTGACCATCAATGGTTGCAATAGGCCCAAAATGTAAGCTTGTTTTACAATTATTACATTGTAAATGTAAACTGTATAGCCTCAAAACATGGTTAAAACTGCATGTTATATTATGGATGGTCAGTCCTTGCATCCATAGCTCTGTCTATGAATTTGAAAGAGTGGTTACATTTCTCCAGCCCCATCCCTTAGCTTTTTAGCGAAACAGGGGGGCAGGCTTTATTATTGTTTCAAATAAGGATTCTAGCTTTAAAACTCCTGATTACAAAAACAGTGGATTCTCACAAATAGACATCTCTATGAGTAAACTGAAGCATCTCATCAAAGTTCTACGTTAGGAAACATGAATGTTTGAGAATAAAAGATAAAACGATGGAGAGAAGCTTTTGATCCATCATAGTAAGACAGTCTATGGGTTCTCTGTCTTCTCCAGACATGGATTGGACAGGCTCTCATCTGTAGTAGGTTCCCTTAATGAAGTGTGTGTGTGTGTATATATATATATATATTTACCTGTGTCTCTGTGTATAAACTTGCATGTATGGCTTGAGCTTTAGCAAAGTGGACTCATCTAATCTTGAATTGTGCGGACATCCCAGGTTCAATACCCGTCATACTTAACTGCACATGTTTTTATATAGCATGCCAACAGAAAGCCTGTAGGGAGTAGAGGGGAATTATAGAATTGCTCACAGAGCCTCCCACAGAGACAGTCAGACACCAGGGATTTAGAATAATCCTGTTATCATTATTATTATGGCCCTGGTATGAAGGAAGAGAGAGAGCAGATTTTAGTATAATAAAAATAATATGGTAATTTAGCAGGCGCTTTTATCCAACGCGACTCTAAAACATATATTCTGTATATGTGGCCCAAGAGGGATTAAACCTACAACTTTGTAGGTTTAAACACCATTCTTCCAACTGAGCTATGGGAACCAAGTTTATATTGTATCTACACTTCCCATGCTTCATATTTGTAACTGTAAGTTCTACTCTTCAACTCTAGTGCAAAAAGGGTTCTGCAAGCATCCAATTAGCAACCAACAACCCAACAAACCTGTCAAAGTGGATTAGTGGAGTACCACTATCCTTATTTTCACAAGAATAGTGGTGGCTGCATCATGTTATGCGTATGCTTGTAATCGTTAAGGATTGGGGAGTTTTTCAGGAAAAAAAAGAAACACAGGCAGAATCCTAGAGGAAAACCTGGTTCAGTCTGCTTTCCACCAGACACTGGGAGATGAATTCACCTTTCAGCAGGACAATAACCTAAAACCCAAGGCCAAATCTACACTGGAGTTGGTTACCAAGAAGACAGTGAATGTTCCTGAGGGGCCGAGTTACAGTTTTGACTTAAATCTACTTGAAAATCTATGGTGGGACCTGAAAAAGGTTGTCTAGCAATGATCAACAACCAATTTGACAGAGCTTGAAGAATTGTGAAAATAATCATTTGCAAATGTTGCACAATCCAGGTGTGGAAAGCTCTTGGAGACTTACCCAGAAATAATCACAGCTGTAATTGCTGCCAAAGGTG